>NC_071110.1:8815000-9157500 GCF_024256425.1 Clarias gariepinus
AGTTCCTGGGAGGCTAGCGTTTCAGACATTAAGCAGATCATGGCTCTGGTGTACTAAGAAAGCTTTCTACCTTGATGGTATTCAAGCACTAGTGAAACATTGGGATGAATGAATTAGTCCAGTAGGGCATTATATAGAAAAATAAAGTGCATTTTTACTCTCATAACTGTGTTCTGTTATTCTGCACAATCAAAGTCCTGGTTTGACTTGAACGCCCCTCACACATTAAAACAAATACCATTAAAAAATTACTTCTAAGGAAATATAACCTACACAACCATTGGTCTGATGTTTTATGCGTGTATGTGCGTATCATCTGTAAGATGTCCTCTGATTGCAGTTTATGTTGCTTTTGAGTAAGTAAGAACGTTATTATTTGCCAAAACACATCATAGCAGACAAAGAAAAGGAACTGTGGGGGTGAGTATGTCTGTATGTGTCTATGCGTGTGTGTGTGTGCGTGCGCGCGCGTGTGCGTGCACGTGCGTGCATCTGCATGTATGCATGTGTTGTTTTCTTGTGGCTCTTCAACTGCCAAAGCTGTTAATTAACCAGAGTCTTTTGTTTACGTTCAATAGCCACCTTACAAACCAGCTTGCTTTAGTAATGGAAAGAATGTGAGAGTTGTAGATATGCATGTAAATAGACTCAAACAATAAAGAAGCTGGAATGTGGCACAGGATGCAAAAACATCCCACTTCAAAAGAGATTCCTTCCAAATTAACAATTTTGGCTGAAATTGCATGTATTGTGTTTAGTTAGAGGGGTAGGAATATAAATCAGTAGAGCAGTTAACGATATTTAAGAGCTATTACACAGGCATGCTCTGTATGTGACGTGACCTCATATCGTGGAGGCTTATGTTAGTTTAATGTTGCACGAATTGCATCCCGAGTGAAGAGATATCCGGCGAGTAATTAAAATAGTCTTGGAATTCTTTTGTACTCTGTTTAAAGTTCTGTTCCCGATTAATTATCAAACTCACAAAACCTGTGCCTGCTTCTTCCCAGATTTTGGATATGAGCTGTACTAAAGAATGTCATAACCTGGAATCACTAAAAACGTCTTATTTAAAAAATATGTGTATGTCATATTTATGTAAATATATGCAATATTTTTAGATGGTGATCTGTCATTCACGTCACTGTGGGTTCTGCAGGCCGACACTTCAGCATACTCAAAACCACCAACCCTGTTCTCTTTGGGTTTTGCTTTACTAGTGTTCTGCTCATTTAAAATTAATTTTGTCTGTTTTTTTATTTTGTTTGTTAGGGTTTTTATTTATTTATTTATTTTTTGCCATTGGTCTTTGCACTGTGTAGGCAGCCTCTTCCAGAGAAAAGCCCTAAACTGTTTTACTTCTTTTTGACGAAGGACCTTGAAGCTTGATGTGACTGAAGCTATTTTGCTCTTTCAATTCTGTCAATTTTACCTTTTCTATGGAGAAAAACGAAAAACAGGTGAGAATAAATGAATGCCAAGGATGACATAATACCTTTGTGGCACTGAGCAGTCGTTACTAACCATAACACAAGTAGTAGACCTACTTTTACAGTGTCAAATCAAAGAAAGTCAAGGAATTTCCTTATTTTCACTACTTCTTCAGCACCAGCAGTACACAGTGGATTGACTGTCAGGGCTATCACCACTCAAATCCTTGATTTCATGAAAAATGTATTGCATAGGTCTGTTTAATGCAAAGACATATTTGTTTGAAGAATTTATGGTAGAAATCATGTAATCCATGATGTATTTGAATTCAAAAGGTCAACAGTTATGACCTTTGTAACAGAGCTTTGAAATTTCCATTTTTTAATAACAGCTCTTCATAACATATGCTTGGTTGCGTACTGCAATATTTTGTACATAAAAGATTTTCAGGTAATTATGATTATTATTCGAGGTAGGAACACCTTTGATGATCTGGCAGAATGAAAGGAAGGTTAAGAGGTTTCACAGTGAAGGGCATGCATTACTGTAAATACCTGCTAAATCAAACACTTGATGAGTGAGGTTTATCTCCTATAGAGCTGCATTCCCTAGTCTCAGACAAGTCTTCATGCTCTACTGTATAAAGTGTCAGATTCAAGAAGACTGTGAAGTAAAAAATTAGGTGTGTGCAATAAAAAATTAAAGAATGTCTTACTTTTAATTAGTTTCTAATTACCATGTTGTGGCATGTCCCAAAAAATATGCTAGACTCCGCTGTCACTTCCAATATAGCAGTCATTCCCTTATCTGTCTCTCTTCTGAATTCTAAAAAGGCAAAAAGAAAATGTCATTTCATAAAGTAAACACATATATTTTAATACTCTTTAATAAAATGTTAGCATTGTCGGAATGGTATGGCCATTCAAGTCAAACTGAGACTTTTGATTGTTCAGAATAACAGATTACGATTATGAGAGTGAACAATAACTTTAATTGTCTATATATTCTCCTGCTACACTAATGCACGTATCCCAGTGTTTCACTAGTGCTTGTGGAAATGGCTTAAACTAAGGTCTTGTACAGGGATGTGGCTCCCAGCTGAGTTCCTGTGATGTGTTAGGGGTGGATAGTTCCCAAAGACAGATGGGTCTTTTCCACTAGTTATCCATTGATTTTTTAAGGAGAAGGCACAGCGTTTGCACCATTGAAATGTTTTACACAATTAAATTCTGTTAAAATTGTATCACAAGTCCTGATTTCACTTGAACGGCCCTTATTTTTCTTGTTACAAAGCCCTGACAGAGGAGACTTCTTCCAAAAGTGCCAAATAAACAGATTTAGTACAGTGTCCATACCACATGCTTATAATGAATCATACTATACGGTATTGATTTCACGTATGCAAATGTAGTTTTAGACATTAAGGTGGATCTCTAATGTATATGTACAAAAAAAAGGCAGGAAAAGGTATGAAAATGCAAATACAAATGCACATTTTACCTAAACCTAAGTTTCACAAAGAAGGTCTTATTAACGTTTTATAAATTGCTTTATAATGCAGTATGAACACAAAATGGATGGTAGGTTCCTGAAAAGAGTCATGGGATGAAACAACGATAGAACTAAACACAATGGAAGAAAAATGTTCAATAACTTTATACAGAGACAGAGTCTCTCCAAAAACAATAGCCTCCTTGTTTAGCTTGTGTTAGGTTTACCTGGAATTATTGCACCCCTGGAAAAGATCTTTCCTTTATAATAAACAACACCTGGGTGGATGAGAGGAACCACATGGAACTGTGAGCTCTCAAAGTACACTAACGAGAAAATTAAAATTTGACAAATTCCGGAGAGTTTCTGGAAAAAAACAGGAATCAGCTACAGAATATAAAATACCTATAGAATAAATATATAAACTAAATGAACGGGTTGAGGGGGTTTGTAATACCCAAAGCCTTTTGTGCCCTCATTTTTCAGACAACTACAGTAGTCACCATATACAGTGTTCATGCATTTTCAGAACAAATTTAAGAAGCTAATTTTTTTTTTTTCTATGAAATTATAAATTCAGTGTATGTTCCTTGGGAAATCCATTGTTCCCTCCTTCCCATGTTTTCTCCAGAGTGCACAGTGTAAGTGAAGCAACATGCACAATTTAACAAAATTATGCAGAGGAAATGGAATTTTCAGAACATGTAATTTTAGACTAGTGAGTCAGTCGCATCGTCTTGTATTACATAAACACCAAGTCCACTTTCTACTACATGAATTCCCAACCCTGTGACATTTTGTGAACTTTCAGAAGTGCAACAGCCCTAAACAATAGGCCAATTCCCTATATAATCAACTGCGATAATGAACTATCGCAGACCTTACAAACAGTTAATTATTTCAAATATTTTTAGAAAACGTGATTTAAGATGCCATGCTATTTCAATTTCACCACTCAGTGGAATGATCATGGGGTGCCAATTTAAATCAGACTAACACACGCACACATTAATCCGAATCAAAACCATGGCAGTAGGTGGATTAGTGACATTGCCTCAAGCGTGAATGCGTATATGTGTGGTAGAGCGTGAACGTGTGCGGGGTAGGTACAATAGTACAGTTGATAATGCGTCATCTATGAGCGAATCATCAGTAGACTCGGTGAATCAGTGTCGCCTACTTTACAATGGAAAGTTGCTAATGCCAACCTAAAATGTCAGTAGATGCTGCCATATGACATTGCAGGCTTATTTGCATATTGATTGAATGCTTGTGACGATTTGCATCACAAAATATGTTAGGTGATTTATTCTGCAGACACTTTGAATAGAGTTTAACAGAATAGAACTGCAGTACAGTATATCAGGAGAGGAGGAAGTAGATTAGAACATTTCTTATAAAAAAAAAAAAAGAAGTCAGGACTTTACATACTAACATGTGGAGTGGAGAAATAACAGTGATTAATGATCAGTTATTATCTATTAATGATTATTATATATTAATGACAACAATTTTCATTAGTGATTAGTTTGATTAATGGTAATCATTGGAAACAGCTGTGATTAGTGATTGGTTGTTGGAAACAGAGGTGATCAGCGATTGGACTTTAGGAACAATGGTGATCAGTCATTGTTTATCTAGAACTATTTTAATCAAGGATTAGCCACTGTGAACAATTGTGATCTAGTGATTGGTTACTAGGATCAATGATGATTACTAATTGTTGATAAAAAAAAGTGATTAGATGTTGGAAAGAGTGGTGATCAAGGATTGGTTGTTGGAAACAGTAATGATCAGTGATTCTTGGGAGAAATGGTGATCAGTGAAGTGATTAGTGATTGGTTGTTGGGGAAAATTTTGATACATGATTATGTGTTGGTAACATTCATATTCAGTGATCTTAAGGAATGATTGGTCAGTGGTAATTAGCATTTAGTGACCAATTAGCATGACCAGTCATTGTTGGGGGCAGATGTGATCAGTGATTTTTAGTTTTTAAAACAGTTTTAATCAACAATTGGTCATTGGGAACAATAGTGATCAATAATTGTTAGAAACAATAATGATTGGTTGTTAGGAACAGTGGTTATCAGTGATCAGCTGTTGAAAATAATAGTGATTTGTTGTTGGAAACAGTGGTGATCAATGATTGGTTGATTGGAACAGTGGTCATACATGATTTGATGTTGGAAACAACTGTGATAAAGGATTGTATTTTGGGAACGGTTGTGACTTAGTTGTGATTAGTTGATTGGAATAATGATGATCAGTGATTTTTGGGGACAATAGTGAGTCATGATTGGTTATTTGGTACAATGGTTACCAGTATGATCAATGTTGATTGGTTGTTGGGAAATATAATGACCAGTAATTATGGAAACAATACTAATTAATAAGCAATTTGTTTTGCACTTCTGTAAGTGCAAATGTAAATGTAAATTTGTTGTGATCAGTCATTGGTTGTTGGGAATATCAGCATGCATAGGAGATACTCAAGCAGACTTTGCATAGCGATGGGGAGTCAATCAGCTCTATAACCTCATTCATCCAGTCATGTGTGACAGAGAGTCACAGTGAGTCCAGGACAGGACAGTAGCTAATGTCTGCACAAATAGGTGCTAGATTTGTCGCTAACCCCTTTTAGTAGCTACACAAAGTCACTAAATGCATCTGAAAAGTCACAGAATTGAAAGCTAGGTCCCCAGTGCAGAGAAAACAGTCTGCCAGTTGTTCATTACAAAGGCAGATTCCCAAAAATGGACATTCCACCAGTTTTATCTTGGTGTGTCAAATCCTGTGCAGTGTGACCTTCACGGTGAATGCAAAAAAGCTCATCTTGGTAAAATATCATTTGAAAGCTTGAATGTGAATGAGCCAATATAGATCAGTACCAGTACAGACCTTACCTGCACAACCTGCTGCTCAGGAAAGCACACATCACATGTTCCAGATTCGCCTTTTGTGTTGTTGTTCTCATGGCAACAAGCAGCATGTGCTTGTGTTTTGTTTTACTGTTTCGTTCCAACCCATGTCATGTCATTATATATATATATATATACTGTATTTACAAACTGTTATTTTTGCGATAGCATTAGTTAATGCACTTATTTTAAACCTTCATTTTTGTTTATTTCTGAATTTTTTTTGTTCTTCAGTGATTGTTAAGCTTGGGATAACCTCGTCTGCCTGTACTTTAACTTCTGCTATAGATGGGGTCATAAACATACTCCTGGACTAGCCATTATAAATGTCCATGGTGACAAGCATCCTGCTTCATCAACCTACACGCTGTCACTTTACCAGCTGTACATAAAGACCTCTGTTCACATTAAAAGCCTTGATGACCGAGTGGCGAGGGCGAAAGATAATATAAATAGATAAATAAAGTGGTTCAACTAGCAGGGAAGAGACTACTTTATTATTCATTCCTGCTACCAGCTCTTAGGACTGTGTTCTTGCTGTTTTTATTGAATAAAAAGTGAAGAGAAAACCTGGCTTGGTTCACTTCTCAAGCATAAAATACACTAAAGATGAAAAACATTCTCTCTCTCTCACGCGCACTCTCTCTCTCTCTCTCTCTCTCTCTCTCTCGCACACACACAACATTGATGATTGGCATTTTTTAATTAAAAATGAAGAATAAAAAAATAAGCAGGCATGATTTTCTATTTGGAGGACAAATGGAGGGAGAAAGGGAGGGAAAGTTTGCGGTTGCTTTCCACAGCTGGGGTTGAAGTTAAGAGTGAACTGATTATGCCATTCATTAAAGCGCTTATTACAATAAACACACACACACACACTTTTCAATAGGAAATACCGCACTGCATGTGCAGGTCACACACAATCAAATAAAATTAAAACCTCATGCTCTAAAGGGTTTGTGTGCACACAGGCACAGGCAAAGACACACACACATACTGTACACACACACACACGTGCATGCACAAATACATCGAATACACAGGTGCACATTACATGCATCTTTTCCACTCATACACACATAACATTTTGCAAGAATTCGGATAAGACTATTATATGAAAAAAAAAAAAGAAGAAGAAGACACACATGGAAAGTGGAAGCACACATTAGGCATGAAGTTATGTAAATGGTTCCCTTCAAGAACACACACACACACACACACACACACCTACACACAGTAGTTACGTATGTGCATATATGAGTGTGTTTACAGCTGTTTCAAAAAAGAAAAAGGGAGTTTATGAAAGTGTGTGCAAACCAAAGAAAAGACAGAGGAAACCTGGAAATTTCTCAGTGTGTGTGTGTGTGTGTGTGTGTGTGTGCCTATCTATGTCTGGGGGCTCAGTGTTCCCTGTTTCTAGCACATTATTGCCTCTATCGTCGCCTATCAGTTAAAATGTGTTTGGTTCTGTTCTGTATTGCACTGCAATCTTCTCCAACTTCAACACTCCATCATCTCAATCTTCACATGTTATAATGTCACATCTGATCAAATTCAGCAGGCTTCAACATCAAAACTAATTCCACGACTCACACACTGCGCACTGGTAAGTTGAGATTCGTGAAGTACGGTGTCAAGGGCCTGTGAAAATCACAACCTGGTATTATCACATTAATATTATCACTTTTGCACATTACTATGAAAAAGTCTTGAGGTACCCCTGATTTAACATTAAATAAAAATCTAATTATGTTGATTAAATCAAATTAAGGTGACTCAGCAGCATCCTCATTTCCCCTCTACTCAGTATTCAGCAACACCAGTGTACTAATCATCGGCCTGAACATCTGTCATCATCTGCACCTCTTTCTTCCTGGTTAATGCCTTAAGTTAGATGGTTTTTAAGTGTGAATGATTCATAGGTCAGTGTGTGGCTTAACAATGCATTCCTCTGAAACTGGTCAAGCACAGAGACTGGACTGAAGGCCAAAAAATTCCTCCAGGAAGCTTGGAGAACTAATAATCAAGACGACATGTAACCAATATAAGAATGTCTTGGTCTTTGGAAGCGAAATGTATATAGGTGTTCTTCAATTTTATTTTATTTTTTTTCATAAAAAAAAGTTTGTTGGCCGTGACAAGGAGGCACCAGGACATGGGGCCCAGATGGTAAAGAGCCACCTTAACACACCCACAGAGATCTTGAGACGTCTTGCCCAGGTGGCACATGGAAACCAACAGAATACTGGGCTTAATGTTTCTGTTAATAAAAAAGAACAAAAAGCAGAGATTTTTCTCACATTTTTTCGCTTATACAAACACCTACCTGTATGTCTAAAATGACTACAAAACTGAATTGTGCATTAATGTCTCGATTTAAAATTAATTGTGTAATAAGTGTAAATGAAGCAGTCAAGATGAGACTGAAGTGTGAAGTTATCATAGAAACTTGCATAAATATAAATATTAGGATTATTTTAGTAGCTGAATGCACATCCAAGTGGGCAAATTGAGTATTAACTTCTTATTATGCATGCTTCACTCCATATCAACAATAAATCTATCACCCCCCCGCCCCCCCCCTCCCCCCAGCACCCCCTCACACAGGCGAATCTGAATAGGTAAAATGAAGCACTGGGCGCTTAGTGTTTCAGTTTTTTTTTTTTTACCAGATGGGCGTCCTTAACGCAGCGCTGTGCTTGTATGTTGTCTCTCTTGGAAATGACGCCTAAAAGCTTCTGCCAAATGAATAAATGCAAAAATACCAGAGTGAAGTACTTTTTTTGTATTTAGAGATCCATCAGGGATTCAATCTCCATTAATAGCCAATGACACCTTTATTTTAGAGACCGGATGCAGATGGAGCCAAAATAGAGTGCAATTTGGCAGAGAGGCTATTTCATCCTGCCAATCTTGGGGTCTATGGCCAGCTAAACCAATTTAAGTTAAATAAGATTTCAAAGAAAGTACATCCAAAGTAGGGAAAGCAATACATTTTCTTTTCTTATTGGCCAAAACTTACTAGGGTCATTAAAGCTATATACTGTATTACTACACTGTGCTAAAATCTTAAATCCTAGTAAAAACATACTAATTGAATATTATAGGAAGGGGGAAAAAAACCTTTCCTAAAGACTATTCTAATACGGAATGAAGCATGGACAAGTTGATTAGTCAAACTGTCTCTGCCTAATTTCTAGCAGCTGCTTATCACCTCAAGAGACTCCTGACGCAATTGAAAATTTGTGTGTTTTGGGAGGAAGTGATTTGATGCAACTCTCTGGATAAAGGCTGGAAAATCTTTTTTTTTTTTTTTTAGAGTGATTACTAAACCTGTGGTAATTTCAGGTAATAATAGATATTCAGTTTTGCTATATAATCAAACCACTTAAAAATGACATTTCAAAGACACCCTGGTCCATCTTAGGCAAATCATCTTCCCGGATATAGCAAGCAGTGATTCTGGACTAGGAGAGCCGAAGTCATGTTTGCTGTTTCTGAGGAGCTGAAGGTCACCAGTCTGAGGGATTCGCCAAGTGTGGAAGATTGCACTAGCTGTTCAACAACTAGAGAAGTAAGTGTTTGCCAAACTCTTCACTGCGTCAGTCTAAGATGGAAAAGTGATTTCCACCCACACTGGAGTATGCTGAAATTCCCCTGAGCTTTATAGAGATGGCGCTTACACAGATTTGTCACAGATTGGTTTCATGATTTTTTTTTTTTTGCAAGTGGTTTTGTTTTAGTGTTGGTCGTTAAATGTTGACTGAATCTTCATAATCAGTGGTGTGACATTTAATGATTGTGCATATCCTGTACTTTGATGCTCAAAACATTTATCCAGATCCACCGTCAGCTAGATGCCATGTAATACTTTGGGTAACATTCGCAAAGGCTTTGTTCTATTACCCTTTATCTCAGTTTATTTTATTTCATTTCAATTAAATTAAATGTAAATATGATCTTGCACCTCCAGTTTGGAGGTCTAGGTGTGTGCATGTAAAGTTTGTATGTTCTTGGTACGTGCTTGGTAGGTTTCCTCCGGGTACTCCGGTTTCCTCTCACAGTCTTACGACATGCTGAGTAAACTAACTGGCATTTTCGAATTGCTCATAGTGCATGAATGTATGTGTGAGTGCGTTGTGTGCCCTGCAATGGACTGGCACCTCATGTCCCCAGTCCTTTGGGATAGGCTTAAGGCTTCCTGCGACCCTGAACGGGATAAGCGGTATAGAGAATGAAACAGTAAATGAAAAGACAATGAGAGAGAACCCATTCTGTTCTGGGTGACACTAGGTTTATGGGGTTATAAATTATTTACAAGAGTAGTCAAACAGTACTAAGTTGGCTGAAAGGAAGTTGGACAAAAACATTATGAATAAGAGTCTTAGGATAGACTATGATCCTAGCTACAGAATAGCAGCAACGCATGTATGCACTTTACCTAAATACCACAGAAATGCACCTTTACCTATGGAAGACAATGCTTAAATAATCATATAATATTGCCATTTGTGTGTAAATCTACTGTATATTTATCATAAATCTGCATTTAATCTAGTCTATTAAATCACTAGTAGTAATTTGTTTAACATGCTACTGATAGCAAAGCCCAAACATGGCTTTAACTGTAAGATATGTATGTGATATTACTGAGTAATTCTGCCTGGGCTAGCCGTACAGTTTTTTTTATTCATGTATTGATTTATAAGACATGAGGTGGGACGTCAGTCCATGAGACATCAGCCCATCGCCGGGCACCGCTCACACATATTCAACCTTTCAGCATAGCCAATCCACCTACTGCCATGTTTTCTGGAGGCGGATTTAAAAAAATGAAGAACCCGAAACAAACCCACAGGGACAGAAACTACACAGACAATTTAAGTTCAGGCTTAAACATGGAATCCTGGAGCTATAAGGCAGCAATGCTATCTACCGTGCCATTGTGCTGCACATTAGGTAACCTTTAAGGGATATAAGAACATCCTGCTAACATGGTTTTGTAATGCAACAGCTACCTAGAGAGTGGTGAAAAAGGCTACATTGCTAACTGCTAAAGAGTAGAGAGAAAGCTACATTGCTAACTGCTAGAGAGTAGAGAGAAGGCTACACTGCTAACTGCTAGAGAGTAGAGAGAAGGCTACACTGCTAACTGCTAGAGAGTAGAGAGAAGGCTACATTGCTAATTGCTAAAGAGTAGAGAGAAGGCTACACTGCTAACTGCTAGAGAGTAGAGAGAAGGCTACATTGCTAACTGCTAGAGAGTAGAGAGAAGGCTACACTGCTAACTGCTAGAGAGTAGAGAGAAGGCTACATTGCTAACTGCTAGAGAGTAGAGAGAAGGCTACATTGCTAACTGCTAGAGAGTAGAGAGAAGGCTACATTGCTAACTGCTATCTCATTGAGTTAGGTTTGACAAGTTAAGTTTGGGGTTAAAATGTATGCTGTAGGTTTCATATTTTATCACAATTATTAGCACATGACATTTATGCAGGTTTACGACCTACTAATTATCAAATTTTAAAACTTACTGTACTAGCATGTGTGTGTTAAGTTTAGCATAAACAGATTTAGCATGTACAACTGTAACCTGAAAACTACTTTTTTGCTTTGCTAGCCAAACTAGTAGTGACTGCATCATGATCATCTGTAATCATTGGTAGTTGTACGATAAGATCATGGCTTAGGCTATGTTTTTTTTTTTTCTCAAATGTCTCTGTAGGCCAATGCATGATCATTTGTACCATTCTGTAGTCAATTGCACCATCTTATGCTTGCATTTAATATATATTTATTTATTCGATTTACAGAAGACTTCAAACACGGTCTTGATGAGACTCTTAGCTGCAGTGAAACATTTGAATGGTGCAAACGTTTTAAAGGAGGCCTTACATCCATGAATGACAATTCTACCCAAAGTGGCTCAAAGTCCACTACAGTCGTGCCTGTGACCATCCAGCGAGTGAAACGCCTGATCCTTGAAAATCGACCTGTCGCCAACTTGAGGAATTACAGGAGACTCAGCCGAGTTATCACCACATCTTGTGACCTCACTCAAAGCCATTTCTACATGTTTGGGCTATTAAAGGAGTCCCTGGAAGACCAGTGTTTCAGACATGAAGCAAGCCATGATGGTATCCCAGCACTAGTGAAACATGGGATAAGTGCATTAATGTAGTAGGATTTTATATAGAGAAATAACGATAGTTTTTACACTTATAACAGTGTTTTGTTATTTTACACAATCAAATGTCCTGGATTGATTTAACCCCCATCCCCCTAACACACACACACACACACACACACACACACACAAACACACACACACATCTACACACATACAGTACTGAAATTATCATGCTCATCTCTCCATAGTGATCTGTGGACCCACACACTGTTCACCATGGAGGCATTTGTAAGAAATTGCTGTTTTTCATAGCTTTATTTTACCAAATCATCTGCTTTTCTGTGCATTCACGTAGCACCATCATCTTGGGCATTAGCTCTGCCCTACTGCTTAGGTGCTACACCATAGCTAATGACATGACAGTGGGTTTTGAAACTATTGAAAAAATTATAACTGGGCTTAAAACTGTCTGAGTTAAGACTGAGTTAAACTCAAACATTTCACATGATCAGTTCGGTTACGTGCTACATGGAAAAATACAGTATGAGATTATTTCTCTGTCTGAAAATAGACAAATTTTTAAAAAGTTTTTTTTTTAGACTTTAGTGTTCACAAAAAATGACCAAAAAAAAAAAAATATATATATATATATAAGCATTTATTCGATTAGCATCATGTTTCGTAGTGACTTTGTGGTAATGTTCTGGGTTTGTGTTGTGTAATACCAAGCATTTCTAAAACTCCTCTATGACGTTTGAATTTCAAAAACATATCTTGTGCTTTGGAGATTTTATTTTTAATTATTATTTATATATTTATATATTTATTTTCTTTGTGTGTAAATTCCAGACCCTGCCAGATGAAATGCTCAATCGGTTAGTTATTTTGTTGTAATATAATTGATTGCATCTTCCAAGTTGTTTAGATGGTTTCTTTAAACACCTCTTTAGACACTCCGCCTTGCTGTAGGCATGGTTTTCTTCATGGTTTGGTAACAGAAGAGTTGTTTTTGAACTATTTGATCTACATAAATATATCCAGGAAGTGCGGCTAAGCTCCCAATTATTCCTTCCTGCCTCAGGGCCTCGTCTGTTCACGCAGGTTTTGGTGGATTAACTAGGTTAACCTTTATTCATTTACATATCATTTAGCTCTAAGCATTACTTTAATAAACACAAACTCGGGTGCTCACCTTGACCAGCGTTTGCACCAGTAACCATGGAGATCGATTTAGAGTTATTCCTGCAGCGAGAGCAACAAAGGGAAGAGTTCAAGCTGCCATACAAGCAGAAGTCGAGCTCCAGAGGTCTGATGGGTAAAATAGAGGAAAGCGAGTCTTTGATCCATAGAGAAATTGCACAAAAAGATCTGGCTGTGTAATTACTTTTAATTGTGCGCAATTATCTTTAATGTGACTTGTTTTTAAAAGTATATAATTTTTTTTTTCTCTCTTTGGTACAAATGTATTTTCTTAGTATTTCTTCACATTTGCCATGCTATGAGTGTAAAGTAGAGGCGATGATGAGGAAGTACTGTGCCTTCTACATTTCTAGAGTAATTTCTACTATTGAGCCTTTTACATCCCATTTTCAACAACTGAAAGCCTCAGTAGTTAGAATTCAGTGGATTTGTGCCTCATTGTGTGCAGGAGTGTTTCACACAACAGCAACCCAATTGTATTTGTTTCTCTTTTTTCCTGATTGTTAAATGGATGAACATGAAATAATTTTTAACTTCTCGGTAGTTAATGACCAGCCGCTTTTTGCACTATCGAACAATAATTTTAACAATCTTCAGCTATACAGTTTTTATGAAACTATACATCTCCTTAAACTTTTCCATATTTTAAAGGGCTAAAATCCCAGCGTTATACTGCAGCCGTGGGTAAACACAGAACTGTGAACATTGTGACCTAAAACATTTACACTTGGTATGCTTTACGGGGTAAAAACGTTGAGGAAGGGGAAAAATTTCAGAATAGTCAGCATTGCATATACAGTTACAAAAAAAAAAAGTCCAAAGTACAGTATTGGTGCTTATTTTATTTATTTATTTATTGTTATACATATAAAACAGAAAATGTGTTTGTGGCAAAGAAGCTACTTCTGAAGTTTATGCAACATGGAAGTAACCAATCTTGCTTGCTTAAAAATTTTAAGTTGCTAACTTTAGCAATTTTGGAGAGATGATTTTATACTATATGTGCGTCAAAAATGGCCATTTTCCAGCGTTATACTGTCTTGCTTCAAACAATAATAATTTAAAATCCGAATTATTAACATTTATTTATGAATATTAATGCTAAATTTGGTGTAAGCTTTTGGAAGCATTTGAACTGTAAACGTTTTTGCTTAAATCAAAGCATTTTTGGTAAAAGCTTAAAAAGCAAAAAATTTGCAGTGTCTGTAACCATGTCAAATTCATGTTGCAATATCTTAAGAATTTTTCATTTTAGAATAACACACTTTTTTTCAGGTTTATGTCTTTTCATGTGTAATCTAAATTAGTAAAGTTTCATCTGAATGACAATTATAGAATCATTAAAAGATTTCAATTCAAAAAAGTTACAGACACTAAATAAAATGGCATAAAAATTTATTTAGCAAATGTCTTTCTTTACAAAAACACAACGCATGTATTGGGATTGGGAAATCATAATCAAATGGTGTTATGTGAAAAATTCACTTATTTCCCTAAATGAGACACTTTTTACCACCAGTGTTTTGGCTGAAACAACATAAGTATCTTTGATTAAAGAGGTTTTTAACAGGAAAGAATAAGGAACAATTTTTTAGAAATCTTTCTCATCTTCTTCTTTTTTTTTCATATGAATTTAAAGTTTTCCCCTAGGAGTTGATAGAGTGTACCTACAACTACAACAAATATTTCTACCGACTCATTCCACAAACTGTAGCCTTGATGAACTCTTAATCTGAGGTCCATTTATGACAGTTTAAAAAGAAAAGTAATAATTCTTGCCTAAAAGCTTACTGCAGGTTAGAACAGGAGGCTTCTTTTGTGCTTTTTTATGTACTGGTTATTGAATTGTGTGTGAGTATGGTCTGTATTTTTAGTGTAGCTATTATAAACCCCCCCTTTTTTTTTTTTCCCGGGGAATTGACAATAAAGTTTTCAGTAAAGATTTCATTCCTCCCCAGCTGCAAGTTTATGGATTAAAAAATAAGTTGCAATATTGACCCGTTCTTGTTGTTCAGGCTGAATTTAAAGTTTAATACAGGCTCTAGGTCACAACAGGTACTGTGCTATTATGTGAAGAAGATGAAGAAGATAAATGATTTCAAAATGACCAATCATTCAGAATCACCTGGTTCCTAACTCTGTCTAAGGTTGTTTTCATACTATGCATTATTGCTTCATACTGTGCATGATTTGCCAAAAAAAGAGTAAAGTACAACAGACTTCTTATTTTGCCAATTATTACTCATAATTTGAAGGCAATGTCAACCCACATGCCTTCTGATGATGTCATATTCTAAATGTCGCAGTCCATTCTGTGTTTTGAAATGGTAAGTTTGCACAATCAAATTAAAATCATGCCCAAAAACACTATACCATTTTTCAGACCTATAAACGCCTACCTGACTTGACTTGACTATCTTTTCAAGTTGACTTAAGCACAGTATGCTGATACATCCCTAACCCTGCTACAGAGTGATCACTCTCAAATCTATCAGAATTTGGAGTCGAGCTTATTCAGATCTCCATCTGAGTCCTTAGTTTAAAAGCAGGCTAAAAATCTTTTCCAATTCATTCACATTCCATAGCCTAAGAAGACATTCCTTCTGTGTTTAAACTCAATCTGATTGGTATGTCATTTTCTGGTATGTCATTGGTATATGTTTTCTAATTAGTAGAATGGAATTCCATCTGCGGTTAATCTCTAACTTTTCAGATATTATATGGTTTCATAACTCTTCGTACTCTCTATATTGCCATTTATAGATAAACTCTACAGCATACTGGCGTTTATACAGTAGACGAACACAATGACATGGTATTTTAGTCATTTACTGATTCCACCCGTACAGTCATTTACTGATTCCATCATATTTATCTTCATTAGGAACCTTAGCCTTGTCAGTGTCACAGTGGATCAGCCAAGGTGGAATAATACACCCTGAGTTCAACACAGGGTTCATGGATGCACACATTCACACACTCGCTTACCTCTATGAAGAATTCAGCGAAACTAATTCAATTACCTGCATGAAGGTGGAGAACACTTGATGCACACATAAACAGAGAAAATGCACAAGAACTCAACAAAGAGTAATCCAAGCTCATAAAATGCAAAATGTGGCAAAAACATTATCTAGTCTGTTAAGCTAACCAGGTTTAAAGAAAGAAAAAAAAATGTTTTTACCTAAAGGGCAAAAAAAAAAAAAAAAAAGAAATTTACTTTGTTTGTCATTAATCAGATCCCCAGGCCAGTTTTGTGACTTCTAGTAATAACCAGAGTTTATTTTTTTTTATCAGTATTTCAATAAATTGAATTTAACAAGTCAAACTGAATTGAAGGTTTAATTATAAGTATAGGTAAGGTAAAATTTTCCACCCTGACAAAAAAAAAATGTTTTTATAAAATTTTGTGTAAGAATATAATACTGAGAAAGAGCAGAGCAAAATAAAAATCATACCCATAGTTTGTAGCGTTGATGTGAAATTACATTAAAAAAATATTTTTAAACCCTGATCTGTCAAAAATGTCTTTATCGAATTTAACGTTATTTAAAGCATTTTGTTCATAAATGTGTGTGTGTTATCCATCTAAAGAATTGGTATGTCCTAAACATTCACATTTAAATATATGAAATCACATTGACAAACTACACCTTAAAACAAACTTTTATTGATTTTGACTTGTATAAGAGTCATTCTATAACTTGAGGTACATATGTCTAAATAAATACAAAAACATTCTCAGTCAAAAAATAGTAATTTCAGTTAATAAATTCTTTAGTTGAAAATAATTTTTATTTTAATAATTTTTATATATTATTTTTCTACACTACTGGGTAACACATTTGACAATTTCCTTACTTCCACCAATAATTTCAGAGTTAGTTTGATTAAAATCATAAAGCATCCATAAGCCATAACAGAGCAACATCTGACAGTAAATTAGTCAATCCTGTATACAGGATAAAGCAGTATAGACCATGGGTGAGTCAGTGTGAGATCTGTCTGATTAAAATGTGTCAGTAAGAAGAATGACATCATGTGATGCTGGTCACTTGGCATTAGGACAAATACTTTTTTAAGTTATAGAGTTCAATTAGTAACATATTTCAGAACTTTTGTGGAAATTGATACAGTTAAATTAAAATCAGAAAATCATTTAATATATATTTGCCTTATTTAGAGTTATGGTTTTTAACACATTATTTTTGAAAACGGCCCTGCCCTGTGAACCCCGCCTCATGCCTTAAGTTTCCTGGGAGGCTCCGGGCACCTCCGACCCTGTATACAGAATGAAATGGTATAGACGATAAGACGACAATACTTTTTTAAAACAAGAAATCCCTCAAATGCAAAAGCAGACATGGGGAAATAGCGTCAATTTGGCAACATTTTCAAATAAGTAAGACATAGGATGCACATAATGTTTGGGTGATATTATCACATGCTTTGCCTTAATAGAGAAAATATGACATGTCTAAAGTAATATTTTAAATAAATGTGCTTATCATCAATGGACATTAAATACACCCTGAATAATAGAATAACGCATAAGCTTGCATGTGCAATTGTTATCATCACTTGCGTTCTGTTCTGTTTTTATTATTGCTATTATTAAAAACACTCCCTTACTATACTTGATGTTTTTTTTATTATATTGATCTAAAAATTTATTATTTAACAAAAAAAAATCTGTTTGTTAAAATCTGAACCTTTTTTGGTTTTTACACACCCTACATCCAGAAGCGAGTTTAAACGTTCAGATATAATGAAGATAAAATGAAATAACACAGAAATTTGCTGATGCTTAATTTAGAATGAGATTTGATTGTACACGGGCACACAGCGAAAGAATCAGTATATACTGGGAACTGATCTGATTTCATATGGAGGAGCTCTTTGTATGAGTCATGAAAGAGAGAGAGAGAAAAAAAAAAACAAGAGGTGGGGGTCCTTAGTTAAATATTAGCCAGCCCCATTCATTACGCTTAGGCTAAAAACAATAGAGCATGTGGAGACAGTCTGCTGCCCAGACCTCAGCAATAACCCCCTACCGACCTCATCATCATCAACATCATCATCATCAACATCATCTCTCTCTCTCTCTCTTTCTCCCTGCCATTCTTCAGCTACTCAAGCCAAACCCATCTCCTTAATGACTCGATAATGCCATTCAGATAGAGTAGACGAGCAGGTAGGGATCAGAAAGACAAACAGAGAGGAAAAAGAACAAATGAAAGAAAACAGATGACTAAACAATAAATGATTGTGGTGTAAATGTCGAGGACAGATATGCACACGACCCCTCTGCGGTGCTTTCGCCCCAATCCTATCAAGATCATATCGAAGGGGTTTGTTTCTCCGTAACTATTTCCCGAACCCGACATCATTTGGCAACTTTTGAAGCTAACGGATCTGTTGTGTCGTTAGTCTTGTTAGGAAATAAATTATACAACATATTGCACATTTTCGCAGCCCGTCTCTCTAACACAATTATAGCAGCAGTTTGAGAGCAGCGGCAGTTAGTCGGCTGCTTCATCAAAAGCACGGCGAGGTGGTGGGAGCGGAGAGACAGACGGGAATTGAGAGAGAAACACTGTGACACCATGGCGTTATAAAACTTTGGCAGCACAAATATGTATCTTGCGCACGCCAATAAAGCTAATTGAAACTGAAATTGAATTCAGTGAATAAGAGAGCAAGCAGCGAATAAGAAATCGAGAGAGGGCGGGGGAGAGACAGAGAGAGATTGGGTATGTGAGCGAGAAGCTGTATGTTGCAAGTTGTGCCACCGCCATGGATTAAAGTCACTGGCGCTTGGAGGCAAATGTAGTATTAGTCACTTTAATAATTAATCACCCTCTGAGCGTGTTCTTTTAAGCCACATGCTGACCCATTTTTATATATATTTTTAATTCTGCTCACCCAACCAAAATAAACCACATAAACTTCCATTTCATGTGAGCTCAAGTAAAAAAAAAAAAAAAAGGCGGGGATGTGCTCCAGCCCCCCGGGTCAAACAAACTCATCTATTATCAGCATTTCCAGCTCAAATAATAGAAACTTCTGTATAGTTTATGGCATTTAGAAGCCCACAGGCATGCAGAGACAGCGAGAATCGAGAGTCCAATAGCCTTGAATGGATCCTTCCTGGAGATATAAGAGCTCCATATGTGGCCCATCCAAACTGAAAAGAGAACTCCTGCAGAGCTCCTCCTGGCTTTGATGCTCAGTGCGACAAAAGCAGATGGTTGTGCCCCAAGTCTCCAGGCCATTCTTGTCACCTTCCCCCTACATCATTCTCTCCACCTACAGAAACTGTGTGTCGTGGCCATTAGCCCCCTACCTATCCCTGGCTTTCTGCTTCCCTTCCAGGTCCAGGCTTCTTTCCACCAGGGAAAGGCAAACTAGTGAAGCGTTCCTCATTGCTGGCTAGCCTTGAATGGGACTCGACAGAGGAAAAGGGAGATGTTTAAGGGTATAAACCAGACAGCGAAGAAAAAGGAAGGTGAGGGCAAATCGATGCAGCTACCCCCCCTACACACACACACACACACACACACACACACACACACACACACAGCGAGTCCCTTGCTTGCAGGATTCAAAGCCAACACAGGTTCCCGGAACGATGAATAGCTAAGTTAACTGGGAAGCCCTGAAAAACAGAGATCAAAGCACGGGCTTGCAAACTGTTTCTTTTATCATTTTCACCAAGGGTAAAAGTTGTTTCACGCGAGCCAAGACTTCTGTTGCACCTGAACGATTCAAAAACTCGGGGCTGCAATGGAAAGCATGATGCAAGCTCTGAACAAAGGACAGCACCAGGCTCGTCTTTGCAAATACCCAGCCTTTCCCATTCCTCCAAATCTCTTCGGCACAAGCCAATTAACCTCACAATTTCAAGACCGGGCTGACGGCCTTAATTGATTACACGGCTATAGCTGATTCAATTATCAATTACAGCCCTCTTTTCATGACTGCTCAAGCCATTTAAATGAAACGGCAATCTACACGGTCAGCACAATATCCTAAATGACAGATGTGTTAGTGATTGATTTCTCACTGCCCACATATACACACACACACACACACACACACACATATATATATATACAGTACATATATCTTCTATTTGCAAACCATACACCTTTCTGCATTCGAAAATCAATTACACAAAGATGTCAAGCAAAACAAAACTCCGTGATTGCATTAGTTACAAATTACTTCCGAAGCATTTAATTCTGACAGCAGCGCGCAACAGAGCACTATTTTGCAGGAGTGTGGAACCAATTATCAGCTCAAATTTGCTTAATGCTTCATGGTTACCTATGATTAATAATTTAGCACAAAGGAGAGAATGAGTTCCAACAGCATTTATTTAAAAAGGTATATAAGGAAACTGGCATATGGCAGAGCTGTGAAAATGAATCACTCGATGAGGAGAAGTGTATGCTATAAAGAGATTCATCACTGTAAAGGTGATAATAATCGTTGTATTAAGGTGCTATTTAGTCAGGAATAGAAAGCGAGCTCCAGAGGTACTGTATATCCAACTAAGATCTGGAGGACCTAGTCATTTTAGTTGTAGGGCCTGCATGTGGGCAGTACTCTGTGGGCAGAGTTATTGACCCTGATTGCCAGCATATGGCTGGTTACTGATTGTGGCTTAATAAAACCCCTGTAGCCACTCAAAAATGAACAAAAAAAAACAAGTTTCTTTCTCTCACTCTCTCACTCTCTCTCTCTCTCTCTCTCTCTCTGTATCAATTCAATTGAAATTAATATCTTTTTTTATGATAAAACATTCATTCATTCAAATCTTCCTGCTGTTTGCTGCATTGACCTATGATGTGATGCCCTAAACTGATGAAGTTGCTGAAGACCCCAACCTTTTGCAACTCACAGGCACACTCACACACCCACTCACACACACACGCACACACTCTACGGGCAATTTGGAAATGCCAAACGCATGCCTTTGATGTGTAGGAGAAAGCGGCGCACCAAACGCAAACTCAACACAGACAGACCAGAACTGACATTTGAACCCTTAAGAGGTTTCAAATGTCAGTTGGCAACTCTAACCACTAAATCCGAAATCTAGATTTGTGTACCTCATGAGAAAGACAGTGGTGATTGTGTCAGGGAAAACCCTCCGAGGGAGGAACCAGTGACACCTGGGACCATGCACAGCCGGAGAAGTGGAAAGACAAATACTACTAAGGGGCAGGTCTAGCGTTATGGACGTGACATTTGGACTCATTTTTGGTAAACAACAACCTCTGAGCATGGACGAGCTTAGTATCAGTGAATTCATTTCCATAACTTTGAATGTAATCTGTTTAGATGCTCAAAATTCAGATAAACATTTAAATCCGGCAAATATTATGGATGTAACATTAAATGGACGAACTTTTATGAGGAAGTACAGGTTTTCTACAAGCTATGTGAATTTTAAAGACACCTGCAGAAAGCATTACGTTTTTATCATGGACGTGAAATTTTCACGTTGAATAGTGAATTTTAACATGTTACAAATAGAATTATAAATAAACTGACAATCTGATTATTTTTGACATTTTATTCTGATAATTTCCTCTCTATTTCTGTTACTCTCTTTTGCTTTGTAGTCACCATTTTTGTGCGTTTCTGGTGTTGGACTTTAATGTTTCATTTACAAATAAAAGCTTAGTGTAGTTATGTATAACTAGAATAATAATGTAATATTTTTTATATATTAATATGGTTTGGGGCCACACAAAGGGGTTTAGGGGTTAGCACTGTCAGCACCTCCAGGGTCCGGGTTCGATTCCTGCTTCTGGGTCAAATTCAAATGTTATTTGTCACATACGCAGTCATACACAGTAAGATATGCAGTGAAATGCTTACACGACCACCCGTGACCTCAAAAAAAAAAAAAAACAATTAACAAGAAATAACGAAAAATAGAAAGAGGCAATAAATAAATATCTTAATTATAAGAAAGTAGTAGAAAATATACAAGTTTTCAAAATATATATGAAATATAAACCTACCTGTACAAGACGAAAATGAATTTAAATGCAAATAATGCGTTGAATGAATAAAAAATGTCCAGAAGTGTGCAATTGAGCATTGTTTGTGCAAATGTGCAATATGTGTGCAAGTGTGGTCTGTGTGCATGTTCTCCCTGTGCTTGGTGGGTTTCCTTCGGGTACTCCAGTTTCCTCCCACAGTCTTAAGACATGCAGATTTTGTCAATTGGCATTTCTAAATTGCCCGTAGTGTGTGAGTGTGTGTGCCATGTGATGGATTGATTAAGGGGAGAACAGCTGCCTGCCAAAACCCACATAAAAAAAAAAGTCACAGAAGCAAGTCTTGTATGGTTTATTCTCTTCATCTTTTGGATACATTGAACTAATAAGAATTTAAAACTATTTTCACCCCAGTTAATTACACTAACTATCTATTTCTAACTGTTAGTCGCCAAATCTGTGAGTCGCGTTTGTGGAACTGTTGTAGGAAAGCAAAATCACACAAGAAGGAGTTCTGTTGTGCTAAATATCAGCACATCTGTGATATTCTTAAGTATATTTAACATTTGAGAGTCATAGCTAGTCTTGCCTCGATCCCTGCTTGCAGTTTGTACATTGTCCTTTACCACTATATGACAATAAGCATATCGAATAATGTGTACTCTCTCGCTCTCTCTCTCACACACACACACACACACACACACACCTCACATGGTACTCCTGAGATACCAGTAACTCTCACCCCTCCGTGCTCTTCGGACCTGACCGATCTATAAAGATGTCCTACTTCTTGTTGTTCTCATCACTTGGGAACAACTCACTGCTGTGAGGCTAGCACTTAAAGACAGTATAAAGTTACTTTTAGAAACCATGGAGATGGCTTTGGCCTGAAATTGATTTGCACAGTTTTGCCATGATGGCTTCAGTCTACAGTTTCCATGATAGTTTTAGGACTGCAATTGCCATGAACAGTTTTGCACTCAAGTGAACAGTCAAAACCTTGACAAAATAGACTTCATGTTAAAACTATAATTCATTCCTGGTTACATAATAGCACTTTTTTTAAATATATAGCACACAGTTATAGAAGGGAATGATTTCTCAGCATATTGTCCAATGTCACCTAGATGGACCCGGATTCCCCTTTGAGTCTGGTTCTTCTCAGGTTTTTTTTTTTCTTGCCCCTGATGCCTGTGGTTATCTCATTAGTAATAAACATAATTCATATCTGGAAGTTATACATTCTGCGATTGAATCAAATTAAATCCATGAAGCATGGTGGCTTAATGGCTAGCAATGCTGGCCTCACACCTCCAGTGTTGGAGGTTTGAATCTTTCTGTATGCAGGGCTTGCTTGTTCTCCCTGTGCTTGGTGAAGTTACTCTGGGTGATATGGGTCCCTCCAACAGTCAAAAGACATTGCAATTTTTCAAATTGCCCATAGTTTATAATTGTGTGTTTTGACACCCCATCTATGGTGTCCCCCACCCTGTGCCATAGAACCCTGCGCACCTATAGTTTATGCAGTAAAAATCATGCTTAGATGGATGGATGGATGGATGGATGGATGGATGGATGGATGGATGGAATCCCAGCAGACCCAATTTTACCATTTTTTATGTACTTAAGTTTTTTCATTGCTGGTGTATATGAAATAATGGTTCATGTGTTGATGCATTCACGATGGAAGCTTGGCTTGGCTGTATTTATAAATGAACCCACAGTTAACTGTATATAGATTTAATAAAGTTTCATTCATAAATACAGCCAGTTTTGATAAATACTGGTATGATTTGGGATTTTTTTTTAATATTTATGTGCCTAGTACCACGAAAGATATCCTGTAAAAATCAGGGTGCATTTCATGTAAATTGGAAGCATCTGAGGCGAAATTAGAGTGTGTTGTTTTTAGGGAGTAGTGGGTGGGAGTTTGCGCCCCTGTATCAGAAGCTGATTCATCAGCTGCACTCAAATCTTATTTGGACAGCATATGTCTACTTAGAACTGACAGATGATGCCTCCTGGAAATCTTGCATTTTTTTAATATACATGTAAAATTACACAACAGATGAGCAAAGGAAATGAAAACATCTGTTACTCTCTTTCTTTCTTCCTTTCTTTCTCTCTTACTTTCTTTCTTTCTTTTTTTTTTAGCTTTTTCTCCTTCGCTGCTTGATTAGCCATGTCCAATAAATACCGATTTTTCAAAGCAATTGTTCTACATATTATTTAAAGCTTGATATAATCAATGTTACTGCTTCCAGCAACGTGGATAATAAATATTATTTTCATTACCTCTACTGTTACATTGCAGCTTTTGTGCAGCAATGTAAAATGGGACAGGTTTATGAGGGTCTTTGCGTATTTCCGGGCGTAAAGCAGTCAAAGATTTAAAGAGGGACTTTTTACCAAGAGAGCTTCCACTAATAAAACTGGCTCTTCATTTGACTGCCAGTGTTCATGATGTAATGGACTCGTTTGCTTCGTTTTTTTTTATTGTATGTTTAAGTGCATTCAGAGTTAAACAATCTTTAGATATTTAATTTTTTATATATATTTCTTTGAGTTTCTTAAGTCTTCCTGCATCTACAGTTGAGGTTTCTGGAGACATGTTTGGAAATAATAAGAATAGTGGAGGAAAAAAAAAGGATTGGTGTGTTGGTTCTATCATTTTTTATTTTTTTTTTTGGGTGAGATGGCATGAGGTTAATGGGGTTAGGAAGTGTGAAGTGTGGCAACACACTTGCACTATTCCATTCCTGCATCGTAACTGTACTTCGCTTCCCGAGAGATTTGTTAACATTACCTCTCTCGTGCACTGCTCCCGACCTTAGGTTAGAACCTTCCAGTCCCATATACACGCTATGCTATGGCTATGCTATTACCTGCCTTTCCCAGGTTGTTTATTGAGTCACTGAGGAATTGCTGCTTTCCTCCAATCTCAGCAGTGTGACATAAAAAATCTCTGTGTCTTGGCATGCCAGCTGGCTAATTTCCCTGGGCAGTGAGCTAGGTCGGCCCCGGCCTCATCAGCAATGAGAACTGCTCACGAGGAGTGATGGGGAAAACTAGATCCGGGAGAAATGCAGTGGGGCACTACCCTGAGACAAAGGCACACGCGAAGCCGAACTTTTTATTGTCCGCTTAGCATAATGCAATATACTGTATGCAAGGAGTTTATGCGCCAAGCCCATGCACTTGGTCTGAAATAAAACCTACCAAGGTAAATTGGAATGAAATCAAGTCTGAAACTGTGCAGCTTAAAGCAGAGCAGTCTGTATTATAGAGGTTTTTTTTTTTTTTTTTAAAGCTAAAGCTCATAAAGCTCATTAATTGCATGGTGCAGTTTTAAAATGGCAAACTAGGTGTGCATGGTGCAACTCTTTATGGCAGCTTTGTGCATTTGAACGAGCAATCATAGCCCAATGCCAACAAAAGTAGTTCCCAATCAGTATGGCCATATGGCTAAATGCCCATTCTAAGTCGTATTTGCTGCAGCAGACATTAAAAATATGAGTGTGCTACTGAAATTTGGCTTCATTCCATCAATCCTTGAAAAATATTCATATTTTGTCAAGTTTATGAAACTAGATTAAACCCACAGCTGGCTGGTATAAATGGCTAAGCCTCCATCCATTTCATTAATTTACAAAAACTATATAATAAAGCTCTTTTTATATCCACCCTGTCTTATCTGGGGTAAAGAAATGCCTTAAAGGTCCCATATCCTACTAATTCAATGACAAGTGATCATATGTGTCAGTGTGTCTGTAAATGCTTCAAATGAAATAACTTACAGGTAATGTAAGTTGTAATATATATATATATATATATATATATATATATATATATATATATATATATATATATATAACATTGGAGAAGTGTTATAATGATGTTGCAGTGACGTACACAGTTAGGACAACATCAAAACTACATATTTTTAAGTTTTTAAGTTATGTGATAATTTAAATTGAATGTACAATCTTAAATACTACCTCAAAACAACAGAATTTGAGCCTCTATGTGGAGCATTTATGCAGAGGAACATCCATTTACACAATGTCCGACTGCATCCATGGGCCCTTAAACACGATTTATAATTCTCATTTAAGAATGGGACAGACACAACAGCTTCCCGCACACGTATCCTATGTCACACACCTCTTAATGTTGTATTGTTACCTCTCTATTTCATTTTCAGAAATATTACTGTGAGGAGCAGCTTAGCTCCAAAATGACTGTACTGTAATATGATATTTGTACAGCATCCAAACTGCATTACGCCCGCTTTCACAGAACAAATCTTAGATCTCAAGCTCTGGTCTGTTTTTTCTTACCAGCATGATCAGCAATGTTACCTACTGTAGGTGCCCAGTGGTCCTAGTGATCACAGTGACCATGGTTCGAATCTTGTCCAGGACGCAGGGTTGTTATTGTCTTATGGGGCAATCGTTATTTCATCATCAGGAGATCAATGCTGTTTAGTCAAAGTAATTCTAACATTTAAAAACTATTTTTTGACAAACAAAAAGTGTTTTCTTATATGAGATCTATGTGTGTGTGTGTGTGTGTGTGTGTGTGTGTGTGTGTGTGTGTGTACATGCACACTGGAGACCCATCTGAATGGATAAAATATTTTAAAAGTATGTTTTACATAATGTAATAGTCATTACATTTAAAAGTCCCCTTTAAAGTGGGTTATTTTAGAGTTTTTTGGAACAAAGAACTTCAACATGATTTTTTTTTTGTTTTTAGAATGGGATTGGTATGCTATTTAATAATGTACCCATTCCAAAGATTTGTGTTCTTGTTGTGAAATGTATTATTATTATTATTATTGTTGTTGTTGTTGTTGTTATTATTATTATTATTATTATTATTATTATTATTATTATTATTATTGCTCTTCTTCTTCTTCCTCTTATTATTATTATTATTATTATTATTATTATTGCTCTTCTTCTTCTTCCTCTTATTATTATTATTATTATTATTATTATTATTATTATTATTATTATTATTATTGCTCTTCTTCTTCTTCCTCTTATTATTATTATTATTATTATTATTATTATTGCTCTTCTTCTTCTTCCTCTTATTATTATTATTATTATTATTATTATTATTATTATTCATGTACACAAGCACTAAAATCTTATTTCATATTTAAGGGTTGGTTCTGAAATCCAGCTCCTTATAGTTTAATGACAGAAAGAGAATGTGATGTCTATAGCAAACTCTTGCTCTTAACCTCAGTGTCTTTGAGCTGGCATGACTTGTGTGGTCTCATGCACAGCTCGTCACTTGATGTAAAACAATATTGTTCATTATACCAAAGAAAAAAAAAAGGTCCATATACTAGTAGAGTAGTCTTTCAGTTGTGTGTGGAATTGGCTTCAGCGAGTCAAAAATATTTTCAGACTAACAAAGTAGATTTAGCTGCTTTCTTTACCATCTGCCTACAACTTCTAACCATCTGTCTCACTGTTTTTCTTTTTTCTTTCACCCTCCAACTAGACTATGCAACACCTAGAGGAATGATTAACAATTGGTTGTAAAAAATAATAAAAACAGCAATTATAGATAGTTCTTGCATGTGCATATGTTTTTCACTGAATATATCCCTATGTGTACGATTTGTAAGGCTATTATAAGATCCAGTTTTTTTTTTTTTAACCCTAGTTACTCATAATCTCATCAAATGTCACTGAATATCCCAGCTCTCATATACTGTAAGTCAGTGCATGGATCAAACCTCCATCTGTCACACTTGCACTCTCATTATCTGTTTAGTTACATTGTTGTTATTGGATAGTACTGCAGTTAAAGCACATGGATAATAATCGAATGATACATTTAGAATTCAGTGGATTAGCAGATCATATGCTGTCACATGTCAAACATGATATTCATTCACTTGCTTAAGTAACTGCCTCATCCTCGTCAGGCTATGCCCAGGGCAACACTCATGACTCATGCACATGCATATTCACACTACCAGCTCTACCGCCATGCCACCCACATGATACTCAGACATCTCAATATAACAAGGATTGTTTCTTCTTCTTTTTCTTTTTTTTTCTATATCAAGCAGGAAAATAATTAGATTGTTGTCTCCGTTCCAACTTGCACACTTTCCTCTCCTCACACTCATAATGTAATAATGGCTTAATCATTTAACATTGTGTTTCATGTAGTTACTACGTTAAAAGCCTCAGGGTTTTGGAAATGTAAATGAGGTTAAATCCTGTTTTCCTAAGCAATATTTATCAACTGTGGAAGCTGATGCAACTGAAACAACGGACGAAATAAAAAACGCATAATTGTGGACTGCATCCCATTGGCAGAGGCACACTACCATTATTGTAGAACCGTTCATAATCATTTTGACAAACTGGCGAAAAGGTGCACATTCAGAATCAATACATTTCATATATATCATCTATAGGCATTCATTTTAAAATCATCCCCACATAGCAAGAGAGTTATTTCCTGAAAGTTTGCATCCTTTCCATTTTGACTTGCTTGTTCTCAACATCTGGATTCGTGGCGAACTACTGTTGCAGCGACGGAGACTGCAGCAGTTTAAACTCAATGGAACGCTGAAAGATGGATGACTTTGGCGGGAACAATCCATACAGCAAGAGGGCTATTATGAGGAGGAGGTGGAATGCAGGAGAGTAAAGGAGATTGATCAGGAACAAATGGACAAAGGCGAGTGGGGAGAAGCGCTCCGTCATGGTGACAGTACTCCGCCTTTCCCAGCATGGCACGTGTTCCTGATTCCAGATGGTCGTGTCCACTCTAACCGCTGGGGGCCTTTACATTCGTTCTCTGCGCCTGCTGGCAACCAGGGGTTCCCCAGCCAGAAACCAATACTTGAATGTAATCACTAGCAGGGTGTTTTCAATTTGTGGGTTGGTGGGATACTGTAATAAAGAAATTTGAATTAATAGCACTGGATATGTTGCGCTGTAATGCTACAAGTAGATCTTGGTATCAGAAGAGCTTTTGGTGATGTCTAACGGCATAGTGTATATTCAATTTAACCATATTGATGGAAGAAACTCTGTCAGTCTCATTTTTATGGTGTAAATAATTACATTATTACAAAGAATCCAACCTGGGATTTTTTTCCATTGCGCAAAATAACAAAACACAGTTATTGGAATAAAAACTCACTTCATTTCTCTATATAATAGTCCTGTTACAATAATGCACTTGTGGAACTCTGAACTGAGTTCCTGTAATGTGCAAGTGGTGATGAGTGTGTGTACAGTTCTCACAGACAGATTTTTCTCTTTCTCAAGTGGGCAACAAGTTATCTGTCGATTTTCATCAGGATCATGCATTCCACTCACTGAATGTCTACAGGACTGTCTGCAGTGAGCTCCAAGCATTCTTGGCTGGGATAAGAGTCTCATCACTGCAGTGGCGGCCGGTCTATCAGCGGCGCTGGGGCGGCATTCTCCTTAAAGTTAGGCAGAGAAGAATGCTACTTTAACATGTAATTATTTAACATAATAATTATTTATTTTAATAATGGAATAAAGTCATTTAGTCATAATTTTCCGCTGTATTTCTAAATATAAATTATTTACAATAAAAAAAAATCTAAACTGTATTTCTGTTTGTGTACAGCGGGGCGTTAAACAAACGAGTGTCTATGTAGGCACGTAAATCTTTAAAAAGCATGTGATTGGATTCTCAATGAGTCTTATTAACGGTCAGCAGATTGTTCGTTTATGTACTGAATAGTGATTGATGTGGAAGCCAGATAAATATGAGATGAAATTCTGTAATTTCTTTGCTAAAATACCCCTTCGCAAGGCGATCGGACGAAGAAAGAACAAAAGCTAAAGAGCTTGGACCAGATCGACCTGATCTTCTAATTAAGCAGCAGTCAAGTGATCATGGCCGAGTTTACACAAAAGTTTCATTTTAATTTTGTTTACGGAAAAAGTACCCGGAGAAACCTCATCAAGCAATGGGAGAACATGCAAACTCCATGCCCCCGTTCCCCCCTCTCATTTCAGCTAAAAATTCATTCAAATCAAGTCAAATTTTGCCAGACTTTAAAAACCTAAATGCAGCATTTATACTTACTTTTATTCCAACTATAAGCAGAACATTATGTCTATGTAAACGCATATAGTGTCAGTGCTTTTTAAGAGTCGTAGGTAAAGCTGTGTCTGTTTTCCAGCAGCATTTCGTCCTCTAATTCCTCAGCAGCATGACATGCTGTACTTTTGTATTATTCAGTTCAAAACAGAGAAAGAAAAAAGAGGCTGATGAAGAAACGACTGTTTATGGGAGCTGAACACAGGATTTTGTGTCTTGGTTGCCCACAGCGTTTAAAATTCAGAGCAAACGGATATATAATAAAGAGAAAAATCATTGGTGCGTTTTTTCCCTTTTATACAAAATCATGCTTTCAAATTCGGAATAAAACGGAGACGTCTTAGATTCTCCAGGCATCAAGACTCTGACCATGTAACTGAATGCGAAGGAATTTGCAAAACATCCATTTTATAGAGATGTGCAATGAGATTTTTCTGTTAGTTCTTTGCTGTTCTGACCTACTTGTAAGGGACATTTGGTTGAAGGGCACAAGAAAGACAGGCAGCTCCCTGAAGGTTAAGTGTGTGTGTGTGTGTATGTGTGTGTGTGTGTGTGTGTGTGTGTGTGTGTGTGTGTGTGTGTGTGGCTGAGCCTATACAGGCAGTCAGAAGCAAAAAAAGATATAAATAAATAACACGTGCAAAAATCGAGACAAATACATGAGATGAAGAAAGACTACCACTGAAAGCGAATGCTCTTTCATTCCGTCTCATTTACAAATACAGACATACATGTCACACTATGCACCTTCATGTGTAAAAACATACAAATATTCAAGTAATGAATTAATGAAGCAGAAAAAAAATCAGGGATTAACAAAAAAAACAAAAAAAAAGCACTTGGCATAGTGTCTTCTGAAACATCTGACAAAAGATGCAGGCAGGAAAGCGAATCGCTCTGATCACGGCCGTTCTGCTCATAAAGTCGCATAACTCGAGACAAGTTAATAAAGGCGGCGGTCTTGATAAATAGAGCGAGGGAGATGTGTGGTGGAACGTTGTATATCATGGCAGAAAGAATGAGGGTGTATCTATTGTTCAGAGTGACACGAAGGAAATGAGTGTGTTCACCAGGCAGAGGAGCGTCCTCGGTACGCAGCTGGCAGGAACGATAGAGATAACGAAAGAGAGCGTGACGCACGGCCTGCCGCGGCACCGGAGTAGATGTTCAAAATATATTCTCTGATGGTGATGCTAAAGGTAAAAATAAAAGGAAGAAAGATGTAGGATCGCACGATGGGGAAGTACCATAGCTTTTGTATTTATACGCTGCAGGAAATGAAGCGAAATCTAGAGATGGAACAATACACTGTTGCAATTGTAGGGAAATCGGAAACATTTACACTAAAATATGTAGCATCACCTTTGAAAGTGGGTCTTTGAAGATTGGAGGGTGATGACATCATTTCTCACATGACTCTAGTGTTAACGGTGAGAATAACACTTGAGTAATCCTGGTGAGTTCTCGGATCAGTTTGGTCAGAAGGTGTTGATTAAACTTGTACAACACCACCTCTGACAATAGAACTAGGTGTACAAGGCGTATGACAGGTTGACATTCAAGAACTCGCGCCGATATGTCATATATCCAAATTTTTTAGTAACAGTTTAAATAGGGATGTGTACAGAGGATGCTTTAGAAGATATGGAGCAGTGGCGGCTCGAATGGTTAAGGCTATGGTTTACCAATTGGAAGGTCATGGGTCCAAGCCTCAGCATTGCCAAACTGCCACTGATCTGCTCCAGGGGTGCTGTATCCTGGTTGACCCTGTGCTCCGACCCCAGCTATTAAAAAAAAATAATAATAATTATATCATTCTGCTGTGAGGTATATGTGACAAATAATTAAATCTTAATCTGAATTATCGTTAAATAAATCAAAACATCCCTCCATTACCTATACTGCTTATCAGATATAGGGTCATGGTGGGAGCTGGACCTGATCCCAGGGACATTATGGCACAAGGAGGGGTATATCCTGGATAGGGTTCCAATACATTGCGGGATGCAGGCACACACACTACAGGTAGTTTCAAAATGCTAATCAGCCTATTCTGCATGATTTTAAATTATAAACGGAGGAAATCTACAGTGTAAACCATTTAGGTGCACAGCAAATTCCACAGTAAATGTAACACTTTCAGAGTTTACTTGAGTACAACTAGAGTCATATAAACACTGCTGGGAGTTGAATTAACACCCAGCAGTGTTTATATGACTCCAGTTGGACTCAAATAAACTCTGAAAGTGTTAAATCAACACTGGGAATTTTACTGCGGTATGGCAACCGTGATAACCAAAAAGGTGGAATTTTTCCTAAGGGTATGTTTATTTATGGAAGGAGTCTCCACTGAAAGCAGTTTGCAACCGAAAATCTTCTGCCTTTGAAAGTCTTCGGAATCTTGGACTGTGTGTTTCCCAGGGTTTTTATCAAGACAAAGCAAATGTGATTTAGTGTCTCAGTATTAACTTGAAGAGTGGAGGAAAAAAGAGGCTGGTAAGAGGAATGGGAGTTTATCGCTATAACATAAGTGATAACAGGAGTAACACAGATAATCCACATTGTTAAATGTAACTGTAAAGGTTTTAAATGGCACTAATATGCAACATTCACTGTTTTGTCATTTTTCGACATTCATGTTGTTTTATTGGACTACCTGCATTATGGATGTACTTTCTTTGCTCTTCTGTTTTTGAGCGGGCTTTCGCTTAAACAAGAGATTTTCCCTCTAGTGTCCCTTATGTATAGGGAAAATCATCCAGCTTGTTACTCAACTACATATATAGTAAGTTTACATACAGTATATAGTAAGTATATATCCAAGTTTGGATCTATTTTCTATATTCTAGAGCAATACTGGATTTTTACAAAACTATGAAGTAACACATATGGCATTAGGTAATTAGGTAGCAACTACAACAACAACAATGTCAAAGTCAATTTTATTTTGAAAGCATGTTTAATACAACACGACAACAGTAGGTTTGCTATTTTAATACATAAACGTCAGCTGTTCTGAGATAGTTCTTGCAAGAACGGTATGGTCAAACACATTTGCAAAACCCATCAAGCACCGGAGACACTGGCTCTCATAAAGACCATCCCAGGTAAGCAAGACCAAGACTTACCTCTGCTGCAGAGAAGAAGTTAATTTAGAGTTACCAGCCTCAGAAATCATCAATTAACGAATAGCAGATTAGAGCCATTATAAAGGATTTATAGAGCATAAGTAGCAGACATGCCTCAATAATGACTGTTCAGTGGAACACATGCATATTTTGGATGCCTTCAGCATTCAGCATAGTGTAAGAGTAATAAAATCCTTAAGGATAAACTACTTCTGGCTTTGGAAAATAATGGTAACTGCATTTTGCATCAGGCTACATATCCTGCTGTAATGAGTACCATGATAACTAATGGGTAAGTGCATGGTAATGATCCACACTTTCATCCAGCCCATACAGTCATGGAATTATTGTCATGGAATACATTTCTGCATGACTATCCGAGCAGCCACAACCCCACCTTGATGAAACCATATCTCAGCTAAGATATTGCTGGCTTTGCACCTAAATTAAATTATAACACAAACATTCGATATGGTTGATGGGATATGGGCCAGCTTTGGACAGGGTTCCAGGTATAATAAAAGCCTTGGGATAGTTTTACACGTATTAGTCCGTTTACTGAGTTTAAATTAGTGTAAAATCGAGACTATTGGTTCATTTGCCAATTGGTTTGGTTCACAACTGCAGATAATGAAATGAACCAAAAAGCAAACTTTGCTTGAGCTGCATGGCAGGGATTAAAAACGTCTTTCATGAAACTTGTTCTTCCGTTGATCAGGAATGTGGTGAAGGAGAAAGGTAAAGAAATCTCCAGTAATTGGGTGTAAAAATCTAAAATATCACCATGGAACATTAAGATTGGGCTGATTTTATGTAGAGCTGAATATATACCTGAATTTGTGTTCTAGTTCGCTTGATTTTTCAGAGCATATGGCATTTCATCGGCACTCTGGCGCAGTTTCTGCCTCACCCATCTATGCGGGGGTAGTAATTGCTTTCTCTCACAGGCGTTAGAACTGCGTTAAGGGAACAAACAAACTGGGGTTCAATTCAAATTCACGACATGCTGCATATGTAAAAGCAATTTTAAATATGACTGCTTATACAGTAAGTACCAGGCCATTTATATCTCTATGCTCAGCCATATTTGCTCTTGGTCATGACCGTGATCATTGGGAATGGTTCTGCTCTCAAATCCATGGTGACCAAAACGTGATTTTTTTTATTTATGGAAGTCGTACAAAATGGGAAATTAAGTTAGAAGAAAACAAGTACACTGCCTGTAACTCTTCACACAAATTGAGTCATGAAAATTATAACAAATTAGACCATTAGACCAATCATGTCATGTTAGATCGGGGTGGTCCTACTGGTCTGTCCTATTAATATATATATATAAATATATAATGGGGGGCGGGTATATGGAAATGACGAACTGTGCATAGCAGCACTCAGTAATTATATCCGCATAGAAATTTATATGATGGATGTAACTGATAAAAGGACCACTAAGTGCGAATACAAGGTACATTAGGAGTATCTAATAAACCAGAAACATTGTGTACACTATATTTTAATAAGACTTCGTTTCGAAGTGAAATGCGGAGAAACCAGCTTCATTTAATAAACCACTGATGGCTTAAAGCAATCCTGTTAACAAACGACACAAAGATTAACTGAACGTTTGCAGCGCCGTTGCTTTGTGTAACGCCATTTAAAACAGTTCTCTTTGAACTCATGAACTTGTGAGCTGCAAAGTGAAGAGCGTACTTGAAAATGTACTGCAGAGTGAGCTAGGAATGTTAGTTAACAAAAGAGGAAAAGAAAAGGAAGGCATGGGTGTCGCTTTCTAGACAAAATGCTGCACGATGAACAACAGTACAGTAAATGTACCTGGGAATGACCAGAAAGTACAACATGCTGTTTTTTCATTAATTAAAAAAAATAGAAGTGTTGGCTAATTCTTGTAAGAGGAATGAAACACTTTAGAATGTAATGTAGAATGTTGCGAAACAATCAACTCTGGGAGGGTAGCAGTAACGCTGCTTTGCCCCGGGTCGCATCGCATCACTGCTTCATCTCTGACTGTTCTATTAGAACACACCCTGAGAGTTTTGTTTTTCTTAAATACTTACAACAGTAGCAAATAACAGATTTATGTTAAAATTAGAATATACTGGAAATAGATTTATTGAGTTTATTTGGTTTGATTTTAAACAAACAAATAAACAAACTTTTTCTTCTATTCTGTTTGTCCTGTACAGGGTAATGGGGGGCCTGGAACCTATAACAGGCGGGGTGAACCCTGGACAGAGTGCCAATCTATCACAGGGCACACTCATACTACGAGCAATTTGGGAATGGCAATTAGCCTAATCTGCATGTCTTTGGACTGTGGGAGGAAACCAGCGTACCTGATGGAAACCCACCAAGCATGGGGAGAACATGCAAACCCCATGCACACAGGAGACGGGAATCGAACCATCAACACTGTACCGCCTACAATCTTTATTTTTATTATTATTATTATTATTATTATTATTATTATTTGCCATTCTTATGTTATGAAACTCATTTTGAACTTTTTAAGAGAATAAATTAGATCTTCTTTAACAAACCATGGACAAAAAGATGTGGAGATACAGTAGTGATCGATATGGTGTGTGTGTCTGTGTGTGTGAAAATGAGAGAGAGAGAGAGAGAGAGAGGGACTTGGATAGTTGATGCTTAATAGACATACTGCTGACCCTTAACTATGACAGTCACTCTCTCTCTCTCTCTCTCTCTCTCTCTCTCTATCACTCATCTTTAACTATCTCTATATCTTTCTATCCATCTCTCTTTTTTAAGATGCTGTCCCACTTCTGTGCCATCCGTATACTACTTTATCCAAGGAACTACAGTAAACATTGTCACCACAGCAACCTGATGGACCATTGCCATAAATATCACACACACGCACACACACACACACACACACACACACACACACACAGAAGTGTTTGATTTATTTCCATGAGGACCTCCTATTGCTCCTTTTTTATAAATAAAAGTCACAGTTTTAATTAAAAAATAATTAAAAAGTTATTTTTATTTGAAAACTCACATATTTTGTTCCTTGTAGGGCCATTTGGTCCCAAGCAAGATATAAAAACATGGCCACACACACACACACACAAGCACTTAGACTTACTCTTTACCTTCCCTTTAAGGAAAAAAAAAAAAGCTGGGGAGAAAAACAAGCCAACAATAGTTGTGGAGCCGCAAGAGCTCAGGCGTGAGGATGAGATGAGGGACAGTGATGGAGAGCGGATGAAAGAGAGTGATACAGAAGGCACCTGCGCTCCTGCTGAACAAAACAGGCTTGCGTAAAAAGGAGAGGAAGGAAATGCTGCCTTTTTTCCCCCGCTGAGGCGAAGGCTTGCAACGTGCATATTTTACTCATCTGAGCACGGTTCGTATCTACAGTCTAGCGTTTACTTATTAGTTGCAAAACTTTCTTTGAGGTGTCAGTCAAAAATGTAGCGCCCATTAAATCGAAAACACAACCTCGGCGCTATGCTACGTGTCAGAAATATTTGAGATGTACATACGTTGTGGTCTTTTTCAAGCTGTAATGTGAAAGATCACTAAACTGGGATATTTTTTTTAAGTTCTTAACCACTTTGTTTATATATGCTGATCAGCCAGAACATTATGACCACCTGCCTAATATTAAGTAGGTCCCCCATTTTGCCGCCAGAACAGTGATGTATTGTGTGTTCTCACACCTTTTTATGACAAACACTTACTCAGCCACTCACTCATCATTTATACCCCTTTATCCTGTATTCAGGGTCGCGGAGGGTCTGGAGCCTATCTCAGGAGGCTTAGGGCACGAGCCGAGATACCGTAGTTTCCTAGAGGAAACCCACCAAGCATGGGGAGAACATGCAAACTCTAAGCACATAGAGTTGGGAATCGGACCTAGCCGGGAATTGAACTTGGACCCTGGAAGTGCAAGGCGATGGTGCTAACCACTACACCACCGCCTCGATGACAATCAGCATTAACCTTTTTGCAATTTGGTCTACAATAGCGTTTCTATTTGATCAGACTGTACAGACCAGCCTTCGCTCCCTTACATGCAGTGAGCCTTGGCGTCCCATTACCATGTCGCCAGTTTACCCGTTTCCCTTCCTTGGATGACTTTAAGTAGGTCCTGACTACCGCAGACCAGCAACATCCCACAAGGCCTGTAGTTTTGAAGTTGCTCTGACCCAATCTTCTAACCATCACATTTTGGCTCTTATCAAAGCCACTTAAATCCTTACGCTTGCCCATTTTTTCTGCTTCCAACGACGCTTTGTTTTGGGGGGATATACTCAATATTTTATAACATAACACAAACAGCATTTTTGAAAATATATTATCCTATCCAATATACATAAAGAACACAAAAAATATTCCCAGTAAGAAGATATCATAAGTTTTATTTCGGATGCTTTAAGAAATACATTAAGAGTATTCAGTATTCAGTATTCATTCTGGTGTCTATCCCAGGAGACTCTGGGCACAAGATAGGGTACATCATGGGCAGGGTGCCAATCTATCGCACACTACAGGATGTTTATAATGCCAATAAGCCTACCCGGCACGTGGGAGGAAACCAGTATACCCAGAGGAAACATACCAAACACAAGGAGAGCATGGAAACTCTATGCACGCAGACCCGAGGGCAGAATCAAACCCTCGACCGTGGAGGTGCAAGGCCACAATGCTAACCACTATGCCATGGTACTGCACATTTAGAGCATATGTACATAGAGCATATCTTTCAGAGAAGAGGAAATAAAATAAATGTTGTTGATGGAGAGGTCGCCACAGCAGACCGATCTGCGGCAAACCGATCTGCACACTACATGGCACATAAATATATATTCTAGTGGATAACAGTACGGTTAGTATGTGTTTTTTTATGTGTTTTAATTCCAACCATTTTTTGTGACCAGAAGGCCAAAATCTGGAACTAAACTAATCCATATAAATCAGCGAAAATAATCCCTATACGTTGGCGAGGCCTTACACGTGCAGCTGTATCTGATGATCTGATGCCTCTTGTGTTATTCCAGTGTAATGAGTAGCAGCTCTTTCGTTCAGTGAATCCCAGTGTGATGAACTTGCACAGTAACTAAATCACTCCGGTTTCTAAATATTTAAAACCTGATTATATTATTTTTTTTGTTCATTTAATTTACTTTGTCATTTTATAATAAATTATTATCCCATTATATCTGGGGTTAAGTATGCAACTCTTGACTTGACTTCTAAGGATCTTAATGAAAAAATATCAACAACAACAACATTAGACTAATGATGTGAATATAAATCCTACCAGCTTTCCCTACCAGACATTTCACCCGTCTTAACGCAAGGCTAAGCAACATTAACAGCCATTGTGGGTGGGCCATATCCAAATTGCACTCATTATGAGTCTATTAGGAATTCAAAGCAATAGTTCAAGCACAAATATAATGCACACAATGTTTCTTTAACGAAAAGGTAGAAAATTGGTGACAATGTATTTGGTATCTTATGTTCCGTTTGTGGCAGCCAGGTAGCCCGGTGGTTAGTATTGTCGCCTTGCAACTTCAGGTTCCAGGTTGAAATTCCCACCTCGGGTCTGTGTGCAGTGGGTTTGTTCTCATGTTCTCGCCATGCTTGGGTTTTCTCAGTGTACTCTGGTTTCCTCACACAGTCCAAACACATGCAGATTTGGCTAATTGGCGTTACCAAGTTGCCCATAGTGGGTGAATGAGTGCGTGAGTGTGCACATGTATGTGCCCTGCGATAGATTTGCACCCCATCCCGGGTGTACCCTTCCTCTAGGTCTCCTGGGATAGGCTCCAGGCCCCTTATGACACAGGATGTGCACAGAATAAATTTTGACCATGTACATAATGAGAATAATGCGCCAGTGGGTTATGTGAAATGCAAAAAGTGCGACATTCTGTCAAAGAATGACAGCAAAACCGGGAAATTGAATAATGAATAATGTCGGGCTGTAAACGGGTTCAGGCTTTTAAAAGGCTGTGTATCAAAATGAACTTGTCGGGCTCGGGCCGAAACCTGTCGGGCTAGGGCCCTGGCGGGCCTAACTTTTAAGGCCCGATTACAGCTCTAGTATAGACTATGAGTGAGTGAGTGATTTCTTTATAATATAGTTTGCTGTCTAAAATATCACACTTTTGCATGAAACTACACTGTAAAATCTCTCGTGTTGAATGCTTTCAGACTGCTGGGTGTTCATTCAGCACTGGGGAATTTGATGTGTGTTTACATGGACCCTAATATTCCACCAGTAATCTTAATAATAGTGTCATAGGAATCAAATTCATCATGTAAACACTTAAATCGGATGGGTCTGACCCAATATGAATGCATTTTCAACCAGAATGAGAGGGCTGGGGTAAACCATTTGTGATCCATTCAGGAGGTAAATATTAGCCATGTAAACACCCGATCTGATCATTTCTCTTTTGTTGATACATGATAAGGTGCTTGCATTCCTGATTGCTAAATTCAGCAAGAAAGGAAGGAGAACCAAGGAAGGAGTAGGCTACTGGAGTAGCTGGAGTTTAACATGTAGTAAAGCATGTAACCAGTCACTGATGAGACTGAACTCTTGTAACCAGTCATAACGCAGAAGAGGGGATTTACCTGAAAAGATGTCACAACCAATGTAACATCAAAGATAAAGGAACAGAACTTCTGCTTATTCTCTAAAAGATTCACAGCGAGTAGAACCAATTACACATTCTCACCACACCGAGGCTGGGAAACATTGGTTGGTGTTCCTCTTTGTGTGCTTCTGTCTCCTCAAGATTCTTATTAGCATGATATTAAAAACCACATGTTGGACATTTGGTGAATTTATATGAAATTGATCGCTGTGACCAGTTGATGAACTGATTGGATCTGGCAAATGATCCAAATAGGGTCAAGGTCACAAGAAAGTCTAACGCCTAAAATCATCATAATTCTTGGTGAATTTTTTTGTAACCTGCTGACAATATTTATGCAAATGCAAATAATTTGTAAAAAATTGTGTTAATGCTTTGGCTAAATAACATTAAGAAATCAGTATTTGGTGGAATAACCCCGATTTGCAATTACAGGTTTCATGCACCTGTAATTCCACCAGTTTTTCACATTGCTGTTGGGTAACTTTATCCCACTTAGTGCAAAAAAGCAAACCGCTCAGCTTTGCTTGATGGTTTGTGACCATCCATCGTCATCTTGATGACATTCCAGAAGTTTTCTGGAGTAAATTGCAGTGGTCTCTCTCTTTTTTTTTTTTTTCCAGAGCTGTATATTCACTTCGATGACTCCATTTGTGCAATTCAACTCAGACGTTCCCGGGCTATTTAGCATTATGTGCCATGAAGGTCATTTGCACACAGAGCCAATGGATTAGCATAAGCATGCTGTCTGTCCCAAAAAGTTTCACATAGGCTTATATTATCAACAGTGATTGAAAGCCAAATGTTGTCCAAGTCTTACTGGTGCACCTTTAAGCAAATAAACTTGTCAGAATCCGAGCATATAAATCGTGAAAGCCATTCAAGGTGCACCATGTGTGTCCACACTTTTATTCAGCTTTCTCTCTCGAGGCCTGGGAGAGAACACACATGCTGCAGGGCTGAGTTAGGTCACTGTGTGTGTGTGTGTGTGTGTGTGTGTGTGTATGGGGTCTGGGGGGAGCGGTGGCAACATAAAAGCTCTTTCTTCTCTTCCTCTCTGGCTGTTTTCTCCTGTTCTTTGGGGATAGAGACTGGGGTTGCCAAGGCGATGAGGTTGGCGGGTCTCGCCGTGTGGGAAGCAGCAGCTTGTTCTGACATTTACTGAAGAGTGAGGGAACGAAAGGAAAGAGGACAGACGGAGGGAGAGAGCCACTGCACCTGTAAGAGCAACAGTGAGGCAGCTGGGTGACAGAAATGGAACAGTGTGAAAAATACTTTTTGTTTTTTTTTAAACAACATTTCACATCACATAGCTTTTCTTATGCCTGAGTAATCTCTTAATGCGAACAATTTTTTATTTAATAACGAACGATAAAGTTTTTTTTTTTTTTTTTTTTTAACAATTTCCGGTTATGTTTAATGTTTTGGAATGACAATGAATCACTTAGATATGTTACTTTCTCCCTCACCAGCCTCTCTCTCTCTCTCTCTTTCTCTCTTTATTAAGACAGAACAATGCAGCTTGCCTTGTCACAGGGATTGCCCTGACCAAATTCTAACATTTAAAGTGTCAGAAAATGTTTGCCAACTGTCTCTTACACAGCACTGTGTAAAGTCCTTGTGTAAATTGTTGCTATAGAAATTATGATGTATTTAAATGAGTTGATCACATGAAGCCGGCACTACAGTCAGAGCTGCTGCTATACAAAATAATAAAAAATATTTCACAATATGATCTGGGAAAGCGCTAGGTTCATTTTCCCAAAAAAAAAAAAAAAAAAAGTTTATCATTACCCATAGCAGCGTATGTTATGAATAACTAGCTCACATTTCGTTGTCATGGTACACCGCTATGCCAGTACATAGTCGTCCTTTTCTTTTTTTTTTCCTGAGTGCATGACCTCTATCAGAATCTACCGTCTGCGTTTGCTCTGCTCTTCTCTGCTCGCCCTCCACTCGCTGAGGTCACACTTTTCATTCCCGTCAGCTGGCAGAAAGTCAGCTGAAAACCAAAGCGCGGTTGTTTACCTCCCAGCGACATTCTTTCCTACTCACTACTCTCTTTCTTTGTTTCCGTGCATCGAGCTGTCTATCTCCGAGTCCCAAGTATATTTTGCATGCTTGGAGGACCATTACTGTGGATGATACTCAGGCGCAGCAATTCAAAAGCTGTTCTGTCAACGGGTGTCAGGAGAAACATGTTTGTGTTAAATAATTAAGTGGATTTGTATTCTGGTGTAGAATTAAATGAAAAAAAGGGATTTAGTACAGTACTGGGACAGTGAAAGTCACACAAACATCTTCATTCAACCTTGGTGTGGGTTCTACAAGTCTCGGAAACTGTACACGAGTCACAAACTCCAAAATGTCCCAAAAGTGTTCAACTGGGTCAAGATTTGGTAAGGGTGAAGACCATACTATGTGATTTACATCATTGTCTGATCACCTCATCAATGCATCCAGTCAGCCCTGTGCCCTGTGGATGGGGCGGAGTCATCGGGGAAGAAACCACACAAATCAGGATAGAAAGGTTCCATTATGGGTTCAGTGTGATCAGTCAAAATAATTGTATTATAAGTAAATATATAGTATGTTGTATTATAAGGGGACAAGTGGAGAAAAACCCTGAACATAAAAACAATAAATAACTCATGGACAATCACAGCTGCACCATATTTACAAAAGTATTTGGCCAAACCAATCAGGCCCCTTATCCCCAGTGAAGGGCAATCCTAATGCTTCAGTATACCAAGACATCTTGGACAATGCTATGCTTGCAACTTTGTTGCAACAGTTTGGGGAAGGCCCTTTTCTATTCCAAGATGACTATGTCCCAGTGTACAAAGCAAGGATACATGGTTTGATGAGTTCAGTGTGGAAGAACTTGACTGGCCTGCACAGATCCCTGACCTCAACCCCATCTGGAACTGGAATGGAGATTGCAAGCCAGGCCTTCTTGTCCAACATCAGGGCCTGACCCCATACATGCTCTACAGAATGAATGGGCATGAATTCCCATAGAAACACTCCAAAATATTGTGGACAGCCTTTCAAGAAGAGTGAAAGCTGTTATAGCTTCAAAAGGAAGACCAACTCCATATTAAAATATATGTATTTGTATAGAATGTCATTACAGGTTTGGCCAAATACTTTTGTCCATATACTGTATGTGTATCATTGTTGAACATTCTATGCAAGATGCAGTAACATTCGTTCTATTATAATTGTCTCCAGTCTTCAGGGGAGGCCTTTCACTAGATTTTTGAAGAAGAGAGCGTTACTTAAAATCAAGGTCTGATCCAGGCTTCACTCCAGTGAAGCACAATTGTAATGTTAAAGACCATATAGACTTACAGTTTATTGTGTCTTCGGGAATTTTGTGGCAACAGTTTGGAAGAAGCCCAAATTCTTTCTTTTATTGAAAAAAAACTATAAAAATTCACATTCAACATCAACAATTTCAGCCTTTACATGGAATCCAGGTTCTTCACACATTCATGTTCTTCCACTGATAAAGAGGTGTTGACTATCCTTAATTTGCATGTTGTACCAGTACTCTGTACTCCAACAAAATTTCAAGTCGTATTCAAGCTCTATCGTACATTTTCCTAAAAGAAAAGTTAGTCGTGACATATTAATTAACCCACAGCTTGTTTTAGAAACATGCTGACTTTGGCTACAGTTTGTTCACTTTACCAGCCTGAAGTGACTCAAGTCCTTTTTTTTTTACCCTAATGTGGCACATATCTCATTTTATTAGGAATCTATGCAGAAATCTGATGTTTTTCAGATCAAATCTGAGTCAATTTTGTATGTAGTCTTAAATGAGAACAGGCAGATCAGAATTCATGTTACTTTTTGCCTCTGCACATGCATAGGACAGCAGCAGCATGGAGGTTTTATAGCAAGACGGCTAAAGAGAGGTGTCCAGCTTTTTTCTTTCTTCTGGACCTCAAGAAATACAGAACCTGGACCTCAAGAATAACAGCTTGCCGTCCTCCAGAGCAAAATCCCATTCACATTTTTTTTTTTTGCTAAATTGTTAAAATGAATGAGTTGTTGAATGAACTCATAACGTATGTTACCCAGATAGCATGAGCAAAGACACATCGATGTGTGCATGCATGCCATTTCAGGGGACAGGCATGTCCACATTAGAGTCAGAAAAAAGTCACTTGTAATTATCACCAAAGGATCGTTCAACTTTTCCCCTTGGAGTGCACATTGTTTATACTCGACAGTTCCCTAAAGCAGAAAGCAGTGAGGGGTTCGAGGTTTTACCACACCCTCTTTGTACTCAGCGTATTGGCCAGCATGGTCACAGGAGCACAGGTCAGTTTTAAAGATTAGGGGTTTTGTTTAACAGGCTCTCAACTGATGTGGCCTCATTATCGGGAGATTGCAAGTTCAAATCCCCATGATGCCACTGACGGTGGAGTTTAAAAGAAACAATCATTTCCACATGGGAAAATTGGTCTTCCTTTTCAATAGGATTGGCCGCCTGCATCAGTTAGCTAATCGATACAGAACAATGGAAGTAAGTGCACTCTTCCAAATGCATTGATAAGGAAGAGTCAGCTAGTGAGTAGAAAATGACTATGGCTAAATTGGGAGAAAATTGTGTTCAAATCCCAGGACTACTAGAGAGCCATTGTCGGGCTCTCGCCTACTGTTTGGATTCGATTTGACTTCCATGTAAATTGCTTCGGATTAAAGGCTGCCTAATTATTAAATGCAAATTATTTTACCTCACTCATAAACAAATCCCATGGCATCTCATTAGTTAGTTATCTAAAAATGGCATTAAACCTGTGAAGTCGTGGAGGTGTACAAAAACAGTCTAATTATAGCTCATTTAGCTCAGCTAATCTTTGCAGTTCAGGTATAGTTTAACACAAGGGTCTCACCATGGCACATGTACACACTGGCACTGTATCAGTATGTTTAGGCCATCCAAATATTTCTAAAGTATGTGTGTGTATCTGTTTTTGGATTTAAAGCTCAAGTGGCACAACCAAATTTTTTTTTTTTTTTTTTTTTTTTTTTTAATATCAGCCCTACTACAATGTCTTCAGAAGTTAAAAATATGCTAAAAATATATATTTTTAATAAAGTTATTTCGAATAATATATTCAGATTTGGTTACATTTCCAAAACACATCTCTATATTAATATTCTAAATTTGCCCCGCAAAATGATTCAATAATTTGCCCGGATAAAAATGAAACAGAACTCTTCCTCCCCGAGCTCTCACAGTATGACTGTGAAAGCTAATCACCACAGTAAGTGAAAAGTTACCAGTTCAAAATAAGACGACAGCATGCTGGGTGACGACAGCTGGAGATGTATCCTCGCCGTATCCCTGTCCAAGTTGTCTGAATTTGTCCAAGCGAGTAAGAAAGCGAGGTAGCGTTCAAAACCAGGCTGACTAGATTGTGCAACCTGCAAGGTGCATAAAACCATGAAGTACATACAAATCAGCATGAGGCATCCGAATTTACATTTTAATTGACTGACTTAAAAACATGATGTGACATAGAAACCCGTGCAATGCATAGAACACAGGACATCCTAGAGTCCATGTCTTTCCGACTCACACAATGTTTGCAACGTGCAGTAAATCCTGAAGTTTCATTACATGACTTAAGTCGCAGTTTTTTAGTGATTGGATGGATTTGGGATTAGTTTTTGGATTTAAATGTTCAAAGCAAAAGTGTCTCCAGCATTAGGTGGAAAAATAATATGGTATTATATTTGAATTCATTTAGAGCTTGATATTTTTTAAAGAAAATGACATAGAACAATTCCGCTGCAGTGTAAGAGTTCAATTATGTGGTTAGGAAACTACTAGAATATTTTATAAAACACACTTGATAAAAACCCCCAGGGGGCGAAAATCCATGATTGCTTTGTAATGAGGTTAATGTTGGTCTTGTGGGCAAAATATGCACCACATATTATGAATAATTGGGTGACTTTCTATATTTTTACATGCACGATTATTATTTTTTTTTTTGCACTTTCATTCTACATGTAGAATGAAAAAAGGTCCGATTTCAAAGTTTATTGCATTCTGTGACATTTCTGCCTAAAAGATGGGTGTCTTTGAAGGGTCATACACTTATGCTCTTATTATTTTAAAACATATGCATGGTTTGGCAGCAAAATTAGCTCTTTTGAGATTTTTTTCTTTTCAAAATAAAAGTATTACAAACTTATAGAATTTTTTTGTTCAGGTTTTCTTCGCAAAAGACTATAAGTCCAACTCCCACAGTTCTGTCACAATGGATAAATCAGGCTGCTTTTGTGTTTGTATTCATGTAACTATGCAAGTTAAATTGTAATAATATGGTGGTTGAACTTTAATACAAGTGGTGCAGGATAATGGATCACATTTGTAAGAGATAAAACTCACTTTCTTTTCTCGATATAATCCCCTGCTACAATAATGCACTTATCCCAACATTCACTACCGCTTGGATACCATTAAGGCAGAAAGTCTTCTCCGCAGGTCGGAGCCATGATCGGACTGCCTGCTGGCCTCCCACAAACTCCTTTAACGGCCCAAACATGTAGAAATGGTTTGGAGCGAGGTCAGGACTATACAAGGACAAGGCAATATCTCCCAGTCGAGTTCCTGAAGTGTGCAAATGGTGTTCGTGAATGATTGTGTCTACAGTTTCCACTTGCAGATGCATCCATTCCACAAGTTGACAACAAGTTACCCATTGATTTTCAAGGATCATTCTGGAGAACATTTAAATGTCATCTATGTTTGCAGAGCCAGGCCCAATTTGGTGTCTGTAGTATTTAACCATGCAATATGATACTGAGATACTGAGGAGGACAATGTGTGTGTTTGTGTGTAAGTAATAGAGATGCAAGAAATGTTCATTTAAACAACAATACAGACTCACATGTGCCTTTATCTGAACTTTGTAAGCAGTACATGCTAATTAGAAAGAAATTATAATTTAATATTATTATTATTATTATTATTATTATAATTAAAAGACAAACAGACTTAAAGCGATAAAGCATTTGACTTAAAGTATGCCGAGCATTTGCAAATGAGACTTGATTTTTTTCCCCCTTTCTGCGCTCCCTTGAGCTCTCAAGGCGCCGTGATCTCCGTGAGCAGGCTGTGATTTTCTGAAATGCTGAAATGAAGATGAGGACGTCTATAGGAATGCAAATGCTCGAGGCAGCGCTCCTTCCCGTCTCACACTGACAAAATCAAACGACTGCTTGAATTACAAATGCACTCTGTTCCCTTTACCTTTATTTCAGCATGGTCAGTCCAGCGAGATCTCCTATTCCTTCACTTCAGCTGCCACGGCGGAGACAGACCGGAGTGTAAACTCTCACACGCCATGTCAATAACACCCCAGTTGTGATGTCCAGAAGCCATGACTTACTCGAAGTGTTTGCTCTTGTACTATAGATGCAGCTTCAGCGACTGATATAATGTCCATAGGTGAGCTGATGAGATTTGTAAGAGCGGCCCATCCAACGGTGAAATATTAAAATGCAAAAAAATGCAGTGGTCTGATGCATTACCTCTTCAGGTTTGTGTTAGTATTATCAGAGCCCAGACCTCACACACTGACCTACACAGAGGGGGGTTTATTAGTGCATTCATGTCATTGTGTAATTGCAGTCATTATGTTTCAGCCTATTTTAAAGGTCTGACTTGTCAACGTGTGATGTCATTTTAAAACAACCAAAATGTCAGTGACCTCCGGAGTCACCAGTAGTTAGGAGTTTCATGTCAGAATTAAACTCTTTCCCTGTCATTTTCTAATACTGATTGAATAAATAGTATATTAGTGTAGTTTTACTTCCTGTCCACAAACTAGCCAAACATTCTTATGAGCGGTGTGGGGTTTTCTATTTTATGTGGGTTTCACATGACTGACTGACAATCACTCACTCATCATTTATACCCATTTATCCTGTATAGAGTGTTGCAAGGGGCCTAGAGCCTATACCATGAGACTTACAGTAGGGCATGAGGTGGGTAGACCCTGGACAGGGTGCCAATACATCACCAATTATGCCATTTAGGAGGAAACTGGAAAGACTCACCAAGCATGGGGAGAACATCCAAACTCCATGCACAAAGTCCCCAAGGCAAGAATCGAACCCGGACCCTGAAGGTGCAAGACGACACTAACCACTAAGCCACCGAGCCACTATTATAAAAGGTTATAAAGGGTTATAATAGGTTAGATCTAGAAAGATTTGCTTACATCATTAGCCATATCTCTCCCGCATCAGTAATCATTATTAATGGTCAGATCTACAGTATGTGATAAAAATACTAGTCATGTCCTGCACTAATATGATGATTGAGTTAACATCAGCTTTGACTCAGAGGTGTTCGATGCCAAAACCGGGTTGAGCAGGCTGGTGCAGGAGTGAGCCCAGGCATGAAGCAAACACAAAAGTAATCACGAGAGTTCTGTGACTGCTATTCATGGTGAAAGCCGCCAATCATTCACTCAGCTCCACTGTGTCGGAAATCAAGACAAGTGGTATAATGTGGTCATGTGGCACATGGTACAATGTCTACGAGTGCATGTTCTACACTTAGCCTCACATACAGTAACTTATTCTTTACTTGTTAGTCAATCCCTCACCTTTCCGATTTCCACCCGGATTTCTTTCTTACCTGGACGTAGTAAGAGCTCAGCAGTTAAGGTCCTGAAGTTGTGAGTAAGGACAAATTCAATAGTCCCATTTTTTTTTTTTTTTTTTAAAGAATTTTAACCTAGGTCTTAGAGTTCCCTAATATGTGAGCTGAAATACACCTCAGATAATGCATTTTATTCACACCTCAAACTCACGCTGTTTCGCTTCTCTTACAAATGCAGCACTTTAATGTCTATGGAAATGAGTTACTGCTGAGCCACACCCCACAGGAGAACAACAGGGCTAAGCAACAAGCCGGGGAGAGGGGCTCTCTCATATGAGGTCACAATGGGGGGGGGGTCTAATTGGCTTTCCATACAAAAATGAAAAAAAAGGACAAAAAGCAGGAATATATTTTTTCCTCATGTTGTTGTTTGTTTGTACAGTACACATATTTTCCAGTCAGCCAAGGAACTCCAAGATTAACCACAAGACTCACAAACAACAAGACTTAGAGTCATATCGTCATACGCATAGTCATTCTTTAATCTCCTCCCCATTTCCCAAAAACATGCTTATATAGGAGATGAATTGGTTAGGATGGACTGCCCCTTGTCATCCATGAAAGATTATGTTTGTAAAAGAAAAAAAATAGACTGGCATCATGTCCATGGCATATTCACCCTTGGCACCCAGTGATCACGTAAAAGCCTCTGGAACCAACGTGAATGTATGATAATTTGCACACTGTCCAACCATCGATGATCAACCAATGAGCATTCATCCGGTTTGGGTTGCCAAAGATTCCTGTTTGTGTAGGTTTCCACCAGGTTTCCAACAGTTTCCCTCCCACTTTCCCAAAACAGGTCTCTCAGTTTTCCTCCCACTTCCCAAAAACAGACCAGGAGGTAAACTGATCACTCCTAAATTTCTCCTAAGTGTGAGTGTGTGTGCATGGTGCACCGAGATAGACCGGCAACCCATGTAGGTTGCATTCCTGGGACAAACTTCAGATCCACTGCAACGCTAAAGGAAATGAAAGTCATGTGTTTGCATCCAAATCTGTGTGACAGGAACAGTCTTGCTTGCATGGTAATACATTCATACATTATTGATCATGGGTAAGTGAGGGTAGTCAGGGACAATGGGGATCTGGAGGAAACCCATGCAGAGGTGAGGAGAGCATGCACTGAGACACGCCACGTACAGCATAGGATCGAACCAGGGACCCTGGACATGTTTCACCAAACAGGTCAGGATCTTAACTCAAAGACAGGACAGAGACGAAAAACACAGGGGATCCTCGTGCTCTGAGACGTATGATTACTTCCCAGGCACTAAGTTATGCAAATGTATTCATCTCCGAACACTTCCTCAGCAACTGTTTTAGATTCCTCCCGCTTGCCGTTTTATGCAAAAGGAGACTTTTTTCCAGTCTAGTTTTTTTTTTCTTCATCTTCTTTTACATTACATTTTTTGCACAGCACAGCCACTGAAGATAAGGGGTGAAGGGAACAAGGAAAGGAAATTCAGAAGATCATTGAATACTTTGCCCTCTGTGTAAACGTGGCCTTGATGCATGAATGCAAATCAAAATGTGCAGTTCCTTTCATAAAAAAAAAAAAAGAAATCCTAAAATGAAAGTGAAGAGGAAAGGAAAGGAAAATATGGTGGAAATGTTGTAATTTTGCTAAAGTGCATCACGAGGACAATTTCATATGAAGTGTGCATAATTTCTCTTGTAATTTTCTCCCTACTCTTGGCATTTAGACTGACTTTTGCAAAATAAAAAGAGAAAAAAAAGCAACACTTTTCCTCACATCAGATTATCAAAGAAGATTTGACTGGTATTTGCGTTTCCTACTATCACAATGATTAAATACTTTCTAATTTCATTTTTCAGACTGAAGTGAGTGGGAATAGGTTCTTTTACACACACACACATACATGGCGCCTCACACCTTTAGGGTTGTGAGTTAAAAGCTCACCTCCTGTCTGTGTGCATGGAGTTTGGATGTTCTCCCAGTGCTTGGTGGGTTTCCTCTGGGTAATTCAGTGTCCTCCCACAGTCCAAAGACAAGCAATGTAGTTCCAATGACATTTCCAAATTGCCCGTAGTGCATTGCTGGTTCCCTGGGATAGGCTCCAGTCCCCCTGGCAACCCTGCACTGGATAAGTGGGACCGATAATGGATGGATGGATGGATGGATGGATGGATGGATGGATGGATAGATTTGCTTTAATCATCTGCCAGGAACAATATCTTTGTCTTCGAATTTTGTCTTTACACTCCTGTGTTTGTTACAGTTTTGAAGGGTTTTAAACAATGAGTCCACACCTGCTTGTGAAGTACAACAGCATGACCCTCTTCATCAACACTTTCCTTTTCACACCAAATCATAGATTTGCACTCATAACATTTATATATGCAATATGATATTATCCCCTTATAGGTATTATATTGGACTTCTCCTAACTCCTAACAGTAGTGTGCTGTACTTGTTCAGAAATTTGAAAAAACAAAAACTATGGTACTAAATATGCTTTATAAATAAATATTTAATACATTTCACTTAAAAAAGATAAAATTATTATTTTTCTGATGATTTGGTACAATCAACAGTTTTTTTTCCAATCCTTACAGTTTGTATTTGGCAGCGTGGTTGCTCAGTTGTTAACACTGTCACCTTGCACCCTCGGGTTCCTGGTTCAGTTTCCACCTTGGGGTCTATGTGCATGGAGTTTGCATGCTTTGTTGGTTTCCTCCAGGTACTTTAGTTTCGTCCCACAGTCTAAAGACATGCAGATTAGGTTAATTAGGTTAATTGGCATTCCCAAGTTGCTCATAGTGTGTAAATGTTAACTGGAGCTCTTACCAGTTGTGAAAAATGGGAATAAATACAATGGTCACCACTGGCCTTCACAGTCCCTAGCTAGACTCCAGAGGTTCCTAGATGGATGGATGGATGGATGGATGGTTTTAATTAAAAAATTTAAATTATACTAAAGCAAAAGTAGAGTTATACAGCACTGCTCTGATTTGTCATAGACACTATACTAAAGGAGATATTCAGTATAAGCTCACTCTTGTTCACCCTATATTGCTTAAGCATAAATATATTTAACAGTAAATTACAGAAGGATTTCCCCTTTATTGCACAAATTATACTTAAAAGTGTTATGTTTGGCTACAGCGGAAGTTATTTTAGCAATAGAGATCAAATATTATTTTTATCAAATATAAAAAAGAGTAATGGCAAAAAGTACAAGTATTGCTCAATTCGACTCATTATAATTTAAATTATTTTTTTTTTAAAAAGTCTATATATTTTCATTTAGTTCTAATTTTGCTTCAGGCTTACCTAACAAATATCTGTATATCTGATTTAATGTTCCTCCATGTGTTTGAACTACAAAGTAGGGAAAATCTAATTCATGGACATCTCAGTATTTGTATCTTTCGTTAGCAACAAGCATACAACTGTGACTCAGTAATGCAGTCTTGAGCCCCTAATTTCATCATATTTTGCTTTCAAAGAGTCTTGTATAGTCTTGAGGAATACTTCTTAAGGCTCCCTCAAGGACTTTTTTTGTCTCTCGCTTTTGGCAAGTTTTTGTCTCTCCTTTTCAGTCCAGTCCCTGTACCTGAACAGTTTCAGAGGAATGTTTTTGTTTGGCAAGCCATGCAGTGACCTATCAATCATTCACATATAAAACAAAAATTTGACTTACGGCATGAGCCAGTGAGAAACAGGTGCAGATGATGACAGACGATCAGGCCAGTGATTAGTATACTGGTAATGCTGAGTGCTGAGTGGTTGGAACAGATGAGAGGGGAAATGAGGTCGCTGCTAAGGTTGTGACATAAATGACTGATTAGAATCGCAGTAAAATATTTTTTTCATTTAATCTTTATAATTTAGTTTAGTTTAATGTGTAGAAATGAGAGGATCAGGAATTGGTGAATTTTATAGATTAAGCAAATGAGTATGTCAGTATGTTGATTGATCAAAGGCAAATATATATAAAGTATACAATGTAACCTATTAAAAGCTAAAAGGTGCTACTTTTGTATATGTTTACATTAAATGGCATGATAATTGGACGTCACTTGCTGAACTGAAGTAGTGTTTTTTCAGTTTTTTGTCCTACAGGTTGGAAATTACAATTTGTAATGTTACAACGTAAATGCAGCATTTATTGCTATACCAACTCTTCCACATCAGTTAAATGCGTCAAGTCAAAATCTTTTTTTAATTGTCGTATTTATGAATATTTTGGTAATCTGTCTTTGTTTGTTTGTTTTTCCTTTTTTCAACATTAGGCTTTTTTACATTCATTTTCTATTTGCATTTTTAAAAATTTGCATAAGTGAACCAAACAGACAACACCATTCAGACTGTACCCTTTTCCACCAGATTTTGCATGCCGTTTGCGTGTGTGTGTGTGTGTGTGTGTGTGTGTGTTACAAAGAATATAAGCGCAGAAGCATGTAGATCATGCCGGAGCACTTAATCCCCAACATGGTGTAATCAGAGAAGACTGGTGCTGCTACTGCTCTTAACAGCTCTGACAGATCTGCACACACATAACACACTCACACACGAAAACACACCCTGGGGGAATGTATGGAGGAGTGCTGAGGAAAGAAGAAGCATGGGACAACGCTTAGTGTAGTTCATCAAAAGATTTGTGTATAAAGCACAAGTAAAAAAAAAAAAGAAAAAAGCACAGTATGTATAACAATGCTAAAGAGAAAACGAAAGAAACAAGGAAAGAAAAAAACAAAAGCGAGAAAGTACAGAGTTAACCAAACAGCGATAAAGACAAAGGCAAATAGGGAGGGTGTTGGGAAGCAAGGAGAGGAAATTAAGACAAATGGGAGAAAAAGAAGGGACAAGTAAAGAAACAGAGAGTGAGATTTAAAGGGATTTGTAAGCCTGCAGGGGATTTGCTGAGAATTTCGGAAGAAGATTTTACAAAATGCCAAGATGAACTGCAGTGACAGACAGCAGCATTAATTATAAAGAAGACCAGCCAGCACACACTCTTTACACTCGGCTGCTAAGACGCCCTGCATACAGATCTTGTGTTTTAATATCACAAGTTAGAAGCACATAACACCTCTGCCACTAGTTGCAACTTTCAAATAGTCTTCTAATTTTCATAACATTTGCATATTCAAAGGTAAAAAAAATTCAAATGTTCTACTTTTAGTCTCCCAACATGAGTCTGTTAAAATTTGTATTTCCCATCTTTTTACAATTTATTAAAGCCAGACTATTCAACTTTTTTTTTTAACCCAGTAAGAATTTAAATGGACTCTCATTTCCCCATGTGTCATTGTACTGGCCAGTCAGAGGGGAACATAATTTCAGGTCCATAAATATTTGAATACTGACCAAACATGATTGTTATTGTTGTTGTTATTGTCTCTAAAAGTCGTCTTTCCAAGCATCCATCTGGTAGCATCTGTAGTCCAACTACGGCCAATGGAGGCCAATGGTGACCATTGTATTTATTTCCATTTTGTACGACCACGGTAGGGACCTCCAGTCAACATTCACACCTACAGACAATTTTAATGCAGTTAGCCTAACCTGCATGTCTTTGGACTGTGTGAGGAAACCAAAGAACCTGGAGGAAACCCACCAAGCATGAGGATAAAATGCAAACTCCAGGCACACAGACCAGTTGCGGAGACCCAGGACCTGGAGGTTCAAGACGACAATGCTAACCGTTAAGCCACTGTGCCCCTTTTACTGTGCCGTGTGCGTCATCATTGATCTGCTGAGCCTCAGCAAAGTCTTAAATTCCAATCTTAACAAGGTCCTATATTTGGCACTGGATTAATTTAGATTGATAATAATGAGAAGGATTTTTTTTTTTTAAATCCACAATGTCAAAGCAACTCAGTTTAACCCAAAATACAAGCTGAGGCACAGCTTGTGATCCAGGTCATTACACCACAGTGCACGTGCATGCATACACGGCGGCATGGATGTCATAGTCAGTGAGATGCGATGTAAACGCATCTTATTTCAACTCAAGCCTTACTGACTCCTGTATTGGGACATCAAAATATTTTTCAGTTCATCTAGTACATTAGACAACAGTTAGTTCCGACCAGGTAATCTGATTGGTGGCTTTCCATAAGTGGTGATATTAAAGTCCCCCTATTATGCGTTTTCAAACATGATCTTTCATGCAGTGTGTCGTGTAGTTGTATGTAAACATAAACTATCTGCAAAGTTGTGACGCCGACAGTGCACGATAAATAAAGTTTTTGTCTATTAAAAAAAAGAGTCGGCTCACATTTGTCTAAACGAGTCGTTAGCAATTCAAATCCTTTTCTGTTACGGATCCACGTCACTAAGTAACAAATTTGTTTTTTGATAATGTCCTCCCACGTTCTACATTGCAAACAATTTGCCCGCCCACAAACAGTACAATTTCCACGTGGATTAACGTTACATCATGTCAAGAAGACGCTGTATCCTGCGCTGTGAAAGTAAATTTGTTTTATATGCCCCTCCGAAGGAAGAATCTACAGTCGTTTCTTGTCGATGTGCCACTTCAACCATTTCATCGTCAGACTCCGGCTCAAATTGATAGGGTAAAAACGACGCCATCTTTTCTATGCATTGACGGGTCTCCAGATCCATCATTCAGTTATGGTAATGGGCGTTTCGTTTTCCGACACACGCTGTAGCGGTAGACCAATCATAAAGGACCACGCTATCTGACCAATCACAGCAGTGAGGGCTCATGGAAAGGAGGGGTTTAGACAGACTGAATCTTCAAACTGCTTCACACGAGTCGTTTACGAATCATTTAGAAACGGGGTAAAATTAAATCTACTTTTGGAGATTGACCTTGCATACATGTAAACCTGTTTTAAGAGACTCATAAAGCTACATTAGCAACCTTTAAAATGGCATAATAGGGGCATACACCATTAGGCTAGTTAAATAGATTTATCACTTAACATCCCAGGTGCTCCACAATCATTAATTGCACTAACTCTTTGTCATCAGCATGGGTAAAAGTAGGTTGGTATGGTCCGCCATACTGAGAAGAGATCAGCAGCCAAACCAGCCACTTTAAGCATGAAAAAACACATCTAATAACATTATGTCAATCTAAAATCTATTTAATAATTTTTTGGGGTGATATTTTATTTATGGTTACAAAGCTAACTAATTTCTAACACAAGGCTGAATCCCACATCCCTTTGTAGCCCCTACTTAGTAGAATCCCTTGGTGAACTTTCCATTTAACAATATTTGGGATTTTACTCCAGAACCCAGAAGTTAATAAGCTAATATTCTAAAATGGGAGAAATGGAAATAAGAAGGGAAGCTTAGAAGATTTATAGACTGTCCAGCACCTTATAGTTACATAGTAACAGTAAGAATTTTAAACTACTTTCACCCCTATCAATTACACTGACGGTAGCTAACTGTTAGTCGCGAGCTCCAACAGTTGCGCTTAGTTAGTTCTGCCAGTCGCAGAAGGATACGTTGACAAAGCAAAATATCTGCTGAAAGAATCAAAATCTGTTGACCATAATTGGTGTTTGCGGAACTGTTGTATGATAGCAATATCGCACTCAAGGACGTGCTGTATTTCTGTATGTAGCACGGCTGTACAATTGTGCTTACAACTACATCACATCCATGCTATATCCAGCAATAAAGCACTCACTTTCATGTGATATTGCCCAACTAGCATGTTTCATACAACATATATTCCAGAAAGAACGAAAGAAAGGTGTGATATGAGGAATTCACACCGTATCTTGTATTTACTGATGATGACCTCTATGAGAAAGAAAAATAAGTGGGATGAATTCTGAAGAGTATAGTGTTATATTATCTGCTCAGATTCAGCTGAAAGCTTCAAAACTCATTGGCTGGTATACTTCACAGCACTTCACAGTGGAGATGGACAGTGACCCAAGCATACTTTGAGAGCAACCCAAGATTTTTTTTTCTTTTAAGGAAAAGAAGTGAAATGTTGCACAATAGCCGAATAAATCACCTGACCTTAATCCAACTGTAGCTGCATTTTACTTGCTGAAGGCAAAACTGAAATCAAAACACCCTGGAACAGAGAGGAAGTTAAGACAGCTGTAGTAAATTCCTGGCAGAATATTACCATGAAAGAAACCTAGAGTCTGGTAATATGGTAGCTATAGGTTGCAGATATAAACAGAGGATTAAAAAAAAAAAATGACAATATAATTGTATGGTTGATATTTTATCCAATCCAATAAAAAAAAAAAAAATGAAAAACTGTAATTAATGTAATCCTGAGACCATACATTGGTTTTATGTCATCTATTTAAATCTTAAATTCTGCATTAAGACCTTTATCATTAAAAAAAAAAGAGAGAAGAAAAGTAATATTTTTCAAGATGCAAATATATTCAGAGCTGACTTTACATGAAAAGGTTAAAAACAAAAATAAGGATACAGTACTTGGTACATATGATTAAAAAAAATAGGTTAGGTACAAAAATAGGTTATGTATATGTAACCACTCCTGCAACTAATCACTCCAACCTCTACAGTATTAATTATGTAAAAGGATTTTCCATCTTTGTTTAGTACAACGTTAATTAGAAAAATTTTATTGAGTGAAACCTTCCTGCCAGTGTTGAATTGCTTTCGGTACAGTATGACTAGGTAGATGCAAAAATTGCCACTAGCTAATTATCATGCTATGAAAACAAGCTTACAGCATCAGTGAAGAAGTCATTAAAAACATCTGCTCGGAAGACAAACACAAGAGTTAAACACACTGCTCCATATGTTCCTACGGGCTAGAAAATAAGGGAAGTCAGAAACAGTCTGTTCGCAGGACTTAGTTCATGTGCAGACATCATTGACCTTTGACCTTCACTGAACAATGAGAAAATAAAGCTATATATATAGCGAGAGATGGATCATAGCGTCGGGGACGTAGTTTAAATGCACACCTGTGGTCCGATTCTAGTAAAAGACTTCAATTAGCCTAATTTATGATGAAGGTTTCTGTTCCATGGTGTGTTTATGTGCTAGCAAGCACAGACCTGGTCGCGTGTGAGTGTGTAGCAGCATGGTCCACGACGTAGCACAAAGAGGATTTGTAGAGAGCGGAGCAAACTGCAAAAGATGAGAAGACAGATGAGATTTCTGTGCTGTACTCCAGTTTAATTGCTGTCTGAGATTAGCTGCTCTGATCCATCGACATATTGCTGTTCTGAGGTGGTATTACGAGGCACTTAAATGCCAAAACTCCAAAGGCTTTATTTCACTCAGACATGTAACCTATAAACAGATCATGAAATGTGTAACTGCAGGCTAGAACCAATCAGATTTTCTGAATTTCTTTAACTGCTTCATCTTCTCAAGCAAATTCGATAAATGTCTTACATTTTAGATTAAGTACAGGCTTTTGGTATTTGCTTTCAATGCCAATACTGAAATAAGAAGAAATAGTTAGTATTAATAAATCGGAATTCTACAGGTGTGCTATGTATGTATTTGGCAGATGCCAGACTTACATTTTTATCTCATATACCATAGTCTAATGCCTTAACCACTGAGCTACCCCTGACTACTTAAAAAGTTTGTGATCATGCATAAATGCGTTACAGATGACATTACTTATTTAAGTGGAACCTTGCTTATGAGCACACTTCATCCTGGAAGTGGGCTCCTATTCCAAAACACTCGTAAACCAAATCGAATTTTCCAATGGGAAATAATGAAAACTCAAATTATTTGTTCCACAGCCCAAACAAATAAATACAGCAAAAAGATTTACACAAAATATTAACTAAAAATAAAACAAATTTACGAACCTTTTGTTGTGTGTGTAAATCTAAAGTAAGCTCCCCTCTCCCCCTTCTCGTCTTACACAGTTACTCTTCCTCCACTCTTTTTACACATGCGCACACAACGGAAACACTGTTTTATCGGGATAAAAAAAAACAAGAAATCTCTCTAATAACACTCGATTGAGTGACACACTAACAAAATCACTGCTGTAAAGTAAAAATAAAACAAATTAACCTGCACTTTACCTTTGAAAAGAATCGCAACAAAGCAGTGTTTCTGTGTAGAGCAGAGAGAAAGTGTGTGTGTGTGTCTGACGCTCGGCGTCAAAACAAGATGCGTATGCGTGATACATAATTCTCAGAACTCGTAAACCAAGACTTGTTTGTTTTTTATGTCAAAATTTATTAAAAATCTTTGCTCGTCTTGTGGAACACTCACAAACTGCGTTACCTGCAGTTTCACTTTATATCATATCAACAGTCTACACTGCCTGGCCAATTCACTTGATTACAGCACACAATGTGGTGGTCAGTTAATACGTGAAAATCATTCTTGATGCTCCAGAACCGCTTTTTCACAAAATATCCCTGTGCCTTTAAGGAAAAAAAACTCCATAGATGTGATTGCCTGGTCATTCAGTAGATTCAGGTCATCAGCTGACTAAATTTTATTGCCATATCACTTTGCTGAGACTAGACATGATCATCTTCAAGACCTGACCATTTGTAAGATAAGCAAAATTTTTAACATAATTATTAATATATTTTTTTCTCGATTTTCTCCCTAATTTAGTCGTGACCAATTCCTCCTTGTCAGTAGGGGGCTCCACATTAAGGCTACTACTACCATTTAGCCGGGAGGGCCGAAGACTATCACGTGTTTCCTCTGAACCGCGTGGCGCCAGCCGAACGCATCTTTTCGAACTGCTTGCTCACGCACTGTTAGGGGCGGAGTAACACACTCGGAGGAAAGCGCTAACCGCTTCTTCCGCATGCGCGAGCTCACAGACGCCCCCGATTGACCGTAGAGCTGCTAATGAGCTGGGGTAATCTTGACTAACTCGCCTGGATTGCTATTTATTTTAATTGCTACTGATATATTATTAGTAATAGATTAAATTAATGAACCTTGTCAACTGGTCTTCTTTGTTATTTGGTTTTTTACCATTTTATTATTTGATCAGTTTCACTTACTATTTACAAATTTTAAAATAAATATTTAACAAGTGAGTTAATTTAACTAATTCTCAATACACAATGAAAGGTAATTAGCTATGACATACACAATCTAACATCAGTCTAACTGACAAACCAGTTACATTACCGTTGCCTAAGTTTCAAAAAGGTTGACATGATGCACCCCTCAATATTTCCAATATTCAAATGTTTTCGACAATATTTTATTAATAAGGTAATTACTGTATTTTTAATTGTAGTCAGCTGTTTAAATAAAAAACGTGCAAGTCTATAGGTATGTACAGCTAGACATTTTTTCAAATGCAACACTTATTCTCCATGGAGAAGTATCCTAAGTGCCCAGTCTCAGTTTTGTCCTTCAAAAAGGGACTCTTAAATGATAATGGATTCAGATCACAGGTAATGGGGCACGCAAATATTACTGCAGAAAATACATTTAAAAAAGTCTTTCAACCATTTATAATGGGAAATATTCACATTCTTCTCCAATCATTGGCACATTGATAATTCTGAATGCATAATTTTTCGACTTTAACCTCCTCTGACTTATGATTTGAACAAGAACTTACTATTGAATCATATCAGGACGATAACTTTTTAAATTTTAAATAAATTTTTATTTTGTAAGTTGGTGGTACTGTACATTGTCAGGGTTAAGTTTCTTCATTAAAAATTAGAAAAAAAATTATGGAAAGAAGGTAATTTTATTCTTCCCATGATCCTCAGAAAGTTTTGATGATGTAACATCCTGCCGAAAATTTAATATTTGCAAGGTTAGTCGGGTACCCATGCTGTTTAAATGTCTCATAATCAATAATGGTTGTTTTATGAAAAATATGTTTGAAGTATTGGACTGTAATTGGGTTCAGCAGACATGAAGCATAAGTGCTATTTTTGTCTTTGTCCCAGGCTGTCTTCCTCATCTTCATCTTCGCGGCTCTGTGGTGTGTGCCTCCAGTCGCTCCCAGGCATCTTCCGTAAGAAACTCATCGCCAGTCATTGTCTCCACAAAAGGAAACAGGGAAGGGAATTTCAACCGACATCCTTTACTCGACGAAAGTAACTTTTGAATAAAGACTTTATATTGACACTTCATCTCTTAAAATTGCCGTTAACTCGTTTTCTGAAAATAAACACTGCTCATCCTTATACTTTCCATCGTGGGAGAGTCTGTCTTTGTTATGATAGGCTGTTGTAAAGGATTAAAACTTTTTTTGTTGCACAAAAGTGATTAAAGACTACTGGTTTTGTGAGGCACAATCACATGTTCTCGAATAACTTTGTAAATCTTATTACAATAACAGTATAAATAAATGTGAGAAATTTTTCTACTCCTACATCATCATGTCTTTTTGCACTTTATTTTTTTTGCAGATAAATACATGTACAATTTATGATCCACATATTAACACTCACTCATCTTCTATACCGCTTTATCCTGTATTCAGGGTCGCGAGGACCTGGAGCCTCCCAGGCAGCTTAGGGCACGAGGCAGGGTACACCCTGGACAAGGTGCCAATCTATCGCAGGGCACACACACATACACACACTCACACACTCATTCACACACTACGGGCAATTTGGGAACATCAATTAACCTTACCTACATGTCTTTGGAATGTGGGAGGAAACTGGAGTACCCGGAGGAAACCCATCAAGCACGGGGAGAACATGCAAACTCCATGCACACGGAGACGGGAATTGAGTCTGGCCAGGAATCGAACCCGGACCCTTGAGGTGCAAGGTGACAGAGCTAACCACTACACCACCATGCCGCCCACATATTAACAGTACAGCACAAATTATACTAACAGGGTACATGTATTGTATGGTATAAGAAAAGCTTTCCAGCTTTTGCTAAAAAGGATGCAATGCTTGTATATAATTCATTGTGTATCAACAACATTATTACAGCTTTCAATATGGATGGTAACCTGGGTTAGGCTATAAGTGAAATACAAAAGAAAAAAAACTGTTAATACATGGGACATCTGCTGATTGGCCAATACATAAATAAATTCCACTTCTGATACACACATGCACACACACATACACCATACATATGTTCCCTATCTCACACTTTTAAAACAGATAGTATGCACATTGCATTAGGACTAAAATCACAGATAAATCCATATCATCTGACAAGTTAGTGATACTGTGCAGAGATGACTGAGGAACTGAAACAGCAAACGCACAAAGTTTATATTAACATAGATTAGATTACTTCTATGCCTATAATTTATTTATTAATTTTTTAATCCAGTCCGGAGTGTGTGAACTATAGAAAGGACCATAGCCTTAATTGACTTGTGTTACAAATGTGCATTAGTTAATATAAATATGCATCTAATGAGCAGAGGAATGGGTAGAGTGTGCATCTAAGTTTTATGCTTTAATACAAATTTCATTTTAATTACACACCAGAGTAAAATATCTGTGTGTACTGTATGTACTGTATGTACCCCATCAATTATAACTGGAGTGATGATGGACTGAAGTACACGAGGGCAGATGTCATTAATGAGTCATAATTAATCTACGACTGGATATCCAAATACAACATACTCCGCCATAACTCCAAAGGGCTTAACTGGTCCCAGATCAGCAATAGGCGAATTTGGAAAACTGGTGATTAGAGTGAAAGGGAGGGTTGCACAGTTGGTCAAAATGGATTTGTGACATGTGGAGGATTTATTAAAGACTCAGTTTCAACCTCATTATGAGGTTAATGCATGATTATGTTTTGGTATGAACAGGAAATCTGCACAAACCGGTTCTCACTTTGGCCACTCACAATTTAAAGAGCCAAGAGTGCGGCTTAACACGGATTAATTATGCAATATTAATTAATGAGTCATTATTAGTGGGATTTTCACTGGAGATAGAATAGTGCCGAGGTTTATAAAGAGCTTGTTAGATTACGCTCACTTGCATGAGCACTAAACCTATGGCAAGATGTGGAATTAAATTAACTATATTCTTTTAAATTAAATTAGAGCACACCACTGGTATAAAGTTCAGGTGGATTTATGAACCATGAAATATTAAATATTTTGTTAAACACAAAAGTTTTAAGTTGAAGGAGAATAATGTTGCGTGACAGTAGGGTGACTTGGACAATTAATTGTTTGTTCTTACTTATTTTCTACATCGTCAAAAAGATCTGCAAAAATTATAAAGCTTAAATAGTTGTTAGCAATTATGTTCATCTGCAGTTGTCTTTATTCAGGTAAAGGTTCAAATATGGACCTTTGAGATGGTCGCCAGGGTTGAGGGTTTGATTCCAGTCTTAAATGTGTATGCATGGAGTTTGCAAGTTCTCCCCATGATTGGTGGGTTTCCTCCTACATTCCAAGGACATGCAAATTAAGCAAATTGGTGTTCCCACATTTCCCGTAGTGTATCAGGGTGTGTGTCATGTGATGGACTGGTCCAGGGTGTACTCAGCCTCATGCCAGAAATCTCTTAGGATAAGCCCCAGGCTTCCAGAGCCCTGTACAGGGTAAGTAAAATAGGAAATGAATGAATGAATTCATGCTTGAGGATACCAACACAGTGTCAGGCTTTGATTAAACACCTTTTGTCTTATGGTATAATGGCAAAACAATAGGATGTATGGATGACATGTGGTAGCCTGGAACAACTTGTTGGATGTCGATATGGATTCTTTACAACAGCAGAAAATGCTAAATCTTTTCCCTTTTTTAAAATTTTGTTTTTGCCTGTATCTTAATTTGAAACAAAATTCATAAAATCATAAATATATTTCACAAAACAACATTAAAATGCAATTTTTCAGTCATCCTGCAAGGATCATGTTGTGCAAGGGGCCAGTTTAATTAATGCTGTGGTTGAAAAAGCCTGCCAGAACATGTCTAAAACCTCGTTAGAGTGTGATTTCCTTGCATATTGAGTGTCAAAACAAACATACACTACTGGTCAAAAGTTTTAAAACACCCACAATTTTACTGTATTTGATATTCATCCAGTTTAATGTACCCTTACATTAAAGCATAGAATAAAAACAGGTCATAGAATCATTCTCACTCAATCACTCATCCTCTGTAGCACTTTATGGAGCCACTGTGTGACCTAGAAACCAGAGTACCCAGAGAAAACCCACCGAACACAAGGAGAACATGCAAACTCGACCCTAGACTCTGGAGATGCAAGGCGACAAGGAAAAGAAACTTACAAATTTGATTTTAATGATCAAAGTAGCCAAACTTTGCATGTATAACAATCTAACACACTCAAGGCATTCCTTTTACATTGGCAACCAAATATTGGCGGCACAGTGGCCTATTGGTTGGCACTGCCACCTTACACCTACAGGTCCTGGGTTCGATTCCTGTGTCAGGTCTGTGTGTATGGAATTTGTTTATTCTCCCTGTGTTTAGTGGGTTTCCAAGTTTTCCAGTTTCCTCACACAGTCCACAGACATGCACCTTAGGCTAATTGGCATTCCCAAATTTCCTGTAGCATGTGAATGTTAAACAGAGGTCCTGCCACAGTTGTACAAATGGGAATGAATACAATGGTCACCATTGGCCTTCATGGTCCCTAGTTGGATTACAGAGGTTTTCTAGATGGATGCATGGGAAATAAATATTGTTTGAAAATTTGGTTATTGTATTTTGTTATTGTATTTTTGCAATACTGTTGCACTTTACCACAAATGTATTGCACTTGTAGGCTGCTCTGCTTTCAGGCTTTTGTCTGGTTCTTCCCAAACTAACTAACCAATTAGGCAAGAAGGGTATTCCCCAATGCTGCAAAATGCTGTGGCAGCTCTTTCAGTACAGGGTGCCAGTCACTCAATGCTGGTGCATGACTCTGGATCTAAAAGACTATCCCCAGCCCATCATGCTTTCTGCTCACTGTTGGTGTCATACACTAAGAAACCATCATCTCACCCGCTTAATGGCATACAAAAGCCCTGCATGAGGAACCAAAATTTTCTTTTTTGGTAGTCCACTGGTACTGCTACATGGCCCAGACAGGCATTGTTAATTTAATTTTACTTGCGATTATGATAGTAACATACAGCAGTGTGATATTGTCCAAATACTGCTGTAAAAGATCTCTTAATACAGTCTAAGACTGCTTCTATACATGCAATGGGGTTTGTAAAATATCTACAGTTGGAAAACATGTACTATAGACATCAACTTTCTAAGATTAAGTTCTTAACTTTATCTTGTTCTCGATAAAAATACCTTTTTTATCGCCAATGTGGATTATTCCCAGTTTAATGTTTAAGGTGGGTTTCCTCCGGGCACTCCGGTTTCCTCCCACAGTCCAAAGACATATAGGTTAGGTTAATTGACGTTCCCAAATTGCCCATGTTGTGTGAATGAGTGTGTGAGTGAGTGTATGTGTGTGTGCCCTGCGATAGATTGGCACTCTGTCCAGGATGTACCCCGCCTCGTGCCCTAAGCCTTCTGGTATAGGCTCCAGGTCCCCGAGACCCTGAATACAGGATAAAGCGGTATAGAAGATGAGTGAGTGAGTTTACAGCTTACCTTTGTATCATTTCAAGTTGCTTACTGGACTTAAAATGCCTAAATGCCAATACACACTGGAAACATGGCAGGTGTTCTAAAACTTTTGACTGATAGCTGAAGCCTAATCAATTGGGTTTGTAATCAGATATCGGCTGTCAAACTGCCTGTAATGCTCCTGAGCCACAGTCAGCAAGAACTCTCTAATGTCATTCACTTTTAACAAGGAACTCGACTTTACCCTGATTGTAAATGCGCTAATTTTCCCTGTGTATAAGAGAAATGTAGAATTCTGTAGTTCTATAGATGTATATAGAAAAATACCTTAAACATCCCACTGAAAGCTGTTTTTTACAGGTGTTATTTGAGACAAATATTTGAAGGGACAACATGTGTCCTTCACACATATGGTAACCTCTTAAATCTGTTTACCAAAGGCTGTTTAAAAACATCATTTAAAAGAAAATTGACAAATCAATGATAAATTTACAAAAAGATTAAAAAAAATTACAAGGTTTTTCAAAAATCTTATGAGCGAGGGTTCTCATTAGAGTGTATGATGTGTATCTAAATCCAATGGTCAATTCTAAAAGGCAAAGGATTTCCAGTCCAAATGAGATCTTAATTTTTAAGGTTTTGTGAAAAACAAGAGGGCTCCACAAATGTCTTTGTTTTGGAATAACTTTGGAACTGTACACAATATCATTCACAAACACCACTTGCACATTACAGGGAGTCAGCTGGGAATTATTGCCACACTCCTCACACGGTTCTGACCTTGCTTTAAGGTATTTCCAGATGTATGGCCCTTTAAAGAAGTTCCTGGGAGGCCAGCGTTTCAGATGTGAAGTCCGATCATGGCTCCATCCTACCCATTCTACCCTTGCACTAGTGAAACGCTAAGTGCATTAGGGGGTTATATAGAGAAATAAAGCTAGTTTTTACTCTCATCACTGTGTTCTGTTATTCTGCACAATCAAAAGTCCTGGTTTGACTTGAATGCCCACTGTATAAAGCAAACACATGCTTTGTGTTTCCGTAGTTATTCATGGCCACAACTTGAAACAAGAAAATTGTCAAATACACATTTTTTCGAGGATCTTGAGAAACATTACAAAAAATACATAAGATTCAGTTTGCAGCATAACAATGCTTCTCCACTACCAGTTTTTGACAACTTGTAATGTCTGATCAGCATCAACCAGCTGTGCATACCACATCTGTGGTCTCATAAGATCATAAATCCTGATTGGAAAACGCAGCATTGGCAAACCCAACCAGGCATACCGAACACATCGACTTGCTACATACAAAGCTGGTATGTCATGTCTGTTGGTAACAAAGTGATTATGTGTCTTCTGACTGTTGTAGCATTATCTCTCTGCTTCCTTTTCCTTAGTAAATATTACTTTTGATTAATAATTAGGTGCATCATGGCTCTGAAATACTTCTAAACAAGTGCTATTGACGTTTCAAAAGCCCTGAATAAATGATCATATATACAGTATATATAGTATATATATATATATATATATATATATATATATATATATATATATATATATATAATATGTATGTATGTTTGAGTGATATAATTTGCCAAAATAAATAAAAGTAATAAGAAAAAAAGTTCTCATTTTGCTATAAAAATTTTTTAATACTGACCTTATTTTAGTTTCATCCTGTGTACTATACAACTCTTTACAGTGTTTGTTCCATGTGGAAATACTAACACTTACACTTTATTATTCATCAAGCTAACTTTGCTCTACAGCATTTCTTTGCACTTTTGGAAACTACGTAAATTTGTGTCTACTAGAGTTCCCTGCTGTGCCATTAAACTATAAGCAGATCTTCTGTACCTCCATATGTCAAATCTCTTCCTCGTATTTAGTGACATAAAAACATGACGATTTACAACGAGCTCTTGAAGCTTACATGGAAAACCCGGGAAGAGCGAGGGCGTATGGGACTTTGGGGGATAGTGGTGAGAGGAGAATCGATGCTCCGACGTAACACATGGCCAAGACTGAACCGAAAAGACTTGGAGAGCCGTTTTTTTCCTCTTCCTCTGCCATCAGACAGACGCTGATCTCTCCAAATCCCAGAGCATCTCATGTTCCGTCTGCATTACGTGGATTAAGACCTGTTGAAATATATATTTCGATATTTATATATTTATATCAGAAGAACAGATTGGGCCAGGCTGTGCTACCAAATCCTCTCAGCTGTGCACAGAGAGGAAGAGAAATTACTCCAAATTAAGGTAGAGAACAGCAACACCACCACCACCCACCACAACACACACACACACACACACACACGCACACAGAGGCTTTTTAATCCAAGCTTGCACTGGCCTCCATCAGCTCCTGTCCATTAGGGTGGGCTTTTTTTGTACCATGGCTTGAAAATCTCTCCACTTTGCCTTCATCATGGTGTAAAGAGCCACAGCTGTTTGTCTACACACACACACACACACACACACACACGGTTACTTCTGTGGTCCATGTTTTGCTTTCTCATCTAAGTCTATCTACTGTATAAAAGAAAAGCGTGTTTGAGTTTAGACAACTTGTTAAAAGGAGAAAAAAGCACATTTACTATAATTAAAACTAGGCATCTATTCTTTTCTCTTGATGGAACTAAACACACACACAAAGAGAGAGAGAGAGAGAAAGAGAGACTCACACAGACGCTGAAAAATTTGTACTAATGGAGGCACAAACCCAAAAACAAAAGGGACAAAACTGTAATCTTAAGTGACTCTTACCCAATTGATGAGACCATAAGTGATGATACTGATCATCAAAGGGAGAACTCGTTTCCCGCTGGGAATTTAATTATCATTAATAATAATAACAACGGATGTTTTAGCCCTACTGTGTGTATTCTTTTTTTTTTTCTCCATTACTATTCCGTAAGAAATGGTGTATTCTTTTTATTTTAGCTGCACTACAGACGCAGGAACTAAAGGTAGGATGGAAGGATGATCTGAAATACCGTTCCAGTCAAGCAGCGAGGCTTTGCTCATAGCTTTCTACATTCTTTCCTTCATTTGTAGCAAATTGAAGTGCAGCTATGCCTGACAGCAGTGCAGAGGTTATCTCAGCTACAGCCATCTCAACTCCAGCCGGCAGCCCATGCACATCACATGATCTGATTACACACCCTCTCTCTCTCCCCTTCTCTCTCTCTCACACACACACACACACATAAGAAAGCAATACACAAGTATGCTAAGTAAAATTTCTCCAAGCAAAGGCATTTTTCCCGAGACCCATATGTTCATCCTCGGTGAATAAGATTAGCCCCCAGCGCCTTCATTTTAGGTTTACTTAAAACCCTGAGCAGCTGTGGAGGAGAGAGTATGTTCGAGATCAAGAAACAAAATGGCACTATTTTCCATGCCATTTGGCTTCCCAAGTTCTCTCAAGAATGCTTGCTTGTTCCCGCGAGGCTCTTCGGTGGCCAGAGAGGAGTGATCTTCATCGGTCTTGGCGAGACTATACCATCTGTATGCAAATGCATCCCATTATGGAGGATAGATAAATAAATAAGTAAATAAATAAATAAATTCTCCTGCACCATGTGTGATAAACATCTGCTTTTTTTTTTTTTTCTGTGGACCAATCTGCTCTGGTTCTTAATTCCGAATAAATACAATTCACATAAGCAGAGGTGATCATTGTTCTTAGCTTCACAGCTGAAACACATGGAGCATCTGGAAGAAGAAATGTCTGATAGAGTACAAAGCCAAGCAAGAAGCGCAACTTCAGGCATCAGAAAACTTTAATCTTTACACTTGTACTGTATAATAGTAACGGGCTTCCTTTGAATGAGCGTGGCTGCTGTAGGAGTACAGAACCCTTTTTTTTCCCCCCTGACCTTATTTTGTACACTGAATGCGATACAGTTGTACATGAGAATGAGGATGGTGTGCAGAAGGAATAGGTAAGCAGTATGCTAAGAAGTTAGGGAATTAGGCAAGGTTTCATGTGGTTAAAATAAACATGAGCTGCTGCTAGGAGTATCTGCAAAGGAAAGAGCTCACTCTCGTTTTGCATCTGTAAATAAAACCTGAGGTTCTGCCCTAAGATTGAGAAATCAACTATTTGGCATTCAAATACATCCTTTGTTTTTTTTTGTTTTTTTAATCTTCCTATCTCATCACAGGATGGGATCTCGAGTAAATTACGGTTAAGAAGCCTGAGATGTAGGACAGTGGGTCAATCCCTTGGATACCATCAACCTTCTGTTTGCTTCTCATTTTCTTCAGCAGGTTTCTTCCGCATCTCTTGCTGTCATTGGTGGATGTCTATTTATTTGGCATCTTGTTAGTTATTAGCTAACGCAATATAAAAAAAAAATCTTGTTTACAAATTCTATTTATTGCCAAGGTTTAAACATGACGAAGCAAAATATTTCCTAAAGAATTAAGAAATATTGGAAAGAATGCATGAACAATGTAATATTTAGCAAAACATATATACTGTAGATAGAATATACTACATATAAAACATAAAGTATGTGAGAAAATGCATGCCATCAAAGACAGAGTGATGCTTGGGGCCACGTTTTGCTGGATAATTCTACATCCTGGTATTCATGTGGATGTTACTTTGACAAATAAAATCTACCAATAAATGTTGCAGACAAATTATCTCCTGATGCCAGTGGCCTCTTTTAGCCGAATAACACACCCTGCTGCAGTGCAAGATCATTTTGGAACGGTTTGAGGAACATGACAATGAGTTCAAGGTGTTGACTTGGCCTCCAAATTCCTCAGCTCTCAAGAAAGCGGGTCAGTGGTGGCTCAGTGGTTAGGACATTGGACTATGGATTGGAAGGCTCTGAGTTCAAACCCCAGCACCACCAAGATGCCACAATTGGGCCCTTAGCAAAGGCCCTTAACCCTTTATTGCTCAGATGTAAAAAGATAAAAATGTAAGTTGCTCTTGATAAGGGCATCTGCTAAGTGTTGAAATTTAATCTGATCAAGCGCCTGTGCGATGTTCTGGAGTGAAAAATTCTCATCAATTAATGTCCCACCTTGCAACTTATAGGGTTTAAAGGATCTGATGCTAACACCTTGGTGCCAAATATCACAGGATACCTTCAGAGGTCTTCTAAAGGCCATGCCTTTATGGTACAGAGTTGTTTTGGTGATGCAAAAGAGGGAAATACACAATCTAAGGCAGGTGATTTTATTGTTATAGCTGATAATTAAAAATAATAAATATGTGATATTACCTTGAAAAACTTATAGCAAAGAGTCAAAGGGCTTTCATTGTATTATTAGATAAGATAATATTTGAATATCTACCTGTCCCGCTTTTAAATTGCATTCAAACTACTTACAAAAAAAGTAAACCAGTATGACATTTAGGAAATACTATGCCTTTACATCTTAATATCTCGCTCCAGCATCCAATCTCAAAGGTGAATGCAAGTCCCACCATCTGGTTTGAGTTTAATGTGGAAGCGCTTTGCTAGGTGGCATGCTGTGTGTGTGTATGTGTGTGTATGTGTGTGTGTGTACTCTGCTGTATGTTGTGGCTATGACAGCAGCCCTGGTGCAGGAAGAAGCTGTTAATGAAATATGAAGCTCTTTATTGAGTGGTAGGCTAAAGAGTGTGAGGTAATATTGCCGCACTGAAATGGTGATGAAAAATTCATGCTGCTAAGTTGGGGAGGTGAAAGCGCCGCTCCTTGGGATTTCATTTTGCTGTTTGATTTTCTTATTGGCTGCCTGACTCGCACACGCTCGCATTATTCTACTCACAATACTCAGGAGTGAAGGCCTGAGTTGTCTGCAGCTCTAATGGGAATGTGTGTGTGTGTGTGTGTGAGAGAGAAAGAGAGAGAGTATATGTACAGTATACAGTATATACGATACATGACCACAATAACATGCATGCAGTCAAAATATCATTTAACATGTTCGTTTTTTTGGGTCGTATGTCTCTCTCTCTCTCTCTCTCTCTCTGCTTGCGTGTTATGCAATAGTGTAGTTTGTTTATTTGTTTATTTATTTATTTTTGCAAAACTCTGAGATGCTGTGCATGCCTGCCATAGGGAAACAAAGATGCGTGTCGAATCCCAAGTGGCCAAGCTGCCAGTCATGAGGGAGCTGGAAAGCTTGTTGGCATGTGATAAGTACATTTATGGAAAGTCCTGCCTGCCTTTATCTGCTCATTGCAGCCCAGATCACCAATAAAGTGAGTGGGCTGGAGGATTTTCTGTGTGTGTGTGTGTGTGTGTGAGGTGTGTCTAAGATAAGAGATGTGATTCTCCTCTATAATTCTTCTTCCATGTGACCCCTTGTTTTTTTTGAACGTTGCACACATTGCATCAGTGTAAGAAGTGGACCACCAAGTATATGACAAAAAAATGACCAAAAACAGATAAAAAAGTCAACAAACAAAACCATTATACACTATCCACTTTTTTTCTTTTTGCTGTAGCGGTACCATTCAAGGTGCATTTTCCGACCCTTTATTCTACTGATCTTTGCACTTTTTAAATAATTTGCACTACATAGAGTTGGTAATTGGACCTTAACAACCACTGACTTTAGCAACTTTAAGCCTAATTAAAGCTAAAACCTCTCAGGTAAAAGAAACACTAAGGGCACGAAACATGTCTACTTAAAAAAGTAACCATAAAAGTACACTTTTAGTGCCTTTATTTTTGAAAATGTGCCTACTTATAGGTGGCACAGTGGTGTAGTGGTAGGCATCGTCACCTTGCACCGTCCAGGTTCGATTCCTGTCTTTGTGTACATTTTTTGAGTTTGTATGTTCTCTGGTGGGTTTCCTCCAGCTATTCTGGTTTCCTCCCACAGTCTAAAGAAAGGCTAATTGTCATTCCCAAATTACCTGTAAAAAGGGTATGTATGTGTACCCTGTGATAGATTGGCACCCCATCCAGGGTGTACCTCGCTTCGTGCCCTAAGTCTCCTGGGATAGGTTCCAGGCCCGCCGCGACCCTGAATACAGGATAAAGTGGTATAGACGATGAGTGAGTGAGTGAGTGAGTGAGTGAGGGCCTACTTATGTGGATCTATTTCTATCCTATACTGTTTCAGAAGAGTCGTATTATTGATCTACGTCAAGCAAAGCAAACTGAGGAGACTTGAATTGACTGGAAATGGGATAAGAACTGTCCAACACATTATTACAACCTGGAAGGGTAGTGCTGAACTGTCAACTTCATGGATAAAGTGTGTTTTTTTTTTTTTTTTTTTTTTGGGGGGGGGGGGGGGGGTTCAACTCTTGGTGTTTTTTAAATTGCATTTAAATTGTTTTGTTTTTTTTATTTAGAAATTACAGCTAAATCTGTGGAGGATGGAGTTAATAATAATCAATTTGTGGAAGAAATGTGGTTAGAAAAAAAAGTCATTAATGGAGATCACTTAAATACTTGGTGAAGTTGCATGGTAAAAAAAAAAATTAAATTAAAAAGCAGAGATATGTTTAAAAAGAACATTTCCACATGCATAATGTAATGAGAACTGACAGGATTGGGACTAAACAGCTGTGTAACTGTGCATCATAAAACCACTTGCTATTGAGACTAATCAGAAAAAAATGGCTTAAAGATTGGAGCAATGTTCAAATGTCATGAGGTCCGATGAGTCCAGATTGACCCTATTCCAATGCGATGGGCGTGTCAGGGTCAGAAGGTATGCCAATAGGTGATGCATGCATCATTTACAATGATCACTGAACAAGCCTCTGGAGGCAGTGTTATGATCAGGTCTAGACTCAGCAATGTTACGTACCTGAATGTACTGAATGACCAGGTCATCATACGGTATGTATATATGATTTTTAACGCCCTGATGGCACAGAAATATTCCAGGACTCAGGATGGCATATGATTCTGGTTCTGGGAGCATGAGGAATCATTTTCACACATGAAACGGCCTTGACATTGTGTGCTGAAATCAAAGCCAAAGGCAGACGAACAAAATATGAGAATGCACAATTCGGAAAAGTTCAATTTCCTTAGAATTAATTAAAATGAATTAAAATGAATTAATTAATTCGGAAATCAAAGACATTTTTCTCAAACACAAGGTCTTTTTTTAAAGAACTTTCTCACTGTGTGAATCCTGACACAAACCCTCCATATTTACCCGTATATTATTCTTTTAAATCTATCATCCAATTCGTAGACATGAATTATGTACTGTAGATTGCCTTCGAATAAACTGTTAATGTTTTTGTGCCTAGGTATTGTCTTTCCCTTGGATATTTTTAATATTGTGGAATTGTCCTTCATACAACAGCCTTATATGAATGTGCTTACAGATGATATTAAAAATATTCCATGGCTCTATTCGTTGTAGCAATATATTCTTCTTTTTTTCCACTCCATGTCTCAGAACACTTGCATTGCATTTGGCTATGCAAATATTATTACCCAACAATGTTTCCCTCAGTTTCTAGCTCATTGCATGTTTCTATCTGTATGACATTTACATTTAAATTTACATTTATTTATAGTGTTTGGCAGACACTGTAATCAAGACAGAAGTGTCTGCTTGGAAAACAAATTGTTGCTATTGCAGCCTTAAATTGACACAAAGATAGCAACAAGCTAGAGCTAGCAGAGATCGCTGTTATTGTGTGAAATACATGATTAATGTTCATGTAACACTTCATTCACATTGACGGTGACTATGGTCACTACTGGTGTGTGTGTTTGTGTGTGTGTGTGTGGGAGAGTCTGTATATACTGTACTGTATATGTAGAACTCCATAACAGTCGGTAGGTTTTCCCTCATGGACAAGTCTTCAGGATGGAGGACGTCAAGATGTCTCTTTAAAAAAAAAAAACACACACACAAGTTTGAGACAAAAGAGATAAAAGTTTGTAGCTGCTATAGCATAAGTAATAACAGGCCCACTTACGTTAACTTGTCTCATGGATGTTCCGCAATATTAATTCTGATCTAATAGAAAGTGAGAACAGTTGTTTAATAATTAATTCCAATGTTTGTGTTTTATGTTAAAAGAAAGACTTCGGGATGTGGTTACTTTTCATTCGTTGGTAGCACTAAGTTTATAAATATTAATGATTATTTTCCTATAATAGTAGGGTTCAAAGTGGGCATTTTATTCCATATTATATGTCAATTTACCATGTAGGGGCAGTGGAGACGGTTGATGCTCAGAGGGTCAGGGCTTTGAGCCCCAACACCACCACCAGGTTGGCACTGTTGGGCCCTTGGGCGAGGCCCTTAAGATGATATTGAGGGCCCATTTAGCATATATATATGCTCAATGGGAGAGAGACAGAGAAAGGACAGACCTCAATCAGGATGCCTGGAAAGGTGACCATTTAAACCAGCCTAACAAGATACTTACTCACTTATCATCTATTCCGCTTTATCCTGTATTCAGGGTCACAGGAGAAAACTTGGGGCATGGGGCAGGGTACACCCTGGACAAGGTGCCAATCCATTTCCATTGCAGGACAGACACATATACATACACTACAGGCAATTTGGGAACACCAGTTACCCGAATCTGCAGGGTTTTGGACTGTAAGAGGAAACCGGAGTACCCGGACGAAACCCACTAAACACAGGTAGAACATGCAAACTCCATGCACACAGGGGCGGGAAGTGAGCCTGGCCGGGAATAGAACCCGAACCCTGTAGGTGCAAAGCAACAGTGCTAACCACTACACCACCATGCCGCCCCTAACAAGATGAATAAATAAAATTTGAACAAACCTTATATCTATCAATTATGCACAATTATTAACTCAATGCACAAAAAAGCATTTTGTAACCCCAACTGTAAAGATGTGAGGAGACATTGCTAACCGCTGAGCCGCCGACTGTCAGTATACACTAAATGCAGAAAGGGCCATGGCTGACAATTTGTGTGCAGGGTGAATACTTACTGAATGGAGGTTGAAGACTTTACAAGACTGTCATCAGCTGTTTGCCTCCACCGCCCAGAGCCAGTACAGAAAAAAGCCATTATGTTCATCTTTGTGACTTGAATGGTTGCAAATAATGTCAAGCTTGCTTCAAAGCTTGCAAGGAATTTGCCCAGCACCATAAGGGAGAGGTGGGACTGATCTATTATTGGCTTCATGTCCAAGCATAGGGTTTAAATCTAATGCAGATAGCTAGAGGAAATCAGTGGAGGAAACACAGAAAATGACCAGGACCTTGCTATCCTTTATCGAATGTTTGCATAATTAAGTCTAACTGTATTATTCATTTTACATTCTCTTTTAAGATATGCATCTCTTGTGGCCTCATGATTTACCTCAACATTTCTGTCTCCTAATGTCTACGACCCTTTATCTATCTATCTATCTATCTATCTATCTATCTATCTATCTATCTATCTATCTATCTATCTATCTATCCATCCATCCATCCATCCATCCATCCATCCATCCATCCATCTATTTCAGGAGCCTTGAATATTGAGAAGCTGATGGAATTTGTGCACCTTGCCCAGGGCTCTAGCCGCCTAAAAGCTGCATGCGAAATAGAGATATCAGCCGCTAGCTAGTGTTGTCATGCTCCGCATGGCCCAGAAAACAGCGAGGAATCACTATGCACGCAGCCAAGGCCTGGTACAGATGGTTTCTGTAACACTCTCTGCTCCTTTTTGAATGTTATGCTGTTAGTTGCTTGTGTGAAGATGCTACGAGATAGAAGAATGCTGGGATGGATTGCTTTACAGACGGATAGTTTTTCCCCCCTCATTATTTGTATTTCATGCTCTCTGATTGGAGAATTTAATTTATGTGCATGACAGAGAGAGAGAGAGAGAGAGAGAATACACTGACAAACTCAGGCACATGTACACACAAATATACCAAAGCACATGACCAAATGTGCCAGCTCTTCTTTCTATTACTTAAACATCAGCCTATTATATCAGCACTTGCTTTTCTGTCATTGTTTTTATAATTATTATTATTACTTTACATTGAAGACCATTTAAAAATCCAATGCATTGATTTTTACAGTTGTTTCCCCCTTGCCTGACCCCAGCACTTAAATATTCATGGACCATTAAAACTACAGCATGTGCAGTTTGTACATTTGACCCATTATAATATACAGCTGTGTCTGTGTCCTGTTAGGCTGGTGCTTTATTCTGCAGTGTGCTGCCACTGGCAGTGCCAGGCACAGGCCAACTCGCTCCATGACACACATAACAATCCTCCCGTTTGGCAATGCAACAACGTCTATGACATCGCAGCACATTGGGCAATGGTGCTCTACTGAGCTGTGCTTTCAGCCACAGCCAATGTGCCAGCTTTGGCGTCCATTATGGCTTCATAACAAAAACAAGCAATAAGAGGCAAAAGCCATTACACCATTAGCTAAGACGCGCAGTCGCTCAGCCAGCAAACGGAATAGAGAAGACGGAAGAGTGGCGGAAATCCCCATGGAGAAGATGAGAGCAAGAAAAACAGAAAGGCGGAGGGCAAACAGAGGTATCTTTGTTGTTTATAAACAGAAAAAAGCGCCTATAGCAGAATATTCCCCTGGTAGATGTCGTCACTTTGAGTCGTCTGAATCCAACAGAATATATTAAAACAATTCTATCCTGTGATGAACCTTTAACTTGTTAATATAGAGGGGGAAAAAATGGCACGTGCCAATAAAAATCACTGTTATTTTTGAAAAAGTTTGGATATTCTGGTGATGTCATTGTCAGCATTGTCACATCAGGAAGGGGTGATCCCAGCATGTTCGTCTGGCTCTTTGAAAACACTTATTCTCTTTTTCTGCATGCATGAGCTCGAAGACAACCAGGATTGGTTAGTTTTACTTTGATTGACAGTGGAGAGGATGGTCTATCCTAATCATCCAGCTGTGGATGGCTGTAGCATCTGATGTTAGCCTGAACTCCGACCTGTCAATACAAAACCAACCTGTGTGCAATATTGAGCAGTTACGATGTGGCCAAAGTTTAATTTAAAGACATGCAAAACTAACCCTGACCTAAAACCTTAAAACCTTTATAGCTATAGTGAAACAAGCATAACCCTAATTGGTCCGGTTTGTAATCCGAATCTAGCTAAGGAAATGTCCATAATGCCCCTCTGCCATCAGACTGAGAAACACACAAAGGACTGTTCTGCAAAGTTTGTCATTTTTAGACAAATAAATAGTAGAAAATGTCAAAAATTAACCATGTGAAGGATTTTCCCAGTGTGCAACCCAGGATTATCATTAATGATCTAGATGACTTGGCATAAATGATGCAAATGTGCGATACAAAGCCATACCCTCTGTCCAGACTTCTCGCTGTATTGACAGCCACAGATTCCTTCTCATATAATAGATCATGATTTTAAAGAATACAGTGAAAAATAATATGTTTTTGAAAAATCCTACATTCTACATTACATTCTAGCACAGCTCAACCCAAGGGTTTTAATGGGGGGAAAAAATGACACATCTAAATTCCATCTGCAAATTAAATTTGCAGCCAATTTGCATAGTTCAATTTGAAACCTAATAATGTGTAAGAATTTCAACAAGTGAAAATAATAATTCTTTTCCTAACACTTAATTTATATAAAATTGGGGGGGAAAAGTATTATTCTCAGTTGTTGGCACTACCTTCAACCAGTGGTAGCTCTGTGGGTTAAGGCCCTGTGTTACTGATCAGGAGGTCAGCAGTTCAAGCCCCAGCTCCAGCAACCACTGCTGGGCCCTTGAGTAAGACCCTTACTCCTGCCTGCTCAGTGGTGCCATATCATGACTGACCCTGCACACAGATACAGACTTCTATAAAACAGCCGAGCACAACAGGAGGCTCAAAATACCCCAGGAGTTCCTAAGCTATAAAGCCATTGGAGTGCATTTTCACTAATACAGAATCAGACTTCATGAGGAACTAAGAAAAACTCAATTCAGTAAAGTGAAAAAGAAAAAGAAGATGAAGCAGATAGAGATAGCATTGTTGTCGTAAGACTTTTCATGTCTCTACATGCAGCCGTAGCTTCAACACTGTGATTAGCCAATCTGTTTGACATGTTCTCTATTTGCAGCTTTCCGTGAGCTTCTAGACTTCACAAAGCTTTGATCTGGTTGGATAAAAAAAAAACTCTGAACCTATAAAAACCCAACATAACCATATTAAAAAGATTAAGAGCCAGTAAAAAGGAGCATGTGCAATCACCTTGGTATTATGGGATTTCTTTTAGGCTGTTTTTCCGTTTCATGAAAGTAGAAAAACAGTAAGATATGCACCAGGTGGTTTAAATAACATTGATTATTAATTATATCCAAGTAAACTTGTGATGGGATGATGAACACCCAAGGCTCATCTATGATGTAGGGACAATGGCCAACCTGTCCAGTCCAATCCCAATAAACTGCTGGAAAAAGTCAACGCTGGCCCTAATAAAAAGGTATCAGAAGACTCTGCTGTGTATGGGGCTTAGCAGGCACGCAGTTTAAGGAATGTTGATCAGGTCTCCAAATCCCGCAGATCACGCCAGACTAGTTGTCTGATCCATAGAATAGAGAGGAATCTACATAATATTGGGCTTAATTTTTTTTGTGTTTTCATGTTTTAGATGAGTGGGGTACCTCATAAATTAATTGATTGTTTAAATTAAATAAACTACAATGGATTGGCTATAAATGTATGAATATCCTTGTTGCATTCCAGAGCCCAAATTCAACTGCCAAAGCACAAAGAACATGGCCCAAATGTTTGAGCCTTTTGAAAATGATTGCCTAAAAACTTATCATTGTTTTATTTAATCTTAACTAATGGAAATAAAATTGTGTCGATATTTCCTTTGCTAATAGACACCTAAAGATAGGTAGATGAACTGAAGTAACTACATCAGTGTGTCTATTCTTCTTGATTAACAAACAAGTTCTATATTACTTTTAGAATCGACTTTTAAATGCTGAATTCAAGCCTTTACAATTTGAAATTCAGATCATGTGTCACCTAATGGTAAAGCATATTTGAGATAAAATGTCAGCAATACTGAACAATAATTGAGTTTGATACTTGATACTATTAGTGTGGACCTTTAATGAATGAACAAAGATAATTGGATTTGTACACTCTTTCTGGGTCTACATGTGATTTTTCTGACTTTTCCAGTTTCCTCGTGCCATCTTGGTAGTTTTAGTAGGTAGTAACACTAAATTAGCCCTAGGTGTGAACGAGTCTTGTGATGGACTTGCATCCCTTCCATGGTGTATATATGTGTTTAGCCAATACAAACAGGAATACCTAATGATCAGCCATGACATTAAAATCCTTCGGTCCCCAGCAGCATAGATGAGCCTTGGGTGCCCATGGCCTTGTCATCGTTTACTACCATATAATTAAGAATCAGTATAATTCAATTCTCCTAGTGGTGGTGTTACTGTTATGGATGATTGGTCTAATTGAACTTTTACAGTAAGGTCAAGCTTAGGACTGGCAACATCAACTTTCCCAATGGAGCCTGGGTTGGTGAAGGACTAGTTTTCAGCCATAGAGTTACATGGTCTATGCTGGCCTACTCCAATTATAATAATGGCCCACATGTGAACTTCTGGTCCAGGCTTTGCCAGCATCATCCTTATTAAACCAATAGACAAACACAATAAGATAAAACTGAAAAAGAGGAACACTCATACAACAGTAGCACAATGAAATCAAACAGATGAACTTACTGATAGGAAGGTCATGATTTGCTCTAAGGTAGTAGAAAACAATTGTAATCATTGAGTATGGTGGAATGGGAGGAATAACACAGACTTATCAAGAGCCTGTAGCTGCTGGCAGAGTGGCAAATCAATTCCATGCCACCAGGCATCATTGGCAAAACTGCCCCCTGTTCTCAATGCTTGGGTAAACTCCCACTTCCCTCAATTCAAACTAGGTCACTGCCAAGCAATGCTGGCCCAGTTGGCCTGAGAACAAGGAAAAAGTTTCAAAGATTTCCTTTGTTTGTCATTTGTGTTTTAGAAAAAACTGAGTATGCAAAAGAAGAACCCACTTAAACACATTGAAAATTTGGTTGTATTGGTTTTTTTTTTTTTTTTTTGATCAACGATGAGTTCTTGCCACTTCAAATTCCTGAGCTGTGATCATTCAGTAGGAGGAATGTACGGGTAGAAATAATGTCTTCGGGCAAAATGGATTAGAGAAAAAAGCTCAACATATCCTATACAGCTAGACCACATAGAGAGCACATGTAATCCAATGAAGACAGGAGCTGGGGGGGTTGGGGGTGAAATATAAGCAGACTTAATTGGAGGTTTGGAAAGGATGCGAAATGACATGCCAACATTTTAAGCATTGACGCATGCAGAGGAAACGGCTGATGGTTCATTTCCTGTGAGAAATTCAAAGGCACTTAGGGACACACCCACAGGGTTATGGAAGGGCTGTTTAACGAACATCATGACTTTGTTGAGTAACAATAAGAACGGAGGTGGGAATATATACATTTTTTATGTCTATTTGGTCTCACCATCTTCAATCTGGTGGGCGAATGCGTCCTTTAAAACAAAACTCTTTGAAACTCTGTTTCTTCATCATCGCAAGGTCGCTGAACACACTAAGAGGAAAGCCTAGCTGCTAACGAGAGCTTACAGATGTCCTCAAACGGCAAGTGTAACTCAAAGAACACGGGACATTTAGCTCTTCTAACTTGTGGACAGATAGCTGAGGCATCTTAGAAACCAAAGAGTGGAGTTGAAGTAAATTCGGTAATAATATGGCATCGCCATGATTCTTGACCTAACCTTATCAAGCTTGTCAATGAACATGCTGGCTATTTGGTTGTCAAAGTTATTTACACAATAGTCAAACTAGAATTAGATCTAACAAGCAGTGCTGCTAAGCAACAAGTCATTCACACAAAAGCAAATACTGACATTTGCATTCATTGCATTATTGCCTCTGCTGCTTCATTTCAAAGGCTTAAAAAAATCACAGGACTATATGAAAACACATGAGCAAATAACAGCAAAGCCATTTGGGTTGCTCACTCTTTTGATGACCACTTATCTAATCACAGAAGCTTTGCCCTGTCCAAGTCATTTTTTTTCTCTTTATTTGCTTTTTACTCTTATGTTTATAATCAAAAAGAATTCTGATTCATTTGCCAAGTTTGCTGGCAGTGGTTTTATTGTTAAAATGAATAACTTCAAATAAAGCAAAGTAAAGTAATTGGGCTGACCATTAGCAACTTCTAAATCATTTATTGAAATTAAATGGACCCTGCTGGATATGGATGTCTAGCAGACGTCCTTGATAAGATCAGGAAAACTGAGTGTTACCTTTCAGATTTTTTATAACATTAGAACAAAGTAATGTAATATTGCATGAGGCAAATGTCTCAGTTAGCGTCAAGATTTTGGTAATATGAGATCAATCATAACCCTGAAGTTTATTTATTTGCTTGGCTTTTAGTGTTTGACTTCTAAAAGGTGTAAGGAATGAACTAAAGTAGTTCAATTTAACTGCGCAATTATCAGCACTTCCTCAATTAGTAAGCGATAAGTAAGCTATTAGCCGCACAGCGGTGTCAGTGCCCAAGCCCACCTGTTTTGCTGGCCCTGATGTTAGCGCACTGGCAGCACTGACTGAGTTAGTTTTTTGCTAGCAAACATGATTTGGCATTTTGCTTAGATTAATGAGCTAGTCCATCATCCATCCAGAACCCTCTGCAGTCCAACTAGGGACAGTTATTCACGTTTTTCCGACCTCTGGTCAACATTCACATGTGCATTCACACTTTGGGAACATCATGTCCTTGGACTGGAGGAGGAAACCTGAGTACCCGGAGGAAACCCACCAAGCATGGGGAGAACATGCAAGCTCCATGCACACAGACACCAAAGTGGGATTTAAACCCAGATCGTCGAGGTGCAAGTCAACAGTTCTAAACACTAAGCCACAGTGTCACCTATATTAGCTAGACATGATGTATTTAAGTGGATGACTCACTCACTTACTCATCGTCTATATCGCTTTATGGTGTATACAGGGTTGCATGGGCCTGGAGCCTATCCCAGGAGACTTAGGAAACAAGGTGGGGTACACCCTGGACAGGGTGCCAATCCATCGCAGGGCATAAACACACAACAGGCTATTTGGGAACGCTAATTAGCCTAATTTGCAGGTCTTTGGACTGTGGGAGGAAACCAGAGTACCCGGAGGAAACTCAAAAAAGGGAATGAAACCTGGCCGGAAATCGAACACAGACCCTGGAGGTGCAAGGTGACAGTACTAACCACTACACCACAAGATGGATGACATGCTTGACAAATTTTACTAGGGTATTATATTGTGTAATATAAACAAGCATTTTATGTTGTGTGGGATGTTGATCAAATGTAAGCTAAATGCCATCTATGTTCACCAAGACGAGGGCACCAAATAAAAAAAAAAAACACACAAATACGCACACACACACACTTGTTTTTTAGTCTCCCCATCAAGCTGAAAGGTATTGCAGTGGGTTGGATGCGTATGTATGTGTCTCTGAGGAGAGCGGAGTGACAAGCAGTAGGACGATTGAACAGCAGAAAGAAATTTTGTGAATAGTATTTTGATATCCTTTATATTCTCACTTCTCTTTCTTTTTTTTTTCAGGTCGTGTTTTTGATGTAGGCGGTACGAAAAAAAAAAAAAGGCAGAGAAATGCATTGCTCCGGGGAGTCACAGCACAGTCGTGTTGGGAATATGGAGATACGGGCGCGGTCAAATTGATCTGTTCACGCCTGCTGGAGGTCTGCAGAATCAGCAAACATCTCAGACATGCCACAGACATTCAGACACACACACATGCCACACATTAGGCACTTTGGGATATTAAATTCTTTTATCAACACAATTTCTTAGCGTTTTATCGTGGTAGAAGATGTCATCGGGGCGTCGCAGTGACTCGAAGTGTCATCCCAGTGAAGAGAACACTACTAGGAAATCCAATATTGTATTTGATGGGTTGTAGAAGGTGGGGATGTTGAATGGATGGGAAAAAAGGGCACAAAAGGTTGTGTGCTAGGATGATATTTATGATGGTGTTGTTTGATGCAGCCCGAGATGATGCCTAAGTGATTTCCGTCATTTAATAGAACATTTTGAAGCATTTTCCCACAATGATTTGGAATTATTGAAATGATCAAGGGATAACATAATACTTTTATTTTTACAATTCTGGTTACATTTAATGTTTTAAAAGAATAATTTAAAAACAACTTACTTCCCAACGGAACTAAAATGGAAAGTGCAAATAAAAAAAATTATTTAAAAAACGTTAAAGTTTGATGCTTTATTGTTTTAAAATTGTTCCTGGTATAAGCATCATTTTTTTTTCTTGATGCTTACACAGCACTGATCATGAAAACATACATACAGATTGCAGTTTAGCACTTGCATCTTTATAGTATCCGAAAAACTCCCACATGACAGATTCAATTTGTTATGGAGAATATAATGTTTTACCGCACTCGCCAGCCTCTACCATTTTGTTACTGATATATTATTTTAACATTTCTATCAGGGGGGAAAGCCATGTATTAGATGAAAAACATGCTTTAGACAACCAGGAATAGGGTGGAATATGAGTGAGCTTTATCCTCTGCTTGAGAAGCAAAAAATCCTGTTTCATTCTTAGCCATTAACACCCTAACAGCTAAAGACTGATGAAAAACTCCCACCCTTTTAAAGGAAATCAGACTCCACACACATAAAGCCTGCTCCTATACCACAGTCTATTAAATTATACTGTGAAAAAAAGTAATAATAATTACAATAAAGCTGCATTTAAAGTCTTTTAGTGTCGAGCATGGTGTAGAGCAGTGTAGAACCACCAAATGTGCTATAAGACCATACATTCAACATGCTTTTTTTTTATTATTTATTATTATTATTATTAATTTTTATATAAAGAAATTTTTTCACTTCGCATATACAGTCTTTGTTTCGCTTTACTGATTTCCCTCGCAGTCTTTGGTCTGTAAATAGTGGAGACTTCACTGTAAATAATAAACCACCCTTGCTATCTGCACCAAGGCCATCATTTATTAAACTCTTAAAAAGGATGTCCCTGTGAAACAATCATCGCTGCAGACATGCACAGAATTGTAATTAGTCGATACAAGGTGCTGAAGAAAATAATAAGTCAATGCCACATAATCCTTTTTTAGGGAAGTTATTTTTGAAGGGTCGCAGGGCATTGGTGGCTCATCGGTAGGTTTCTTGCCTGCCTTCAGGAGGCCTGGGTTCAATTCCAAGCGACTGGATGCAGTGCTAGTTCCAAGCCAGAACAAAATGGGAGGGTTGTGTCAGGAAGGGCATTCGATGTAAAACCTTGTGCCAAGTTGTTGTGCAGATTGGATAGCCCACTACGGTTACCCCTTGAGTTGCACAAAAGAAGCATTCCAACAGCACTGGAGTAAGATCACAATTATTTGTTCATGAACACCTTAAGCAGGTTTGATGAGGGAAGTGGTGGTTCAGTGTGTTAAGGCTCTGAGTTGCTGAACGGAAGGTTGGCGGTTCGAGCACCAGCTCAGCCAGGTTGCTGCTGTTGGGCCCTTGAGCAAGGCTCTTAAGCCTATCTGTTATCTGGATGCAGTGCCAGCTCCAAGCCAGAAAAAAATGGGAGGGTTGTGTCATGATGGGCATTCGATATAAAACCTTGTTGTTGCTCTGAGTTGCTGTATCATGGCTGACCCTGCGCTCTGACCCCAGCTATGCTGGGATATTCGAAGAACAATTTCACTGTGCAGTAATGTAGGAAACTCTTCAATACACTAATTTGATGGTACGATCGTGAGCAGAATGGATTAAGCTAGCCACATGATATGTATACCAAAAGGAATGATCTAGCAGGTTATGAATGAGTGGATACACCTCTGTGCAGTTAAGACCATTCTGCCTAGGGCTCTGGTCACTTTTGTGCTTGCAGTAGTACAGCAGGACAGGTTGTCTATTTGCAAGAGCACAAGGCAACACTGAAATGGTTGTTTTAATTGGTTTCCTAGACAAAATGCACCTGGGTCTTTAGATTTAAATCCTGAATTGAAAAGCAAAGTTAATTTCTCCTACAGAATAATGTAATGGAACTTGAAATGTAGCACAAGGCGGACTGTTCAAAGATATATCTTACCTCTACAACTATGGTAATTACCGTGCTTGGTGGGGTTCCTCCGGGTACTCTGGTTTCCTCCCACAGTCCAAATACATGTAGATTAGGATAATTGGCATTGGTAAATGAGTGTTAAAGTGTGTGTATGTGTGTGCCCTGTGATGGATTGGCACCCTGTCCAGGGTGTACCCTGCCTTGTGCCCTAATTCTCCTGAGATTGGCTTCAGGTCCCCACGACTCTGAATACTATGGTACTATGAGTGAACTATGGTAAATACATAAACTTCCATCAATCTAAGACTCTCTGTCTCTTTCCCAGTTTCTACTTTTACAATTTTAGAAAACTGAAATATACCTACTGACTGGGAAGAATGTGTAAGAAAATATAATTATGTCCAACATTCATCGGTACACAGACTGTGATTTCATCATTGGTTTTTGCTTTTCATGATTTCCCTTAAAGTGCCTTGCTATGTTGCAGAAAGTGGCTAGAGAAGTGAGTTTAAAGGCCTACTTTGAAATCATCACCCTGGCATCCTTGTCACCACTACAGCGTCACAACATGGCAGCATAATCGGCTCATCCCGAGAAGGGGCATCTCTCGGGGTAATAACGATTGTGCTGATGGTTGGAGATACGCTGCCAGTGGCGTTCTGATGATGACTGTTATTGTTCTTTATTGTCTTTCTGTAGCTGTAAGGAGGCGTCAAGAATCGATCTGCCGATTGCCAGCTTTCCCACTGGGACTCTGCAGAGCACTGCAGCACCCGGAGACAGAGAGAGACGGAGAGATAAAAGCGGGAAAGAGAGAGCTTGTGATAAAGAGGGAGATAGGAGAGAGCATGAGAGATAGCAGCGAGGGAAGATAGCAGGCATCCGATTCCCCATCCTCCTCCCTTAATCTGATGCTCACGCTACGGTTCTGATGTCTATCTGCCGCTGCTTTAATTGATCTCGGTCACGGTTCTGCGCAAGCAGGGATTAGAGCTCATCGTCTCATCATCGCACTTGCTGATAATCTGACCCTGTCACCCTCCTCGAAATGGATCCAAGGAATCATATGTGTGTGATTTACTAAAAAGTGGGGGAAAACTTTTTGGTTAAAATGTACTTGTATGTGTGTAGAGATTTGACTTTCTGAGCATACACATGGAGTTTCAAACATAGTTATTGCTGTTATTACACGTTTGGTTAAATGTTGAGAAATCTGGTATTGGATGCAGTATTTAAGGAAAACAACACAAGGAAATAAAGGGAAAGTGATTAATGATTGGTTGGTGTGATGCTGCATGATGTAAAGTTACTCTGAACATCCCAAACTTGATGCTTTTTTCCTTTGATTGTTTTTTATATACTGCCTGGTCAAAAAAAATTGCTGTTTTAGACGGCTCTGCATCTAGCAAAGAAAACAACTAAGGAAATTACTGGAATTTGATTGAGCTGTCCAATGCCTTATTAAAACTTGACAGACTAATGCTGAAACAATAACTTTGTAAGAAAATATGGTTAAAAAAATATATTACATTTTTAAACTATTTTCTTTTAAAGATTTAATTTTAACAGTCAATGAAAGAGCATTCCCACTTGCACAATGTGCCCTGAACTTGTTGGATTGGGACTAAACAGCTGTGTGGCCAAAAGAAAACCACATATTGGTGAGGCAAATCAGAAAAAAGGCAGCATAAAATTGGACTTTGGAGCAATCGAAACAGGTAATGTGGTCTGATGAGTCCAGATTGACCCTATTTCAGAGTGATGGGTGCATCGCTTCACATGCTTCCCTTCTTCCGCTAATGCACCCATCACTCTGGAATAGGGTCAATCTGGGCTCATCAGACCACATTCTCTCATGCATACATCATGCATAATCATTACTGTACAAGCCTCTGGAGGCAGTGTTATGATCTGGGGTTGCTTCAGTTGCTCAGGTCGAGGCTCTGCAATGTTGGGAAATCAAATGACTACATTCAACTGACTACCTGAATGTACAGAATGAGCAGGTTATCCCATCTATAGATTTCCTTTTTCCTTCCCTGATGGCACAGGCATTTTCCAGGACTTAAACTGTGAAAGAATGGGTCTGGGAGAATGAGAAATATTATTTTTCACACATGAATTGGCCACTACATATTCACACCACCACCATTTATTATTATTTTTTTATCATTAAATTTTTTTGGGGCATACAATTACAGCGTTTGATTTATTAAAGAATGTCACATTGTTTAATTTATGGCTACATTAAATGTTGTGAAAAGTCTTGTCCAAAAAAGTGCCAGTAAATTGATTGGCGAAGATAAATTGGTGAGACGTGTGAATGAGTAAGCAGACATGACAAAAAAGAAAGAGATAAATGGATTGTTTTATTGCGTTTTCTATTTCAACCCCACCGATATGCCTTAGAAATAATGGAAATCGCAGGAGGTTCATTGAACTCAACTACATAGCGTAATTTCATAACTTTTCTCAATTTGTTTTTGTATCTTTTAGCTGGCTCAGTTTTTCAAAGTTTAACACTCACTTTCTCATTCATTCACTTCGTCCTGTATACTGGGTCATGGGGGTGTGAAGCGGGGTGTTAGGGGATTGCTCAGTGGTTAAGACATTGGTCTATGGTTCGGAAGGTCCCAGGTTCGAATTTTTGCGACCACCAAGGGGCCCTTGAGCAAGGCCCTTCACCCTCAACTGCTTAGATGTATAATGAGATAAAAATATCTCTGGATAAGGGCGTCTGTCAAATGCCTAAATGTAAATGTGAGCACATACACACACACTACGGGCAATTTGGGAACGCCAATTAGCCTAATCTGCAGGTTTTTGGACTGTGGGAGGAAACCAGGGTACCCGGAGGAAACTCAAAGAAGGGAATCAAACCTGGCCGGAAATCAAACACAGACCCTGGAGGTGCAAGGTGACAGTGCTAACCACAACACCACTGTGCCACCTTAGATGGATGACATGCTTGAAGGAAACCGGAGCACTCGGAGGAAACCCACCAAGCATGGGGAGAACATGCCAACTCCATGAGGCGGGAATCGACCCCGGACCCTGGAGGTGCAAGGTGACAATGGTAACCATTAGGAAATCAAGCGCTCCAAAGTGTAAGAAACAAGCGTAATTTAACCCCCACAACCCTGAGCAGGCAGTTACTAAGGATGAACGATTGAATGTTTTGTCATATATGACCTTTCATACAACATTGTTGTTCCATTCCATGATTATTCTTTTTTTTGGGGGGGAAGGTCCTTACACAGCGAAAATGTCTAATTTTACAACATTTAACTTGTTTACTTAAAAAATACACTAATATTCAGTTAGTAACAAAATAACAAACTTAGAGTTGATACTGTAGCAGATTTCCTTAGCAAGCTATGCTGTCATATCACTAGTATTTCCCCAGCCCTGAGGCTATTTACGATCCTCAGAAGAGCACTGGCTCTGCCCTTAATCACAGCCTGTTATGTCCTCCTGATTTACAGCAAGTGGCACTCCATCTAAAGCGCCGAATACGCAGGTGTGTGTGCGTGATGTCTGAGCATGTGTTGCGAAGCATGTGACCAGCATGGTCATTGTTGTTTCTCTCTCTATCTCAGCATGGCAAACAGATTCCTTCAGAGTTTAACCTTTCAATTGTGTATGAGGTAACCGAGTGGGTGTATTCTTCCTGGAGAGCTTGTTCCTAACTGGTAAAAAAAAAGCATTGTTCCATGAGTTTGAGGACAAACCCACAGAAGATGGTGACATCCTCGGTTCCTAAACAAGTTTTAGCAGCTCAGATGAATCACCCGGGACTGTGGTGTTACCCTGTGGAGGAGTTTCAACACAAGGCCAGGATGCTTTTCATAGTCCTCCACCTCAGTATGCGAGTGTCAGAGCTATTTCAAATGACAAAGGCTGTCAGCACTTGGTAGAGCTTCAAACAAGCTGAAGACCAGGGCATGTCTGCGGGAGAGAAATGGCGAATCTGTCACGTTTCTCATGAAATAGTGGGTATGTCTCCAGCACATGGGGTAATGCAAAAGCGTCCATGAAACGACGGGTTTGTGTATCACTGAGGCATTTGGTATGAAAGAGAACACAGCCAGACACACACACACACACACTGGAGCTTCTGGACCTAGATCAGGGCCGAATCCCCTTAACACTGGCTGTATTTCTGCTTCTGGCCTTGTTTTCTGTCTCTCTTTTACTTGGCTTCATCGTTTAAAATAAAGACGGCATTTGGACAAGAAGAAAGAGCTTAGTGTAGTGCGGGGGGCTTGTGTGTGTCCCGCTTCACCCCCGAGGTCCGCCTCATTCAGAACATGACGGACAGAGCCTTTTGAGTCATCCTCTCCTCCTCCTCCTCCTCCTCCCCCTCGCTCTCTTTTCCGATGTTTGCACTCTTTTGAGTTTCCAGCATGTCACCCAGAGGCTAACTGAGGAGTCTAATGCACCATTACCCCATGGTTTTGGGGGGGTAGGAGTGGAAGCGGGGCGGGGTTGCAGTCACGGAGTGGTAGACAAACAGGAGTTACTCATCAACAAGAGTCATTGCTGACATTTAACAAAGTCATAAACCGAGAATGTAAACAGTAAAGACAGATCCTATCCCGTCCTGCCAGAGTGAATAAAAGCATTCTGCCTCTGTTTGATCACAGATCCCTTGCCGTTCACTAAATCGCAACTGACAAGCTATCGATCCCTCGAACGGTGCAGCTAATTAAATTAAACATGCTTTATGAGTCCCTATATGAAGCATTACGCGTCGTCAGGCCAACACACATGACTGTATTACTACAAAATGGCTCACTTGCCCATGTGTACCCGTGGCCTTTTTTTACTCTCCGACACACACACTCACATGCTACAAATGTCCTGGTATAAAAAGACATTTACGAGCATATGAAGGCATCCAACCACGGAGATGTTTGCCATTTTCTTTTTGCTCCGCAGCTTCCATCCGTGCAACCGAGATTGATTTTGAGAGCTCTGACTGTGTTTCAGTCCTCTCGTCTCCCATAAGGAATATGTATTATTCAGCAGGCAGTATTTTTATTTTTTTTCATAAATGCCCACTCACACTATTACCAGCCAACGGAGCAAAATCACCCCCAAAGACAGGACTGGGAGCATTTACAGTCATTCTTTTTGTTCTCCGTGTGTGTCTTTTAGCCTATCGAGAACACTGAATTTGGAGTTATGATTGCAGAGAGAGTGTAGCAGACCGTCACATTGCAGGACACTGCCAACTGAGCAATCATCCATCCCATTGCAGCCTGGCACTGGACTATTCCAACTGCTCCTGATGTCAGCAGCAAGCCAGCTGCTTGGGGGGAAAAAATATGCAGGGTAGAGTCAATCGCATACACACATTTGTCATACTATGCTTGTGAGGACTTGGTTATTGACGTAGTTATTGATGCATATAATTAATGTTATTCTACACATCAACTCAAACCTTCTGTAATAAAAAGTAAAGGTTCATTCAAGATCCTAGGGATAAAGAATGTGTGCATTAAAATTGTGTGTGTGTGTGTGTGTTTGCGAGACTGACATATCACATGGATATCCGTACGTCTTTAGCATATTTTAGTACATATGTGCCATCCATTCAATCAGATCCTCTAACCTTTGCTTATGAGTTTCGTCCCTGTATGCTTGGTGATCCAGTGCCCGAAAAACAACTAGTCTCAGAGGACTAAGCAAGCAGCGCCGTGGCTACATCCACACACTCGCAAGAGCAGATGGCAAAACAGATGATCAGTGGCTCATCTCTCCCTCCGCCATCCGTATTTATTTTCTGTAGGCTGGCCATGGCTCATTTTCGCTTTCTGTCTGTGCGCTAGTTTGATTCCAAGGTCTAGTACTCTCCCTCCTCACCACGCAGGACAAGTGCAAATACTGAGAAAAAAACGAAGAAAAAAAAACACAGCCAGCAACCTTCTCAAAGACCCGAAAAAAATCAACTAGAAAAAAAATATGTAAACAAACAAAACTATCTTGCCTCGTCCAATTCTAAACTTGGTATTGATCAAAGCAAGCAGCAAATCCATTAGTTGTTCTGAGCTACTGATCATGAGTGAGATGCTGGTCGATGGAGTCCAACGTGATTTATACGACTTCGTAAAGTGCCGATAAACAAGCTGACTGATTGGTCAAGGGTGGAGGAAGGAGGAGTAATTGAAATTTTAGGCCTTTTTTTTTTTCCCCCTCCAAGTGCTGTCCAATGGAGATGAAGGAGTCCTTACCACGCAGATGTTCACACAGAGACCTGCTTGGTTTGGACACTTACCCCCCCAAAAAATCTCCTAAATCAAATCTTTTCAGAACGTGTAATGTTTGTCACACATCAAGAGCAGTTTATTTTTACAAGGCCAGCAGTGCTATAAAAGTCATCAAGACATAAATTTTATAAATATAAGTTATCTTCTGGATGCAAAAGAGAAAATATGTTGACTTTTAGCAAAGGAAGTTCTGCTCCAAGTATTTTGTTATGATTTATAAATATATATAGTACTGTACAAAGGTTTTGAGCAACGCTTGACTTCCTCAAATTGATTTTAATTAAATGTTGTAGATGAAAACAACATTTTGTTGCAACAGGGTGCAAAGTGCCTGAAGATATAATTGAAAAACTTTTTTGTTTATGTAACAACTTCAGCAGCAACCTCATTTCCCCTCTCACCTGTTCCACTCACCATTCAGCATCACCAGTATACTAATCACAAGCCTGATCATCTGCACCTGTTTCTTATTGGTTCATGCTTTAAGTTAAACAAAATTGATGCTTTTATGTGGCTTATCAAACTAAAAGCAATCCTCTAAAAGTGGTCAGGTACAGGGACTGGTCCTTCAGGAAGCATGGAGAACCATTCCTCAAGACTACGTTAAAAATACAAGCATTTCTGGCTCTTTGGATGCAAAATATGAAGAAATGAAGGGCAGCTCAAGATTTTTTTCTCCACAGTATTGAACTTTACCAATGTTCCCCATGCAAATCCTGAAAATCACTGGGAAAATGTGGGCAGGTGGAAATGCCAGCACTGTCAGCATGGTGCGTGAATTCTGGCTGTGACGGTTCCTCAGCCTCAGCTGCATCACTCAAGTTCATTATTTGTCTCAAACTAGAGATGTGTGTGGGAGTGTTTTTGTTCAAATCCCCTTTTGTGTCCACAATATTCTTAATCATTTTCCCAGCACCAATAAGAAAGACTGAAACAAATTCTTTCATTAAAAATGTTTGCAGTGTCTCCATCCTATTTCTAAAAAAACACTTTGGACTACGCATTAAACCGAGAGTATTGTTTTGAGCACTGAGCAAAAGTGCTGGCGAAAAGAAGCTGGTGAAGCAGTTACTGTACTTCCTGTTAAACTACATGCCCATGTACCATGTTTTCAGATAAACAAGTAACTGGAAGTGGACCTCAACAATTTCTTCACTGTTCAATAATCATCTTCCCAGCTGCAATATAAGAATGTTGCAATATGTTACCCTTATGGCATAAGTTGACCTGGCAGCTCTTCTCCACCAGGCTGATCATCCTAAGTGACACACTAACTGTCCCCTGTGGGGTATGCCCAAGCGAGCAACACTGCCTGGCACTGTCTTCTGAGTCCTGATGCCTCCTTGGGCAATCATAGATGCTTGCAGTCTTTGTCTGGACAATGAATGACCAGTTGGCCTATTTCCTTACTGAAAGAGTTACTGAATCCGACAGGCCCCTGTGGCTTCCCCTGCACGCAATCTCATACACACACGCACAAGAGGAAATATCAGCTTAGTCCTTCTTAATGCCACGCCCGTAGGGTGAACGTGCAGCATTTATGGAAAACTGCAAAAGAATCTTGCTATATTTATCTTCCCTGAAGATCATTAGGAAAAAACAAAATGTGAAGGCTTATCAGAAGCAGTTTCTATCTGCTTCAGAAGCATAAGGTCAAACGTCAGTAACATTCAGCCTACTTATGGGAGTGGCATTAGCAAGAGCGTGGTAGCTTCAGCAGCTGCCTGCAAATGGATTTTTTGTGCAAGTGCATTAAGAGTGGAAACAGGAGACAAAAATAAGCTTCCTCTAGTAATTACTGTAGTGATAAAAGCTTGCTGTGAAGATTAAAATTGGTTTGATATTGTTGAATCTCTAAGGCATTAGCAGTATGCAAATTTTTTCTTTTTACCAAAATTTTGACTTGCAGCAGAGTTCAACACAGATTTCATTCTTCTTCAGTAAGAGCTCTATTCTGGTCAGGTCATGACGAAGCTGAAGAACATGCCAGGAACACTGTGCATTAAGAAGTGTACAGTATATACCCCAGTATGACGGTATTACCGTCTGCCTACCGATGACCATATTGGGAATTACACTCCCACTTACTCTGAAGTCTATCCCAGGAGACTTAGGGCACAAGGCAGGGTGCACCCTGGACGGTGTGCCAATTCATTGCAGGGCACACAAATACACACACTCACATGCTCATTCAGACACTACAGACAATTTGAGAACAACAATTAGCCTAACCTGCATGTCTTTGGACTGTGAGAGGAAACCGGAGGACACGGAGAGGACCCACCAAGAACAAGGAATACATGCGAACGCCAAGCACATAGATGATCCGAGGCGGGAATTAAACCCGAACCCAAAAGGTGCAAGACGGCAGTGCTAACCACTAAGGGATTACTAAGCCTGCATATTCAGATACAGGGTATTGTATTATGTTGGTTTAATTTCTTATTATTTTTAGGTTATTGCTTATGGGGCAAGGGCAGCTCACTGGTTAAAGCATTAGACTGCAGACCAGAAGGTCCCAGGTTCAAACCCCACCACCACTTAAATTACCACTGTTGAACTACTCAAATATATACATAAAAATATAAGTCATGCTGGAAATGTACAAAGTTAACTTGGAGTGCTTGTGTAGGCACTTACGGATGCTTGCTTTCCACTGCCAAAACTGTTACCAGTAAGCTTGTAAAAACCTGTGCCCCTAAAACCTTTGTGTGCCTTTAGATTAACCCACCCTCAGGAAAAGTGGCTGTGCAAATGCACCGTGAGAAAGGGTCATGCGCTGTTTTTCTTGTAGCATCCATGCTAACATTTTCACTCACTGACTGAGTGCACAGAGATACAGAACACTCAAGTCTACAACATCCACATGGAGACTTCTAACTGAAAACTATACCAACCCAAACTATAAGGTGGAAGCTTAACAACATCACGCTGCACAAACGCGCATGCAAACATACATGTACGCTTGTAGTTATTACAACACTCAAAAACACTTTTGGCAAAACATTGTGATATTTTATATCTTCCATTAGTTTTCCAGTTCTGGAAAATATGATTTTATTTATTTATTCATTTATTTATTTTTAGAAAAATCACAGGATATGGTATTACCATATTACCAACCTTAGCATGAGGTTTCATCATGGATGAAGTCCATTTTTGAGCTTCATGTCCACATATATTCACACACCCATTTAATTCTAAGAAAATTTTGAACACTTACTGTATTATCATGGTTCTGGAGGATGGAAGGAATATGTGAAATTGCACCCCACCTCAGTACAAACATACAGTTATTTATTGATTGATTATTTTTTTTTATTTATTCATTTTAAGTATATGGTATAGTATATTACTGTTGTCCCATAAAAAAACATTTATCTTAAACATCTCAACATCTTTTCTAAATTCTATCTGCGAGACATCAGTGCACTGCTTTATCTATATCTAAACAATCGATATTAAACCCGTTAAAGGTCCCATACTGTATGTTGCTATGTCTGTAACAAGTGACCACAGGTCTCACAGCTTCCCTGAAGTATATCTGTTAATGCTTCAGATGAAATACCCCTTAGATAACAATTTATTTAGTTCCTCAAACTGACTTTATTTCACTCCTCAATTCAATGCAATTCATTAAAAAAAAAATTCAATATATTGCTTTTAACAATAGTCATCATCACAAAGCATCTGTACAGAATCAAATGATATGGAAATGAGTTTGTGATGAGTGTGAGGGAATAAGTATAAATTATAATTATTATGTTGTCCCACCTTATGTGCTGTTTTTATAATCTATGTATATAAGCCATTGCACACACCCACCCCCTCCAGAAAACGACAGAGTTGAGCAACCAACCAGAGGAGGAGCTCTTCTTTTATGAGGTCATAATAGGGGGAAGATTTAATGGGCTTGTTTAAACTCCAACGATACACAAATAGAAAAAGACACTGAAAACAGGAAATGTTTTTTTTTTTCTTCTTTTTTTGGTATTGTTTTTGTTTGCACACATATACACACACTGGATAACACCGGATAACTTATGAAATCATCATAACAATCGGCAAAGTCATGGAATTAGTGCTAAAGAGTGTCACACTCTAGGTGAAAAAATGAATTTTTGGATAGGATCATATAAAAAAAAATTTCTAATAATTACTGCTTAAAGAAACACATTTTCTAAATACAATGTCATGCTCTTTATGTAGTGTATGTAACGTTTTTGACTTTAAATCTTTCAATGATCTTAATTGTCAATTCAAATGAAACTTGACCAATTTAGATTTCACCGGAAAGACATAAACCTAAAAACGTGTATTATTCTAAAATGCTAAATTGTTAAAATATTGCCACATTAATTTGTCATGGTTACGGACACTACTGATTTATTTATTTATTTATTTTTGCTATTTAAGCTTTTTGCAAAAAAAACTATTTAAAGAATATTATTTACAAGTCATATGCTTCTAGAAGCTTACACCAGTTTTAATTTCAATACTCACGCAATACTTTTTCTGGATTATATATATAACATTAAATATTTTTTTACAAAATCAGCACCAATACTGTTTTTCTTATTATTATGTTTCAGCCAATTGTAATATTTAACATCATACTGTATATGCTGTTTGACTAATAATTTAAATTTCCTTCTCAACACTGCTTCTTTTTTATGTATAGCATTCAAACTTTTTTGTTTTCCCTGGTACGATCTGAAAGCCGTGTTTGGCCATATCTCTCAGTAAAGAATATTTGAATAACTTTTTTGAATTTATAAAAAATAAACAAGGAGCATATGTTGTTATGGGTAAACCAACTCTGGCAAACTAATAACAATATATTGGTGTGCAGGAGAACTGGAAAGGAGCACAGGATAAAGCAACGAGGTGGCTCAACAAAAGGGTTGTAAAGTGGTGGCCATTTAAAGAGCAACAATAATAGCTTTTAGATAAATGTCTTCTCCTGGTACATATATCTGTTTCAGGAGACAGTATGAACCCTACCAAGGGGGAAATCAAGTTGTGCACTTACACATGTCAAATATTATGTCACTGTGGCAGAAGAAATCTCATTATTAAAAATCCCTTCTGGTTTGGGCCACAGACACTTCTGGGATAAATGTGAATACAGATACTGATATGAATCCTTGAAGCATGAAACAGCTATAGATCCAGATAATAGCCTCGCATCACAACAATTGATTCATTAAAAATACTGTTTGAGCTGAAGTTCTCTGCTGTTGTCCAATGTGTATTCAAAGCAACCGTGTTGAGGGAAAATAAAGCGAGTCTAGTAAATTAATAATAACTTGATTTCTTTGGAAATATGCCTTCTTAAAGGCATATTTAGTTTTTAGATCTTATTTAGGAATCTTATTCCTTAGATCTTATTTAGTTTTTTGTTGATGAAAATGTTTATTTTCCATCTACAACTATGATATCTGATGCATTTCTTATTAATGTAGACGTTCCAGGCAATGCCGTGAATATAAAAGACACACCATAATTTGAACATAATATCGAGAGACATTAAATCAATATGAGATTATTAACAGAGCATGCAGTGTCAACAACGAAGAACAACAATATGGAGAAGACTCCGTTTTCCCCTTAAAGTGTGTGGTTTCTTTAAATAGCAGTGAATAAAATTCATACCTCGTTGTCTAGTTGATATCAATCATTCACCAGTACGCTAACTTTGTCTACTGTTCTATGAAAGTAGCTGTCAGCCATCAAGGTGTCCTATCATAGACTTGAGCCCGGGGTCTGGGTTTGATTGATGAGCGGTGTCTAAACTGAGAGCGTGCTCTTGAACATCATCGTTCAAGTTGTTTTTCGCTCTCTGCTCTGTTCCTTTTCTGACCCTGAAAAAGACATAACAGAGCCATGACCAGCAGGGGTAAGCACCTTTAAAGCTCTGCACGTCCTCTGGTTTAGACACCCCACTCTGACTAAAATGCATCTATCAATCACTGACGACAGTTCAGGTCCTAGATCTTTCACTCTTGTCCATCTTTGCTGTAGGCTAAAGTGAGCGAGTTTTGTCCTCCAAAAACCGGCTGCGAGTTTCACTTGAAGACCTGGTTGCCGTGGCAATGGTAGAGGGATGACCGTGACTCTTTGACCCTTTGCTGAGACTAGTGAGGGATAATGAGGCTGATTTGAAGGGGAAGAATGCCTGAGGTGGAATAGGTTCAGCCCACTCACAGGCCATAATGAGCTAGACTACAGCTTGAACAAGAGAGGCAAAATAGCCCAACTGTTAGGATCAGAAAAAACAAGGTAAAAAAAAAATACACTGAAGTTTGCTTTATATGCAGCGAAAAAAAAAAGATATTATAAGAAGTAACAGCACATGACGTATCAAGGCCGCTGTCATGTCCGGTGTCTCCTCTAGGAACTTTGACTCCTCAGCATATACCATGAGCTTCATTAGTGAATAAGGACATGAGATGTCTTCCATCACCATGTGAAGTGACTCACTGAGGGGTGAGGATGTGGTAAACAAAACGAATGTCAGTCTTGTGTCCTCTAGCGCTTGGACACACAATCCTCTCAACACGTCCATGCAATATCCCACCCACACAATCAATGCACATTGGTACACACTCCATGCCCTTACAAGGCTGGTGAGAAGACAAGGAAGGAATTCAACCATCGCAAGGCTGTCACTCAAGCTTGCTATTAAATGGGGGAGAGAGGAGATGCTGTGCAGTCTAGTTTGTGACCGGGGGAGGAGGAAAGCGATTGTGAAAATGTGTGTATTGGAGAGGGGTGTGAAGCAAGAGGGATGGTTGCCTTACAGCATTGGGACTTGTCAGGCCAGAGTTCTGTCAAGCGTGGACTCCGGTGACAGCCATGTCACATCCTGGGTGAGCTGCCTCGTCCCCTGCCATGGTGAAGATTACAGTGATCACTGTCTTCAGCTGCATGGAAAACCTCTTAGGACACAGGTCTCTCAACACACATGCACACATAAACACACACCTTTCTCATTCACCGACCACAAGCAGAATTATACCTCACCTCCAAATGTAGAGACGAATCAATGTGTGTGTCCAATTTCAATATCCAGTACAATAGAAATGTAATATACATTAAAAGGCAGCATGGTGGATTCGTGATTAGCATTGTCTCCTTGCACCTTCAGAGTTTGGGTACCTTTTGTTTTTTTGGCACAGTTTAACGACATGCTGTGTGGCCTGATTGGTGTTTCAAAATTGCATCTAGTGGATGGCAGGGTGTGTGCTTGTGTCCTGGGATGGGTTGGCATCACATATTAGGCGCCCTAATATATATGCTCCAGGGCCCCTGCAACCCTACACAAGATAACTGATATAAATAATGGATGGATAGAAAAATTTATACATGATTTGTTTGTGAGCGAACAGATGCTCAGGGCTATGTTTTGGGACCAGTTTCAACTGTCTTATAGTAAGCGAATTAAGATGAATTAAAGTCCTGATTCCAGTTCCACTTGGTAATCTCCATGCTTCATACGTTGGTGCTGTATCAAGTTTGTCCAACACATTTCTTAGCACACCTTCATCACCTTAAACTAAGGAAAAACTGCAGGATAAGATCCAGATAAGATCCAGATACTCCAGGTCCAGGCTTGGGACCTATGGAATATGGCTATGGAATAGAAAGATGTACAATGAATAAAAAGGGGTCAATACATCATCCTAGAGGTTGCGGGCAAAATATTTTTAAAATCCATGTTAATCAGAATTACGCAGGCTAAACATATAAAGTTCTAATTTTTTTTAGTTTGTCTTGTTTATTGAGGGACTAATAAACCAAATAAAAAAAATATAAGATGTGATTTTATATCAATGTTTACATTAATGTTGTCTCATTTCACAGCTTTAATAATTAGCCAAAGGATTTGACAATAAATACTAAGACAGTAAAGTCATATACTACAGGGTTGCATGAGTTTGAGTCACTATTAGTTTGTTGCATTGATTCATTTACCTTCAAAAGACACTTTGCCCTGGCCGGGTTTTTGGTGGAACTAAAGCATGATGGATCTGGATCCCAGTAATGCAGTGCCATGAGGTCGGGACAACAGTCTATCACTGGGCAAAATGATAAAACTTACCATAGCCAGTCCACCAATATGCAGATTTTTAGGAGGTGGATGAAACCTGGAAAGCCCATGGAAGACATTTCACAAAGAAAAATAACACAATAAGCCTAGAAATGAACCAAAGGCTTTGGAGCTGGAAGGTGAAATGGCTACATGGCTACTCACTTCCTGTTATTTATATATATATATAAAACAGGAAGTGTATATAAAACAGGAAGTGTTTCTAATGTTTATTTAATATATATATATATATATATATATATATATATATATATATATATATATATATATATAATTTATATAATTTGCTGTAGAATCTATAGTTGAGAAGCCTGTATTTTTTCATTCAGTACAACACTGGCCATGCTGGGAAAGGATGAAAAGGTTGGGTGAACATGTTCTTTCATTTTGACATTTTGAGAGACAAAAGGAAGAGTGTTTTAAAACAGACAAGGTTTGATCAAACACAATTGTCGCAGCCATTGTCTCCTTCCTGTGCGTCCAAATAAAGGTTAACAATGTTAAGCGACAATCTCCACGCCTGAGAGACATTAAGTGAAATGCAGACAGTCAGACCTGCTTGATTGTGAACGACCCATTTCACCATGACAAGATCTCATTAATTAGCATTAGCATATCACAGAGTCGCTTGCCAACAGGAAGCAGAGCCTATTTAACCGTCTCCACAGGTGACATTTGAAGCTCACAGTTTTTCCATCTTCACAGCATTGTGTCCTAATTAGCAGAAAGAAAAGGTGTGTATTCAGGGACTGAGAGTGCCTGAAGAGGTTGGATAAGCAAAGCTTTGACATTAGGGGTGTAGTCGAGGGTGTATGGGGTTGGTAGAGGACTTTATGTCGACATACGCATACTCACATGACTGGAATTTCCTCCGGGCCTGATAATACTCCTCGATGGGGTTGTGATTGCATCAGGGCTTTGATCTGACCGCTAATCGCTGATGATAGACAGGCGAGCGACAGTGCCACTTCCCTGCTTCGTGCGGGGCCTCCTCTCCTCCGTCGACCCTCAGAGACAGATAGAGAGCAGGATGGAGAGTGACTCGGGCTTTCAGAAGCTCGATTTAATCAGGGTCCTCATGGGAGACCCAGACAAATTCACATTAGTCCGTCCCGGGATTAACGACAGAGGGGAGATCAGGCGTGAACTCGTAAAGCGTGAGAGACACTTCCAGACTGCATTTCTAGTCTAGAACACACAAATACATTTTATTGCATTGCTGGCGTTTTATTTTATAGACATTATTAAAGCACTCATGCAGACTCATACTTAAAAGAGACATAAAGTTGAAGTTACACACAAGTACCAAAAAAAAAAAAAGACTTCAAGACAGAAAATCTAAGTAAGATGACATTTATGTTTTCATCCTAGCTTTGTTCTAGCTCAATAATATTATTAATATTAATACACTTCCACATGGTATGAATCTGACATTTACTATTATATTAAATCTTTTTGGTCCTGAATTGAATATGGTTTATTCTTGCAAATAACCGACTGTATCTCAACCATGTTCGAGTGAAAAGTTTGGTTCAATTCGACTAAACGTTGCCAATTTTCTCTATATCTAAAACCTGATCTATAATAAAAGACAACACTAATGGCAAATTTTAATGAATTATAACTTTACAGTAAGGAATAAGTTTGAGTTCCAGCATCATTCACGTCAATCGTTTTTCAGAACATGAGTTCCATTTAAAATGCAAGCTTCATTGTAATCCCTTTACTGCCTTGAAACTTTACCCACCATCAACTCTCAGTGTGTGTAAGCGATCTTCCATGTTTTGCTAATAATGTAATGGTGCAGGAGCATCACAGACATTTGGACAGCCAGTATCGGATTACAAACTAAACTGATTAGACTTATAGCAGCTTCATTATGGCACAAAGCTATCCGATAACAGTGGGGGGAAAAATCATATCTTTAGGCAGACAGACTGTTTTAAGGCTGAGTTTGTTACCTAACATGATAGTTACTAACTGAAAGCCAGGGCAAGGTTGGAAAGTAACTCAAATAAAAAACATTTCCAGCTCCCAAGTGGTGCCAAAAAAAAGTCTGCCCTATTGAAATTTCAATTTTATTGTTCACACTCAAGCATACACAATACAATATGCATTGAAACGATAACAAAGTTTTTATAAAACACAGTTGCCTTCCAAAAGAATTCAGTTCCTTTTTATTTGTGTAGAGCTTTGTACAGTAGACATTGTCACAAAGCAGCTTTTTAGCATTATATAAATTCTGCATATAAAATTTGTCCCTAATGAGCACGCCAGGGGGTATGGTGGCAAGGAAAAACTTCTTTATGCCACACAAGGAAGAAACCTCGAGAAGAACCAGACTCAAAAGAAAAACCGTCCTCATCCCCCTCCGTGAGATTATAAATCATTCCCTTTTATAACCCTATGCTATTAAGTCAAAATGTGAAACTATGCAACCGGTTAGTGAAGTTAGTACAATTTTAACATGAAGGCAGTTTTTGTTGAGGTTATCATGCATGATGTTGACTGATGGAGACTTGAGTGCAAAACTGTTTATGGCTATTTTAATCCCAAAGCTAATGCAGCAATTGTAGTTCTAAACCATCTTAGCAAAACTGGTGGTATTATTTGCAGTCCAAAGCCATCCACATGGCTTTTAAGTGCACCTTAGGCTGTCTGTATGGAGCAATTCTCAGCAGCAGTCAGAAGTAGGGCATCAGGATGGATCAGGCGGGTCCGGAAAACAGAAAGGGTCAGAGTTACAGGTATCTCAAGAGTAACGCGTAGAGAGAGAAAGAGAGAGAGAGAGAGAAAGAGAGAGAGGGGAAAAAAACACAATATTCGGTACGCTCATTGTCACACAATGAAACACAAGCGTGCCCTGGGACATAAAGCAACCAGCCACTCGACCATCAAAAAAAGGGGATCAAAACATAAAAAAATATGAAAATGATGTAAAAAGGGAGCATCATGGCAGCTTGGTGGTTAGCACTGTCCTCTCAAACCAGCATTGGGGTTTGAATCTCACCTCCAGTCTGAGTGCATGGAATTTCCATGTTGTGTTTGGTAGGTTTCTTCTGGGTAATCTGGTTTTCCCCTATGACCCAGAAACATGCAGTTTAAGTTGATTGGTGTTTCCAAATTGCCCTTAGTGTAGAAGGCAACCTTAGGGTGTGGGAGTGTATGTGTGTACACCTCCACTATGGTGCTCTCCACACTGGCCCAGGCCCAGGCCCCCATCACCCTACACAGCCATAATGAATCCATCCATCCATTCATCTAGGAACCTCTGTAGTACAATTACAGACTGTGGAGGCCAATGGTAACTACTGTATGTATTCCAATTTGAACAATCATTCACACACTAAGGGCAATTTAGAACCTAATTAGCCTAATCTGCATGCCTTTGGATCATGAGAGGAAACCAGAGAACCAGAAGTAAGCCAACCAAGCACAGGGAGAACATGCAAACTCCATGCACACAGACCCAACACGGGAATCGAACCTGGGACCTTGAGGTGCAAGGCAACAGTACTAACCACTAAACAACCATGCCATCCCATAAAAATATATAAATTGATAATAATGAATAATAATTAATAATGTTAAGGGAATTAACATTAACATCACCATCAGGAGGGCCGAACAACACTGATCACAATCTATACACCAATAAACTGATGACAGGATCATAAGATCAGGTCCACCCATGCCGTGGAGACCAATGGCCTGCCCGTCCTCAGTAAAGAAAGTCAATGCTGGCCATGACAAAAAGCCAGCCGAATACCCAGTGCACCACAGCCCACCATGCATGAAAATCCTCCCAGATCACAGTCCAATCGAGCACCATGAGATTTGCCTGACAAACAAGTCAGATCCACCGAGGCCCCACCCCGCAACCCACAGCACCCAAAGGATCAGCTGCTAACAACTTGGTGCCAGACACCACAGCACACCCCCAAAGGCCACAGAGGCCTACAGAGCCACACCATGAGGGACCAGAGCCTACTTGGAGGCACAAGGAGAACCCAAAACCTAGGTGGTTTTAACGTTAATAGTTTCAATGTTACGGGTGATAGGTGTATCAGTGGACACTGAGAAATGAAGAGATTGCAGGTTTCGATCCCAATGTTGCTACAGCACTGGGTGCCTATGCACTCAGGTGGGAAAGTGGCATTTTCTTTCTCTCTCTCGCTCTCTCTATTTCTCTCTCGCTTTGTCATAATGTACCATGAGTAGCATTTCTAAAAGTAGTAGGCTGGCATCACTTTGTTAGCCGTGGTTGGCAACTCTCCTGGTTGGTGACAAAATTGGTGAGAAAACGAAAAAAAAAAACCTACAATAAACAGCGATGTCTTCAAATCTTTCCTTAATGGTTTGGTGAAAAACTTGTCTTACGTCTATTACTGGCCGAAAAAGTATAATTCAGCCATAGTAACATGTGGTGTTTTTCTCCTAGACCACTAAACATATCTACTGGTTACAGAATAATAATCTTTAAATTGCTGACACAAACCTTACTCTAATTAGGATATACTGTCTGCTATAAAAGACGAGCACGCACATGGACCTAGTTATCAGCTCAGTCTAGCTCATATATACCATGTGGCATCTATGCTGCGAGACTGATGAGGGAAATAATCCAACTTCGTAGTCGTTCAAACCTATGCAATCAGATGCTTACGGAACCCCCGGATCCTGTCACTCTCCATTATCTCCTCCTTTCTTTCATCCTCCATCCTTCTCTCAGCGGTGCAGCATCTGAGTCGCAACAGATTTGAGTCCCCATCTAGCACCCAGCGAACATCTAGTTAACATGATTCAGCTGGGGCTTAGACATGTCATCTGTGCACTATACTCATCAATCATGTTTCGGTTCTTTGAGTGAACAAGGCAAACTACTGATTCCATGCCTCCTCCACTCTTCTACTACCTTTGCTCAAACCCTCCCTTGGGGCTCACGGTCAGACGGCGTGCACTAATGAATCACAGCAGTTGTTGACAAAAGGAAACCCTCTGGACCGAACTGCTGGCATGCAATAATTAGCGTGTTAGTCTTGCGGGGGGAATGCTGGGTGTACATGTGCATGCAGGCACACATGCAGCAGCAAAGGTCATCCGTTATAATTACGATTTGAACAATGCTTTACTCTTTCCTCCCCGCACTGGATCATAATCCGGCTGATTTATGTAAAGTCATGATTGGACACAACTGGCTTCACTGTGGGATGAGGAAACATGATACTGTGCCGAAAAATGAGCGTTGCTAATCGAAAGAGGTTTTGTTTTTAACCACATGTGCTCCCACTTTCACTGCTTTCCAGATCACATCACAGTGCACGGGAAGGTCTTTTTGGTCCACTCAAGTCTTTCCTGATAAATTTCGCATCCCTGCTTTAGCCCATGGGGCCTGGCTGCTGACATCAATCGAGTTTTTCAAAGCGAGCGGTCAACATTCACTTATTCACGTCAGCACAATTTTCACATGATCGTTTATCAAGCACTGATCTCCCCAGGCTTTTTCTGCAGATCTTTTTTATTTTACCCCTCACTCAGCCCGCTTAATTTTGTACACGGTCCTTAATGCATCGCATTATGCGGAATGACCTGGCTTCCTCCTGCGCTGGTCTTGTACGATACCCGTGCGTGGTTTCGCTTAATTGCACAGAAATGCCGCAGCATCTCGGGGCTACATGAACAGAACAGGAGCCCCAAGCCAAATGCAGCAATCCGAATGCCAATATTCAGCTCCCGAAATGAGCTCTTCTCTGACTGTGGAGTGTGCGCCAATTTGTGAAACAGAAAAATGAATGTGTCTGGCTGCCGGTGCACCGCGTGTCCTTTTTATTGACGGCGGTTGCAGTGGTGGAGTGAAACGTAGCTCAGCAGTGTAGAGTGTAATTAAGTGGAGGTTGTAAATGGAGCATGTCTCTGTGGAGAAAGGGCCAAAGCCAAAGATGGCTGGCTGCTCCAGGCTGATCCCACACACCACATAGACCACAAATGTTGGAATTGAAAGTGAATGGGGAAATGGTGTGTATGTGTGTGCGTGTGTGTGGGAGAGAGAGAGAGAACAATTGGAATGAATGAGACATAGGAATGAATTAGGGGTGTATGCATGCATATAAGAAACATGCATGCAGCTTGGGGTCTGTCTACAATTAAATACAACCGTAAAATAAATGAATGTAAACCTCATACTAATGAGAACATTTACTACTGCGATAGAAGTATGTCTGACTGTTTCAAGTCAAGGCACAGCTTGGATTTCCTGTAAGGAAACGCAGCACAAAACAGAGTAAAAGTGCAACTATTATTAGGCTGATTGTAATACAGCAGCTCGTATAAAAAAAAAAAAAAAAGTAAAAGGAATTACAGTTCCTAGCTCTGACCACTGAATATTTTAACTGTAATAGATGATCACAGATGCCAAGACTATGCGTCATTCAACTTTTAAGCCACTGGAGTATTGGCTAGGATTCAGTGAACATCAAACCCAATTAAATGTTCATTAATTAATTAATAGTATTTCAGTATAGACCTTTTACTTTCAATGCTGTAATATGTATATTTATATAAATTGAATATTAATACTTAACTGGTATCACCCCCTACAGTTTAACACGTATTTATTTTTACATGACAAATCCCAATTTGTCCTCTTTTACTGGAAGGTATATATATAGTATAGTATAGTTTAATATATATTTACAGTATAGTATAGGCAAACTGGGATGTTTGCCTATACAGTACCATACCATACCGTACCATACTATACTATAATACTATATTATAATACTATATAGTAGTATATATATATATATATATATATATATATATATCAGTTATACTAAGTGTCACAAGTCATTGCGTGGATTATCTGGGAAAAAAAAGAAACAGAAAACGTAAAAGTGCAAAAAAATTTAAGCTGATAGTAACACAGCAGCTTGTATAAAAAAGTGAAAGTACCTACAGTTCCTACCTTTGACCGCTGAATAGAATATAGTGAATGATAGGCCATAAGTGGATTTACCATAAAAGAAAAAAAGAGAATATTTGTAATACATATAGTTTTCTTTAGCATATCTGCTTTGGTATTGCTCAAAATCAATTACTATACTGTACTTTACTACACTAATCTATAGTATACTACTCCAAACCGTACCATAACGTACCATATTATACTATTCTATAACATACTATACCATACCACACATTATACAACAGTCAGTTCCGACCGAGCAATCTGATTGGACAAGAGTCATTTCAAAATGGTGATATAAAACATCACAGCACTGGGATGTTTGGCTACATTTATATCTCCACACCCCTGGTATTCAAATAAACTTTCAGTTGTAGCATGGGAGAAAGAAGGTTGGTACGGTCAGCAGTACTGAGCAGAGAGCAGCTGCCTGCCAAAACCAGTCACAAAAAAAACGTTTTTTTTTTTTAAGATGTTATGTCATCTTAAAAAAACACATAGACAATGCCTTTAAGAAGTTCTGAATTACCTCTGAACCACTAGTGTTCTTTTATTTATGGCTACAAAGTTTCCTAGCTCTAATGAACCCCCTGATCCCACACTTCCATTTAACCTAATCTTGGATTTAATCCCAGAACCCAGAAGTAATCTGGGCTGATATTCTAAAGCAGAGTAAGTGTAAATATAATAGCCACCACCTCCATTTCTTTCTCCTCACCTTTTCGGCCACATTGTACCAGTAAGAATTTACTGAACTACTTTCACCCCATTGACTTACCCTGTCAGTCACAAGCTCCGCCAGTTGCGGTTAATTAGTTCTGCCACTCAAAGAAGGACATATGTGGGCGGAACTAAATAATAAATCATAATCTGTTGATGATAAATGGTGTTTGTATGGTGAACTGTTGTATAACAGCAAGATCACATTTGTGGTCATGCTATACAGCTGGACATTTTAAACGTGCTGATATTCATCACAACAGCACTAAATAGCAGACCCATTAATAACAATACATAGTATCCCAATGTCTTTTAAGCTTTAAACTTTCGCCATCCACTGTTGTGACTGATGCCATGGTAGTGTGTCTGCAAAAGGTCAATACAGCCAGTTCATTTGGGTACCAAATAGGGTTCTGAATCTCATCTGCGTATGTCAATTTTTGTTTCAATTAGTCTTGGCTTGACTGAAGTCATAAATAGAAAGGTGACTAAGACATCTGAAGAAAAGTGAAGCATCGGGTGAATCATCTTCTCCTTTTTAGTCATATGGTGAACAATGCAGGTTATCTTGCCTGACCCATGCTTTTCCTGTAAAAACCTGTGGCTCGTGGCTGGTCCCTGGCCTACTCCTTCCAGGGTCAAGAAACAGACACGGAAGTCCTTGTGATGAGGAACGTCTTCCTCTGGAATGAAAGCAAACTGGAATGTCATGCTGAAACCTTATCCTGTCAGCTCTTTTCCTTTCCTCCGAACAAGCTCAGGAACATATGCACATCCTTCAGTCTGAAAACCAACACAGCCCCGGGTTGCTTTAAGCGGTTTAAGATGTCCATTCATTCCAGATGCGTGGTAATAAAGCGAGGCTGGTTTACAGCTTTATCCATAGGATCACCCTGGATTCGCCTAGGTTGTGTTTGTGAAGGTTTAATCAGCTTCCCAGTCCTTTGAGAGAGCACTGAGGGATAAAAAAAAAAAAAGCAACTTTTGGAAATGACATGTTTTCTAAATAGGAAACCGGATCTTGAAAGAGGATGATTAGAGGAACTCAAGACAATTGCAGGCTCTGATACCAGGGATTTAGTATGCTCTGGAGCATCTGTAGATGAGTGCGTGTGTGTGTGTGTGTGTGTGCGTATGTGTGTGTACATGTGTCTTGGCACAAAGGGAATACAGAGCTGGAACTGTTGTAAAATGGAAAAACGCCATATGACCTTTTGGGACAGGTGAAGAAAAACAGAAAACACACTTTTTAGGAGAGAAAGTGTTGCCAAGCAGCACCTCATTTGGCAGCTGAATTACTAACCAGTCAGCTGTAGAGACAGGCACTTCTGAGGGACTCTGTAAGTGCGTGTGTGTGTGTGTGTGTGTGTGTGTGTGTGTGTGTGTGTGTGTGTGTGTGTGTGTGTGTGTGTGTGTTGCCCATCAATTGCTGTCCATTCTGCCATTGCTTTCAGGTCTGGCACATCACCTGTTGCAGTGTGTGACGGGATGTCACAAGGGATCATCATGTCTGAGTGTGTGTGTCTGTGTGTGTGTGTATGTTTTGCGGCCCTATTCTGACCCTTGAACAGACGGCCACCACCTCCAGAGGAAAAGCAAGCCAGCATGAGGCCAAAAGCAAAAGGAGGCAAAACAAACCACTACAAAACATCCAAAAATAGATGCACGAACACCCTGAGAGCAAAATCAACATCGTTTATGTGATTTATGCCTCATTAAGGAAAGACTTGCTCATCATTTACTCATATATAACAACCAACCAAATGTTTGCACCACGCATAACTAATAAACATCATTATTCTATATAAAGAGGATCTTTAATTACATAAAAGCCGGCTGTCCCGGTGTCGCCTTTTAACTTAAAAAACAATGGGAAAAATGAGGATCTGGAAATAAAACATTTGGAGCAATTGTGACTATTAGCACTGATATATAAAAGTTTCAGCATTCACTCACAGCTTTAAGGCGACATTTTTAAAACATTATAACTAAGTCGTAAAATCTTCATATCCATCAAATAGTGCTTTCAGTGTAATCAGGGGGAAAAAGGATAAAAAAAACAAGGCTAAACCCTGCTATCCAACAATAAATCGCTAGCCAATAATAACTTGCAAGCAAATTAGACTCCTGACCTTATAGCAAGAACGACTTGAGACGTTATACAGTAGATAAAGACTCAATGCCTTCCAAATGTTGCATTAATGTAATTTATGGCATCATATTTCACTTTTGTCTGCTGTTTTTGTTCTAAAAAAAACATTCCTACTGTAACATCACGATTCATCTGACATCTGGTTGGTATGGTTTCCTTGTTATATAAGAATATAAGTTTTGAGGTGTCTATAAAAAATAATGAGTAGCAGAGATACTTCTGAAGCCGGCGCGGAAAAAAGCGATCACTGCTCGTTTCTATATAATTACCAAAGTCGCAACAGTTGTGTTAAAGCCTTCAGATTCTAATCACATCACAAGAGCCTTTCTCTTCCTATTAGTTGCCTGATTACGCAGCATATGGATTGGTCGTGATTTGTCTTACCTTTGTATATCTTTATATTTTCGCCTTTTTGATTAAGTACTGTACATGCATACTGTATGCACACCAACCAAATACATTAATGTCGAACATCCTTCCATAAAAATTTCCATAAATTTTCTATCCCTGTTTTTTTTTTCTTCCTACAATCCATCCAGTTTTCATCCTATGTCTCTGATTGCTTGTGGTCCGTAGCTGTTTCTCAGCCACTGGTTCTTTGCGCCTTACGTAAACCTTTCTGTCACATCCACCTTTTGCGCTGAGACAGCTTGACAAATAAGTGATGACCACTCACATTTTTAATTTAGCAGACCAATGAAAAATTAAATGCGGCATCGCAAGCCCTTAATTTAAAAAACACCCCCCCCACACACACACCAGCTCCTCTCCACCCACTTCCATTTATTTTCTTTGCTCCTATACTAACACCGCTTTTTCACCTGCATTCCAGAAATCAGTTACTCAGGAAACCACCATATTCAGTCTATCCGGACCATAATCAGATAGAGTTTCCCGTCTGATTTTATGACGGTCGTGTAAATAGCATGACTTTCTTGACTGCCTTTATAATCAAACCACTTTGCTGCTTAGACTGATTTTTTTTTTCTTCTGAGAACCAGCCCTTCTTTATGGAAAAGTGTCGAACTGTTTCAGCAAAATTATTGACAGCAATTTCAATATACTGGATTACAAACTAGAGGTTGATTACACTCCTTCAGATTTATTGACGCCTATTAAGTTCTATATTTTCCTGGTTTATCTAATTATGTCTCATGATCTAAATGGTCTACATTCTTTCAAGTCTCTGAAACTCATTTTGAAAGCCATGTTCAGCTAAGGTGGGCCATCAAGGAAGAGAAAGATGCATAGATGTACCGCATATACCCTGGTGATTCAGTACACGAAGGTCATCAGCTGAATTCATTTATTGCCAGATAATGCTAAGCTTAGACCTGACCAACTGTAGCAACCCCAGATCATAACACTGCTTCCAGAGACTTGTACAGTGGGCACTATGCATTAGGAATGCACTGCTTCATGCGCTCCCCTTCTTACCCGAATGGCCACACAAACACACAGTTGTTTAGTCCTATGAGTTCTTGTCTCTTTATTTTGTCTATTAAACATGGCTGTAATTTTTTACTCTCAGTTGTTTTGTTTGATCGCTCTCATTTTTTTTTCTTGTTTTCTAAACGCATTTCTCCTATTTAGTTAATGATACAGCACTATCCATCTATAGGAAGTGTGCTTGATGTAGGCCAAAAATCTGACACTTCCAGAACTCTTTCTTTTTTCGTTTTTTTTTTTTTTTGGCCAGGCGGTTTATTTTAAACAAATGGTATGAAAATGCTACATAAATAAAGAATTATTATTATTATTATTATTATTATTATTATTATTATATCCCAGAACCATATTCTCACTTGAAAAAAAAAAAAAATTCATTTTAGTTGTTCAACAATTTACCTTTAATCTACCTTATGTTTATAGTCATGGTTCATAAAATTTGAATATTACAAAAACAAAAACTAAACAAACAAACTAACACATCAAAAAAATATTGTGTTTATATATTAAATAATAAATAAGATCAAAGATCTCAAAGAATTCGTAACAAATTTGCATGTCCATTTCAATGAATCTCGTCTATAATGCTAAGTATTAAAATAAAGATAAAATATCCTAATTAATAAGACATTAGTTGCTAAGTAGTGACCACATGTGCTCAACTTTGATTGATGGGACTCTGAGGCTGGCTCATTCAGAAGTCAGAGTGTGTGTGGCTCTAGGTTTTCCAAGTAGTCCTACTTAGCCTCTGAAAGAATTTCTGATTAAAGAGCGCCGAGGTTCTGTCCAAGCCATCAATACTGCCCGAACCCCCATCTCTGCCGTCACTCTTGCCCTGAAGGCTGATTCTTCAGCCTGTGTGAGTTAGCACTGCTTCTTGGTTTTGGTCTTTGCCGCAGTTATTTATTTAGCTCTGAGTGAACAGCAGGGCCTCATGGTAGCTGAGTTTTTCTCCAGACGTGCTAAAGGTGGAGCAGTATCGCCATCCCAGACCCCCCACACATCCTGCTCCGGCCAGCTGTTCTTCATCAATTTTTCTCACCAGCGCAGCTGCAAATGTGAATAATCCATGATGTCTTCTGTTGAAAGGGTGTGCCTGGGCTCTGTCTCCTCAGCCTCGGGCGGAATTTCACCAGACTTCACTCAGTGTTTAACAAGCCGGCTTTTCTGTAGACGCAACACTCAGAGATCGTGTCCAGATGAGTGCATCACCATGACAGGGTCAACGTATGAGGAACAGGCCCTGCAGCAATCAGGCACGAGGAATCAAATGCAGGACCGGAGCTGCTACACACATCAAAGCACTTACCAAACAAGAGCACGGAACTTAGTGATCCGAAACAAAGCCATGAAAAACAAAATAAAGAAAGAAAAAGAAAAGCAATGTTGTCTTACTTTGCTGTCACAGTCGGAAAATCCATTAATGAGTTAAAGGAGAACTGACAGCTGAACTGGAGAGAAGGTGTGTGATGAATTTGAGCAGAACCTGAGACAAAGGTGTAAGATTGTGAGAAAGATTGAAGGAGAAAGAGAAGGTCCTAATAATGCCCAAGCCAGGGCTTGATGCAAGATGTAAAGTGACAGTGGACAAGTCATTCATTATTTATAACCCTCAAGCTAGAGGATTCTTTTTTTTTTTCCAGAGCAGGTGAGTGCTGAGGAATCGTGGCACAAAACAAGCAGCCAGTCACTGCCCATTCTCATGATTGTCAGCTAGCCCAGTTGCTAATGCTAACGTTAGCAAGACCCATGCAAGTGGGCGACAGCCGCTGTCTGTCTGTCTCCTCTCAATTATGACGCCTGGGGACAAAACCCCCGAAACCATGCCAAAAAATAACAAGACTAGCTGTTCATAAAAACACCTGGAGATAGAAGGAAACACAAGGAGGCTATTGCTGGCAGCTTGGTAGACACATCAGGCCTTGGGGATGCAAACAATAGAGAGTGCTTTTTCTTTAGACTCACTCTCCTGAAAGCTAGTGCAAGTATTTTCAGGAAGGCTTTTGAGAATGAACTTCAGAAAGCCTGGAAGAGTTTTTTTCCCCCCTTTATCAAAAGAGGAGGAAGATCTTAGCTATTTGCAGGCTGACAGTCCATCAGGGCAAGGAAGTAAACATGACATAGTAACAGGTAAAAGTGTAGGTTTTGTTGTTTTGTTGTTGTTCATTCCAGGAAAAAGAAGCAGCAAGATTTGACAGAGATGAATTTTTATGTTGTATACACTGTATATATCCCATGATGTCCAGAAGCAAGCGTAAATGCAGCGGCGAGGAAGTAGAGGTACTGTGATGGGGCTGGTACTGCTAAGGAGCGCAAAGCAACGATAATGGAGACATAAGTGAAAATAAATAAGAGGATGGACCAAGGTCAGAAGTTGGCAGGACAAGACAATGGACCATGTTTATACTGTGTATAGTTAATTGTGGATTTATGAACAAATTGGACTTACAAACAAGCTCTCGGAATGGAACACGTTTGTATGTTAAGGACTTACTGTAGTTGTAATGAAGTTGGGATCTCACCTATCCAAACACAACAATTGTACAATGATGTTTATTAATGTTAGCATGACATGAATAAAATGACATTGGGATAAAGCTGAATCACTGAGCTTAACATTAATACAACCTCGAAACAACAGAACATCAAACTTTATTTATAACTTATTTATATAGAAATATATTTAACATGAAATGTCTAGTACATTAGGTGGTACAGACCGATACAACCCTGTTATTCTCATCCTGCCAGTGCTTTATTATTATTTTTTTACCTGCTTCCTGATTTTAAGTTTAGCCAAATTGTAGTTGTAGTCTTGGACTTGGAGGAGTTATTTTGTGGAGCTCCACATTCAGGTTCTATCCTGAGCTTTGGTTACTCTTAGTATTAAGTCTGCATTTCCTCAGAATTCTTAGCTTTCCTTCCATCTTCCACCCATATACACTACCAGTAGGTGGATAGACAACCTTAAATTGCCCCTAGCTATGAAAGAGTGCATGAATATTTACCCTATAGTGGTACTGCATCCAATCCAGGATATATTCCTGCTTTACTTCCAGTGATCCAGGGATTAACTGTCCAACATAACACATACACACTGAAGATATAACAAAAATAATGAAGTCTAAAAGTCTTTTGGGAGGTAAGAAGAAGCCAGACATAACTGGCTTCTTCTTATTGTCCAGGTGCTGTGCCTGGACAATAGGTGCCTGGACAACACGGATCAAACTCTCAATTTTAGAACAATGTATATAATTTACCTTAAACAGTTTTTCAGGGCATGAGAAGGAACCACTTTAATAACACACTGTAACATACATTATGTTGTGGTGTTTCCATGATCAATACCATGATCAAACTCCCTGCTCTTCTTCTGAAATGCTGGCCTCCCAGGAACACCTTCAAGGTCTAAAACATTGACTGTACAGAGCATTCAAGTTCCTTTGATGTGCAAGTGGTTTGTGAGAGTACAGTTCCCGAGGACAGATGCGGCTCTTCCACAAGCTGGTGACAAGTTATTTCTTCAAGCGTTTTACTGTGGTCTCATTACCATACTGTGCTTTTACACCTTCATTCACCGGAAACTGCATAGCAAGTCTCAGTTTGATTTGACTGTGCCTCCCAACGCTGGACATCCCACGGGGTGGAGCGTCACAATTTCTGGTTCAGTTTCATCTGGATAATTAAGTAGCCATGCGATCGCCAGGGAATTCCCAGCTGTGGTTCCCTGCTGTTTTGGCCCACAGTAGCTTTAATTACTTAAGCAAACAATCTGCCGTTATCCCGAGTAACGCCTGATTTAAGCCACTCTCAACAGGACAGGTTGCTGAATGAACAGGTGTTACGGCAGCTCTTCAAAGAAAATGGGAGGCCAATTATTTTACTAGCATTAATGATTTGTAGAGACTTAATAGAATAGCGATTTAGAAGAGATGCTATTTGCGAAATACAAGGCAAGAAAAATTCAAAAAGTTATATAAGAAACTAAGTTGCAATCGTAGGTATAAGAGTTTGTGAAAGCTGTGAGGTGTATTCATGTTTTTATTTTAAAGCATAAACACTGTTGTTAATGACATTATCAGTGGATATTGTCTTTTTTAAAAAAAAAAAAAAAAAAAAAAGGTATGGCTGATCAGAATAAATTAAAAAGAAAGAAGGAAAGCCAATTTCACTGGATGCACCGAAAACTGAAACACACAAGGGTGAGTCAAAAATGATCTGCTTTCTGTCTGTAGAATTTATTTAATTTTACTTTTAGAAAAGACAAATACTATCTTTTTTGACATATTGTATTTACAAAAAAATACTTTTATAATATTTATATTTATTTATATTTATATTTATTTATAAATATTATTGTTACAAGCGCTATACAAATAAAATTAAAGTGAAGTAAATTGAATCTTTTTTCCGCATAATCTTCTCGCTTTTCAATAAACTTTATCCAGCTGTTAATAGGCTTTCGTATTCTCTCATTAAAAAATGTTTTTTTAAAGCCACGAATGCACCGCTGTCTTCACTTCTTCATCAGAAGTGAATCATTGTCTTCGACCAAACAGGTAAAAGTCCTCTTGGAGCAAGATCAGGACTATAGGGAGAATACTTTCACCTCCAAAAAACTTTTGCAGAGTGTAGACAGGGAGGGCAGAAATGTGCTAAGGTGCATTATCATGCAAGATCACGACGCCCTCGTATAGCAGTTCAACTGATTGTTGAACCATTTTTCTGATAATGATCCAATACTAGCCTTAGAGAATCACTAGGGGGGCACTCGTGTTTGCTTTCACTGCAGTTACAAATGAACTGATGTAACATGTTTACACTTGCACAGCAGTGACTGGGGAGATGGAAGCCTTGAACGGAAATCATAGCGGAGATCAATAAGACAAAAGTTAAAATATAACCGGAGTGCGGATCATTTTTGACTTGGTACAATTCAATAAAGGGCCCGAGGAGAATCAAGCAAGCCAAGCAAGCTGTCAGTGAATATACTGTAGCTTAAAAAAAAAACTCTGTATAATCTTCGCAGTAATGTTAATGCAAGGTTGTGACTTCCTGTGGTTTACGATTAAATCACAGTCATACAGATAAACATTCGGAATAACAACACTCTTGCTCAGCGATATTGTGAAGTACCCATCCATCATCTATACTTATCTTGCATCAGGTTATGGGGCCTGGATCCTATCCCAGGGAAATTAGGGCAGAAGACAGGGCACACCCTCACACCAAGTGAGAAGTTTGAAAATGCCTATCAACCTAGACACAATCGTGGGAGGAAACCCAAGAAGAATGAGGAGAACATGCAAACTACACGCACACAGAGCAGAAACCAACCAACCCTGGAGTCCCAATGTGACAGTGCTACCCACTCGATCATCGTGCCAACATTGCAAAAGTAGATTTGACACTATTCCTGTTTGCTATTCAACTTTTATTCGTCCAGCTAGAATGAAGTGGCTAATAAATCACTAACATAATACCTGTTTTGCTGTAATTATCTAAGAAGCATTAACAAGAGGGCTTGTAGGCTAGGAGGCATCCCTGAATTACATTACAAAGAGAAATAAAAAAAATCTACAATGTTTTATTATAACAGAGACAGCCCCAGGGTGCCAGATCAATCCTGAATTGGAGATACTCTCTGTAAAAAACAAAAAACAAAAAAAAAAAACAAGAAATACCTGGTTGTGTTTGCTCTGGGTACTCAGATTTCCTCCCACTGGCCAAAAAACATGGTAGTTCATCCCTGCATTAGACAATCCCATATTCCTGGGTTGATCCTCTTATCCCAAAGATTGCTTCAATTTTGACTGAAGCTGAGCAGATAAATAAATGATACATGCCAAAAAGCTAACGTCTAGATGATGTATGATCATGATGTCAGCACTATAATTATGATGTAATATATGACCTAAAATGTTCTTTTTAGAAGTACAGCATAAAAAAATATACAGTATATATACTAAACCTGATGCAGGTGGTTCACCACTGAACGAAATTCAGCATGCAGCATTCGGGCTCCCCTCTGCTTTTAAAACACACCATTAAATATGACTTCATCTCTATTTAGAAATAAAACATCTAACATTCAGTTCTTGTTAAAAAAAAAAAAGGATGCATTAGAACACAGTGAATGCGACATTCCCGAACAGCACATCAGTATATGATATTGGAATTGCATCTTAGTATAATATCTAAGTGCTTCCCTTATTTAAAAGGAAACAAACAAAAAAAAAAGATTTATTTATAAATGACAGCCTTGTTTCCCCCCCGGAAACATTCAGATCCTCTTGTTAAATTACAGGCACCTTAGGAAGAGAACATCACAGTGCTACATAAGTGCTATGAGATTACTGAACTGTTCAGGCAGCACCATGAGACTGATGCATCATCTTCCAAATCAGTTCAAACCTGTCATCTGGTGACAGTGACAATATGTCATGCCTCGAATATAACTTTAGTAGTGCAATCAATACAATTTGGTGGAGATCTGTGAGACTAGGAGGTCTACAGACGCTGACGAGCGAGTCTGAGCGGCTGATCTAAATCTGGCAGGCCATCTGGGAGAGCTCGCTCTGGGATTAGAGAAGGACACACCGCGCTGGACAGAGAGACCTGCTGTGTCTTCATGATGACGCCAGACCGGGACCAACAGCTGGTCTGTGATTCCATAGACAGTCACGATTTATATGAGGTGAAAACAAAAAGCATTGTTATGTGCCTGTACTCCATATGGACTCGACAAGACTCTTAAAATAAATTCATAACAGCATGCAAATGCTACCTCTGATTAATAGCGCCGTTCTGACATTTTCGAAATTGGCATCTACTTTCACTGTCAAATTTTCGAGCCGATGTTTCCAACTTATTTGGTTGCCGAGGCATCGCTCGTTGTGTATTTTCCAACAATGTGCATAAAGTCACATGGATTGAACAGGTCAAGGATTCCCAAATCTGCTCCTCGGGCAGTCCAGCAACCTTACTTTTGTTTATTATTCAGTTCCAACACCAAGAAGCCAAACCAGAGAAAGATGAATTTATACTGCTCTCAGGTGTCATAGAAGTTTGAGAAGAAGCTGGAGAGAAAAAAATGCAAGCGGTTGGACTGAGAAGAATCGGAATCTTTCATTGCTTATCTATATGCTGGGTAGGGTAGGGTGGGTTTGGAGCCCTATTCCAGATAACTTATGGCACAAGTTGGGGTGCACCCTGAATGAGCACACATTATGTCACGATCACACGTGCATGGCTTTGGACTGTAAGATAAAACCAAAGTACCTGGATTAAACCAACCAAGCACAGGGCGAACATGAAGACACCATGCACACACTACCAGAGGTGAGACTCGAACCATCAGTCCTGGAAGAACGTTAACCACTAAGCAACTCTGCCGTCGGAATCAGAATTTTTTTTACGGGAAGCATACAGAAAACCATTTTTAAACCACTTCTTCGGAAATAGCCCCTTAGAAGTCTATAAAATAAAATATTTACAATAAAAGTACACCAGTGACTGTTGCCGCTTCAGTGGAAATAAAATATAGGCTTTCGGTTTTGCTGGATGGCTCCAACGTGCAGAAGCATTATCAAAAAATGATGGCACACCAGTGTATTTTGCCACCGCAATGACATACTCCTTCAATAAAAAGACATTACAGTGGTGCTGTCCTCTGTATCATGATGATACAGAGGACAGCTTTGCAACTGTTTTCCACTTACTAACACAGTAACACGCCATGATATCCTGTTGATAAAAACATCATAGACTTTATAATCGGTTTATTAACTAAAAAATCTCTATGCAAATGTACTGCATATACATTCTATAGCCAAAAGTTTGTGGACACCTGAACCTAACTTTAATGCATAATCATAGGTGCTTGATGTGTTACATCAACATCATATCAAAGATTTAGTCCCCTTTTTTATTGTTATGTATGTTTATTGTATTTCTACTAGATCTGTAGGCATTTGTGATCATTCAGCTACAAAGTGCATTAGTGAGGTCAAGCAGTGATGCTTAGGTGAAAAGGCCTGAGGTGCAGTTAGTGTTCCGATTCATCTCAAAGGTGTTCATTGGGGTTGAGGCCAGATCAGGTCAGGTCAGGTCAGATCAGGTCAGGTCAGGTCAGGACACTTCTACATCAACCTCAGCAAACCATGTTTTCATTGCCTTACAGAGAGGCAAACAGGGTTGAGCCGCATAGCTCCACAGCACACAAGGACATCCTATAGATACGAGTGTGATGGTCAGGTGTCCATATAGCTTCATCCATACTGTGTACTGTGCAACCAGGATTTTAAATCTTTTTGAAGTTCAGTTAAGTGATCCGTTCAGTACAAACACATTAAGCAGTGTGAAATAATTGATTACGAATGACGTTTCTATTTAGTTTTAGTTTTAATATTCAAGTGCAATGAAGCACTGGAAATCTCCAACTCAGAAAGTGAATCATGTTTGAGATTCTTTTATTGGCATTTTATGGTATTGTGCAATGTTTTGTATTAATTAAATGATGTAGGTTAAATTGAAGAAATGTTTTACTGTGGCAGGTTGTAAACTGCCTAAAGATACCATAAATAAATTGGTTGTTTATGCAACAGCATCAGCAGCAACCTTATTTCCCCCCTCGTCTGTTCCAACCACTCGCCATTTAGTATCATTAGTATACTAATCACGGGCCTGAACATCTGTCATCACATTTTTCTCGCTGGTTCATGCTTTAATTTAAATGTTTTCTCATGCCTAAATGATTCATAGGTCACCATGTGGCCTAACGAATTAAAAATGTTCAATGTGCAAAATATAAAGAAATGAATGGGTGGTGCATGACTTTTACACGATACTGCACCTCCACCAATGGTTGCACACTGAAAGCCTGGAAATCTGTGGGTAGGTGGAAATGCCAGCACTGTCAGCATGGTGTGTGAATTCTGGCTCTGACAGTTATTCAGTCTCAGCTGCATCACTCAAATCTGAGCAAAATATGACTTTTGCACAGTACATGATTTCTGACTCAATGTGAGAATGATTCAGACTTTAAAACGATAGAGATCCCACCCTCTTCTGAGTGACTGTCTAATGAGTGCAGTTGTAAAACCCATCAGCAGCAACCATACTGAAGGCATGACCAGTGTATATGGCAGTTTAGTTACGGCGATACCGTTCAGTTAACTGATGTGCCTCATGCAAAAAAAAAATACTACTGAATATTTACCTGTTGAGTTACAGTAGGTGCACAATCTCAAATGCCAAGCTTGCAAGAAAAGCAGACTGGTGGCTTAGTGGTTAGTCCTGTGGCCTCCAACATCCAGGGTCGAGAGTTCGATTCCTGTTCCTCGGGTCTGTTTGCATGGAGTTTGCATGTTCTCCACGTGCTTAGTGGGTTTCATCCGGTCTCCTCCCACAGTCCAACGACATGCAGATTCGGCTAAGTGGCATTTGCCCAAAATGTGTGAGTGAGTGAATGAGTTTGTGTGTGTGCTTGCTCCTGGGTCCTGCTATAGATTGGCACCCTGTCCTATGTGGTAGGCTCCAGGGCTCCAGCAACCCTGTACAAGTATGAATAGAGAACGAATGAGTGCTTGAGTACTAAGCTTTGTTTACATGTGAATGATGTACGATATGTAAATATTTCACAAATGTCCATATGCGTATCTATTACACACTATATGAGAGATGTTTTACAAATGCTAATAAGATGTTTCTCCCCGTGTTTTTTTGCAACACTAAGCCAATCTTGTAGACTGAAATGAGAAACATCAGTATCTAATACACTGTAATGTGACAGGTGCTCAGCCATGCCACAGAAACTGCCTCCTATGCAAGAAGCGCTTTGGCTGTTTGTTTGCTCATGCTTCAGGTTGCCTTGCCCCTGCAATTAGGCAGCAATCTGGAGAAAACATACAGGCTTCACTTTAACTTTGCATCAGCCTTGCAAATTACACAGGAGAGGAAGCTCCCGTTTTAATTTGGGACCGGCGCCTTCGCCGCCGTTGACGTTTCTTTTTTAATTGACCCCGAGGTCAAACGGAGACTGAGATAATATTTTGCTAAAATATTCTCATTTCCTGGGGAGTCACATTTCCATAGCGCTTCGCCTCATGCTTAATTTATTACGTTTCTTACATTTACCTTGGAAGGGACATCCATACTGTCTGCCTCTTCTTTCACAGGTCAGTTTAGTAAATATCAAATCATATCTATTATTAATAAACCTCTACCAAAATCTTGCCTTTCTTTTTTTTTTAAGATCAATAATTCATGCATTTAAAAGACTTGAGATATTATAAATGCTGTTCAATCTGAAAAAATATGATTTTTAATTTTTTTACCTGTTGATATTAAAGAATCAGAATGAACATTGAAAACAAATCATAGAAATTATGTGATTTAAACAACAAATATTCATTTAACATAAGAGTTTAAACATTTTACCCCTAAAGTTAAAATAATGAAAAACGAAATCCAGTTTTTAGCCTTTTTTATGTAAATATAATAGGTAGTTATAACCAAATGTAAAACGGCAGTCCAGCGAGTGCATAATAAGATTTAAGGTTTGTGGACATCTTCATCATCACATCACACCAAAATGTAAGCCGTCTCCAAACTATTACAACATAGTTGGAAGCAATGAATTCTATAGAATTAGTTTGGACTTTACCCAGCATGGCAATGCCCCTGTGCACAAAGCAATAGCGGCAGTGGTAGCTCAGAGGGCTAGGGTACTGAGTTACTGATCAGAAGATCAGCTGTTCAAGCCCAAGCTGCAGAAGGTTGCCATTGTTGACCCCTTGAGCAAGGCCCTTAACCCTTTCTGCTCCAGCAGCGCTGTCTCATGGCTGACCCTGTAAAATATATATTGCATTGCACCGCAAAAAGGAATATTACCTTATATAACTTCTTATAGGTCATAAGCGATACTAATCAGATGCTTTATTTAGCTGGTTGTTTACAAATCTTCATTGTGAAATAATAATGTTAAGTAGGGATGTTAGATATTATCATGTTGTAACTAATACGCTGGTAACTCGGTCCATCCAACCAATAAAAAGACATTTTTTGTTTACTTTTCCAATACCACCTAAGTCCAATATTTACTGAGAAGGTTAGTGTGGAGCTCTGATATTTGTAGACCATTTTACACTGCATGAACCCTAACCTTCTATCAGGTCTTCTCTTTTTCCAATATAGATCTCCAATCATCCTGTTCTCCTCTTGCAATTTAGCGCTTAGTCACCTTCTTCTGTTGTCTTTCCCCTGTCTCCAACGTGTCCATCACATTATCCTTTTTCGACAGTTTTGGCCCCTTTACCCTCTTACCAAAAACATACCAATTGGTGGATTGTCTTTGCTAAATTATAAATTGTTGTAAATATGTGTGTTTGTGTGCCATGAGCTGGACCAGTTGGTTTTCCCCTATCCTCCATTGATCCCAGGATAGGCTTGAGATTTACTTTTTGTATTTTTTTTTTGAGTGATAGACCACATTTTTAAAATATTAATTGAAAAGGTTTAATTGTATCATGTTCTCCAAAAAGCCTCGAACAACCTATTAGTCAATTTCCAATTACAGCTTCCCCATTTCCCATAATCCTCCTCTCTACTTCTTGTCTTCTAATATATATGCTCCATCACTTACAGTATTTCTCTCCTCTTTTTCCAATATACAGTCTATTTTCATTCACCCAATCATCCAGTCCTCTCTTGTCTCTTCGAGTATCACCAAGTCCACCATCATCGTCTTTTCCCATCATCAGCTTTTCTCTACTCTTCTATTTCTACAGGTGTATTCACAAACTCATTCTTTTCTTCTCTTCTGTCTTCCTCATCCTCTTTAACACCTCTAGCTCTAGTACTCCATAATCCTCCTTTCTCTTCTTTTCCTCGACTACAGATGCCCCAACATTTTCATTTCCTTTTCCCCCAGCGTAGGGCTGATATCTTTTTCTCTTTCATTTACCTACATTAGTGGCATCCCATTGTCCTCCTGTCTTTTTCTCATCACATTATCCATCTTTTTTATTCCATTTTATCAAAGCAGGTATCCCATTTTCCTCCTCTTCTCACCCTTCTCTTCATTTACTAAAAAATAATATTTCTTCAAATCTAATGGTGGTAGTGATGCTAACAAGAAAGGTCTAGCATGCAGAGAAAGAAAAAAAAAAGAAACACAAAAATGGATTTTTTTTTTTTACACAGAAAAAATTATGGTAGTGGATGAACTAAGTATTTTTCTTTATCATTTTTTAAAATGTGAACCAAGCAAGGTTAAGAAAACTTTACAAGCAAAAGTCTGGTATAAATGCTATTTAATACATAGTTTTTTTTTTACTTACCAAAGAAACCACAGTCCCGCCCACTTAGTTTCTTTTGGCTCACAAGACCGCGGCTCATGAATCCGCAGGACAAAGTTCATTCAGATAAAGTTGGCATGAAGTAAAAGTAACCACTATCAGATGAAGTGGTGTGCCTTTTACTTTAAATTTTTGCATTTCTTTTTTTCCCATTTTGATGTTTTCTTTCCCCACTGGGTGAATTTTACCTTTAAAAGTAGAAATGCATAGCCTTTATACTGCATGTCTTCGATATCACTGCGCCAAACAATCAAAAATAGGTTTGAATAAACTGTAGTTGTCAATACCTCTGCACATCTCTTATCTTCTTTCCATGCTACTCTCTTTCTCCTGTGCTGGTCATATCCCCCTCCACCTCCCTCCAGAAGCAGGAAACCACCTGCCTCCAATAATAAATGATGGTTGTGTTGCCCTACTAGCCTTCTTCACATAATTTTTGATTCATTATCACGCTGAGACAACACCATGCTGAACAACTAGAGTCCCATCAATAATAAATTTCCAACCTCGACGATAAAGGAGAAATGGTCTTGGCGAAAATGACTTACCACTTTACTCTATAGAGACCCACAATATCTAAGATTGGCAGGTTGCTGCGAGCAAACAATTTGACAAGTGCTTGGATCAAGCCCAAATAGCCCCCTACTGGGGATATAGTGCACTTCATAGGGTGTACAAGCTGTTATTTCCTTACCTATGTAATGTAGAGAGTCATAATTCATTTGGGATTCAGTGCTTGTACCCAAAAGCTTCATCGTGTGTTTTAATATCCAAGCCACCTGCCACAGCGGTGATGTGTTTCACACCTGGGTGAACTTCATTGATCTTCTATCACACCACTGATTGCAATCAACAACAGACAGAGCAGATAAAGGGACATCACTGTTCAGGACCAAACAGTTAATGCAAGGCATTTAAATGTATTTAGTACACAATCACGCGTTTGATAATTTTAATCACCTAGTGGGTTTTAGAAACCAGCTAGACCGAGTAGTGATGGATTACATTTTTATCTCGATTACATAATCGGATTTCCGGATTATAGGTATTTACTTATTTATTTATGTATGTATTTTTTATTTACCTGTCTATCAAGTTTAAAAGAATTTCCACTTTATATAAAAATAAAAAAATCACAGTTAATTTTTTAAAATCGTACATGTTTCATATGAGAAATGACTACACTTTCCCGGTCAATGAATCATTGTCTATTGATCTGACAAAGATTTCAACAATGCCCATGTTTAAAGTGCAAAGGAATTCAATATGCATATCCTTAGGAATGTACAAAACAATTAAAAATGTCTTATCATAATTTTTTTTATGGAAAGACATAAATAATAGTTTTTCAGAATTGCATAATATGTAATACCATAAAACATATGCAATGCAACCTTTGTTTAGATATATTCCACAAATAAGTTAAGTCTATTTTAAGAAAAATAAAACCTTTCCTTTTTTACTTAAATCTGCTCTGTCTATTTTCTTCCCACAACATTTACGCTGACTCCAGGAAACTCCCTAGTGTTAAATAGCACTACAGTATTCATTTGTGTTCAGCTGGAGCACTGGAGGTGTTAATTCAACACTAGGGATTTCAGTGTTTAACCAAGCACCCCCTACTGTTCTAGCGTTAAAGCATCTTAGGCCTCACCCCAACCACCCGCCCTTTTCCTTTTCTTCTTCTTTAACTAATCACAGGTCCTTAGGGGCTGCAGCCCACTGGAGTGTGCATGAGTGGGTGTTCTAGTTCCCAAACAAGAAATATCATTTATTATTTATGCCTGGGAAGAAGGATAGAACCGAAGCCAAAACATACCCTATGACCGATTCATAGGCGAAACCAAAAAAAAAAACAAGTCTGAGAGCACAGAGTGGCATAAAAGCATCTACGAAAGTGTATCGAGCTTGATATTGCATAGTCCTCAGAGTGTAGAGGATCAGACAGATGTGTGTGGAGTCTAAAACATGCCCCATGCTGAGGAGTGTAAGGACAATTTGTAGAGTGAAGGAGCATATAGAGCTGTCTAAAAGAGAGCAAAAAAAAAGAGCAGAATGAGAGACCATAGTGATGAGACAAATGTGAGTATACAGTATGTAGCATGAGAGGCTCTAAAGGATGTGTGAAGGAGGCGAAAGAGCACAACATGGGTGTTCTTTGAGAGCTCATAGGAGGATGAAAGCTGAGATGCTTGAATGTTAAAACATGCACAGAGGAGCGAAGGAGCTTAAAAACTTAAGAAAATTTTAGAAAGTATGTATAAAGTGGGGGTTAAAACGTATGAGCGAGTGTGTTGTACAGAGACGGCTGAGATTGCTCCAAAAGCACACGCTCACAAACAGGATTGTGGCCTTGTGGTTGTTTTACATATTGATATTTTAATAAAACAAGGTTTTGGCATGTAAATATATTTAATTCGATTTAATTAGTTTGCACTAACTCTTCTTCATTACTAAATTCTGACTTGTCTATACTGTTTTATCCTGTACATGGTCGTAGGGGGCATGAAGCACATCGCAGGAGACATAGGGCATGGGGCGGGGTACACCTTGGACAGATTTATTCATTTCGAATGCCCATTAGCCTAATCTGCATGGATGAATGGGAGGAAACTGGAGCACCCGGAGGAAACCCACCAAGCACAGGGGGAACATGCAACCTCCAGACACAATAATTTATTGTCTTGTACTTATTTATACAATAAATTATCCGTCGCCTGCAAATATTGTCATTAATTGCTATTAAATATTGATAAATTATTATTTTTTTTCAGTCCATAGGAGCATCTCTTGGAGCTCTCTAAACAGTGGGGAAAGGATGAAAGAAAGCACCCACAAAAGATGATTGCTGGCTGTCCAAGCACATGGAAGGAGTGTGAAAGTGCGCACAGGAGTGTGAGAACATGTCCAGCTGTGTAAAGAGTGCACACGCGTGTGAAACATTTCAGCGAGTGAGAGGAGTCCAGAGCAAAACAGAGGTGTCTGTGAGCTCGTAGGGGAGTGTGAGAGAGGAGTGTGATGTCGCGCACAGGCGCGGGGGGAGCAGGAGGAGGAGGAGGAGGATACGGAGGGGGTGTGGATGGATACGAGTGGTGCTTTCAGCAGAGGCTGGTGCTGAAACGCGTTCAGCTGCGGAGGAGAAGAGAGCGGAGCTTCATTCAGCATCGGCACAGCCAAGAGACACACACGCACACACACACACACACACTCCTGAATGGACAATCCAGCGCATAGATGAACCGAGCTGACTCGGAATAAAAGAAAGAAATTTAAAAGAAACGGAGATTTTAGGAGATTTCGTGCGAAATTCAGACAAAGCGTCCGGGCAGAAAGTTGGACAGGAGACGGACAACACTGATCCGAACCCGGGATTCTGGGGGACATCTCTCGGACCATCGCAGAGACACTGAGGACGGTGTAAACGGCTGTTGGTTTTGAGTGAACTCTTTGGTGTTTGGTCCCCCTTTGGAGAGGTGGTGCAGGAAGATTTTAGCCATCGGCACCGGTGCGTCGAGAGCGCGCAGCTTTGAAACCAGCGCACGAAGACTGAAGCAAGATGCTGCAGTTCTGCATCGCTCTTATCCTTTTAGGAGCCGGTAAGAGCTCGGGGGTTTCTTTATTATTATTATTATTATTATTATTTTATTTTTATTTTTTTACTCTCCTCTCCCTACTGCTCACACTGTATCATGGATCATATGATTCACTCGCTTGCTTTTCCTCTCTCTGTCTCTCTGTCTTTCTCCCTGACTTCCCTGGACGCGCTGCGTCAAACCAGTAACACCAGCACTGGTTACAGCAATGTGTGTGTGTTTTTTTTTTCCCAGTTCTTGTACTGGACAGAGACCTTGCACCCTTTATTTTAGCTTTATATATCATCCTTGGTTTATTTCGAAGTATTTAAATCAGGAAAAAAACGACAGTGAAGATGCGAGCGAGTTGTGCGCGCATTTTCATGTCTGGTTATTGTAATGTGATGTGTGTGTGTGGTGTAGTGTAGTGTAGAGTGTGTGTAGTCCACGTTATTAATGGGTTCCGAGTGAATGAATGAATGGTGTGACTGAAAAAGGAAAAAAAAAAAACTTTGCTTAGTGCGTTGTTGGGTATTTTATTCATTTGGATTAGATGGTGAATAGGCGGCTTGTGTGTGTGTGTGTGTGTGTGGTGCGTGTGTTTTCAAACTGCTTATAAGATAGTGAAGCTTAGACATCACACGTGTGCCACTGCAGTGGAGGATTTATCTAGATAGATAGATAGATAGATAGATAGATAGATAGGTGTGTGTGTGTGTGTGTGTGTGCTTAACAAACGAGCTCTCACCGAGTTACAGTGCACAAACCGAACAGATCATTTAGGTCATGATAAACTTTAGAGCCCTCAGGCTGTTCATTTAACATCCTCGCATCTGTGTCCCAGTATTGCAGAGACTGACAGAGCGGGAACTCGGAGCAAAATGTAGATTATATATAAAATGTATCCACGGAGGAAATAAAGCGCGTTTAAACTTAACGCCGGAGGGTTTTTATTCGCGCACAGTGCCGCGTAAAGGACAGAGAGAGAGAGAGAGAGAGAGAGAGAGAGAGGCACGCGGGTCTTCATAATTTCATAAGCATTGCCAGGAATGGATAATACAGTATCTCTTTCAAACGGAATAATGCAGCGACATTAAATAAATATTGAGCAGTAAGTGCGGGAGTGGAGGTGGCACACTTCTCAGTGTATTCAGGGCGACATCCTAAGGGAGAGAAAAGGGAAATGACTTTTTTTTTTTTTTAATTCGGATTATTAAAGTGGAATATTGATTAATTCATTGTTTGAGTTAATAGATCTGGGGTAACAGGGCAGGGTGACTTCATCTGAAAAGACTTTCTTTAACTGTCGAAGAGTTTAACTCGTGCGCTTTACTCTTCGCCGACTTTTAACGACTTTATCAGCAGAAAGTACCTACATTGCAACGAACTGACAGACTTTTTGAGCAGATGTTAAGTACTTTTCTGTGCTTGTCTCAGCGCAATAGTTCCCCTTAACAGCTGCTGCTGCGTGTGTGGGTTCAGAGAGAGAGCGAGCGCAGGTTCCTGACCAGTGGGCAACAGGCAAGCGCGAGCCCAGTAACAACCAATCACTGATCAGCACTGGTTGAGCAACCACCAATCAATGATCAGCAGAGGTTAGCAACCAATCATTGATCGGAACTGCCCAGCAACTGCCAATCACTGATCAGCATTTCTTACCGACCAATCACTGATCACCACTTTTTAACGACGAATCACTGATCACCACTTCTTAACGACCAATCACTGATCACCAGAGGTTAGCAACCAATCATTGATCGAAACTGCCCAGCAACCACCAATCACTGATCACCACTTCTTAACGACCAATCACTGATCACCACTTCTAAACAACCAATCACTGATCACCACTTCTTAACGACCAATCACTGATCACCACTTCCTAACGACCAATCACTGTTCACCACTTCTTACCGACCAACCACTGATCACCACTGTCCAGCAACCACCAATCACTGATCAGCACTTCTTACCCACCAATCACTGATCACCACTTTTTAACGACCAATCACTGATCAGCACTGGTTGAGCAACCACCAATCAATGATCAGTAGAGGTTAGCAACCAATCATTGATCGAAACTGCCCAGCAACCACCAATCACTGATCACCACTTCTTAACGACCAATCACTGATCACCACTTCTAAACAACCAATCACTGATCACCACTTCTAAACAACCAATCACTGTTCACCACTTCTTACCGACCAACCACTGATCACCACTGTCCAGCAACCACCAATCACTGATCAGCACTTCTTACCCACCAATCACTGATCACCACTTTTTAATGACCAATCACTGATCACCACTTCTTAATGACCAATCACTGATCACCACGTTTTAGCGACTAATTACTTTTAACTGCTTCTTACCGACCAATCACTGATAACTGCTTCTTACCGACCAATCACTGATCACCACTGTCCAGCAACCACCAATCACTGATCAGCAAATCCTGACATCACCGCTTAAGAGCTAATCATTGAACACAATTATTTAGCAATCACCAATCACTGATTACCACAGATTAGTGGTTAATCACTGATTAGCGCGATCATTAACTTTTCAGCACTGCTTAGCGACCAATCTGTGATCAATATTGCCTAGCAACCACCAATCACTAATCAGCGCTACTTACCGACCAATCACTAATCACTGCTTGGCAACCACAGATCTTTACTGCTCACTAACCAATGACTGGTCAGCTTTCCCAATGCTTAGCACCCAATCACTGATAACCACTGCCTAGCAACCACTAGGCATTAATCAACGCTGCTTATAAACCAATCCCTAATCACTGCTTTGCAACCAATTATCACCAACATTTAATTACCACTGTGAGTGACCAATCATCACCACCACTTACTAATCAATCATTATTTACCACTGTAAAGCAACTACCAATCATTGCTTATTGAACAATCATCAACCCAAATGTGCACCACTAACAATGACCGATCCCCACCAACGCCTGTGCATCACCCACCAAGTCACGTTCCAGCAACAGGAAATTTCCTTTGTGCTTTCTTTTTAAATTAAAGTTTTAGATTGATTATAATAATAAAGCAACCAGTAGAAAGAGCACATGTTTTGTTTGTAACCCATTTTTTTATGCAAAGAACTAATGGTATGAATATTCAAATTAGCGTCTGGTGTCACTTAGTAAGGTTTTCCTTAGTTTTGTCTCATATGTCATATAGTGTTAATGTTGTTATCACTCATGTGCCTTGTACTGCAATTTCCCACCTGTTGGCGTCTAAGAGTTATGCCATCACTCTGGTTATTGATTTTTACTTTTTATGTACTAGGCTTTGTGAGCAGATTAGCAAAGCAAACTGGGTGTACTATGTACGTATGCTGTTCGAGGCCATTAGGCACTGCTGTGATTTGAATATAGCTAATTGTCCGATGCATCGAACACCACAGATGCAAACTGGGAGTAAACTTTCAGAGCACTTGTTACTGTGGATGTAAAGAACAATAAACTATCAAAGAGCATTTATAACATTTATAAAAAGGTTTTGACATTTGCATCACACATGAATATATGATAATAATAACATGATAATGATGATGATGCAATACAACTGCACAAAGTTTGAAAGAAATTAAGTTCGTAAAGTGAAGGCTACAATTGTGTTGAGAATTCTGTTTCACACATGCTCACCCTGAGTCCCTTTGTGCCACCAAAAAAAACTCGACAAGAGTGTGTTGAAAACCCCCTGAGGAAACCGCCTTTGACCATGCGCTCGCTACTTTCCCTTTGAAAATATTTGGCGAGTATGAGGTATGAGGAATTACGGCAGAAAGCTCACGAGCAGGTTTAATCAGGTGTCTGAGCAGGACGTCACCGGTCTGTATGCTGTTTTTACTTGTTTAGACTGTAAATTAAGTGAATCAATCACACCCGATTCTTCTGGAACCATAAGATTGAATACCGGCTGATGTTCACACCCCTAAGAATAAGATGGTTTAGGACACATCAATCTTTGCAGAGCTTTATTTTTTTGTTCCTGCCTCATGCGTTTGTTTCCCTACCTTTCCAAACCAAATGTTTTATTCATCGGCCGTATTATTAACGGCGGCATTGATTCGACTCGAGATAAAGGCTTCAAATCCCCTCAATCACTCCCAAAAGTGCAACCAATTAAAATGCTTTCGGCCAACGCTCTGGTAAATGAATATGAAAAAAGAAAAGGGAAAAACACAGAAAAAAACAAATGTTTACTGGCTGTTAAGCTGCACTTTCTCTCCATCTCTCAGTGTCTTTTTGATAAATGAGAGCAGAGTATTGACACGGATGGAGGCTGTAATTAAATTTAAATGTGAAATCAGGATGTGCGCCGACAGACTGCGAGGCAACACAAAAAAAATATTAGCGGGGAATGTTAATAAAAAGCCTGCCTGACCAAACTGACAAATAGAATTTAGATGAAGCAAAGTACCAGTGATGAAGATGTTTACAAGCAGTACCTGCTCATTCGCTTTCTGTAAAAACCCAGCGTGACAAAGTGCATAAAAGAAAGAAAGAAAAAAAAAACAATGAACAAAAGTGCACTTGCATCTCACATGTGGTTTTCCAGGCAAATGACACCATGTGTGTGTGTGTGTGCGCGCAAGCTGGTAGCAGACCGACAGTGTTCGCTGACAGACTGGCAGCAGCTGCTCTAGGAGGAGCGCTGAGGTTCTCACACGCTCCCAGATGGCCACTACTCATCTCACCTGACATCTACACAGTGCCGCGTTCCTTACTGTGCGTAGGTGACAGCTATCACGCTGTTGACTCACCACGCCGCGCAATCCCCGCTAATGGACACACACCAAGGCGTACACTAATGCCTGGAGTTCTTAGTTTCTCACACTTACATACAAACACAAAGCCGAGCTCCTACACTCCACTTTCTTCTTTCTACTTGCATATGCAAGCGCGGCACACACACACACACACACACACACACACACATGCACACACACTTGGGGGAGTAAGTGACAGCGCTGGAGCTTAGAACTCGAACTAGCAGGGAGTGAGGCAGAACATGACAGAGGCTTGGAGAAAAACAAGCTGTTCACACACACTGCCTCCATGGCAAAAATTCATATGTATGCCCCCACCAAAGCATCAAGAAGTTTCTTTCTCGGAATGTCCCTCTCCAATCCTGGTGGAATTCTACCCAGTATTCCGAGTTATCTTGGACATTTTTTTTTTTTTTTTGGAACCTTAAGTTAGAAATGTGTCTCAGAGGGGTTAAGTTCAAAGGAAGTGCATGGAGATCACACAGATCTTTCCTCTTCCTGCCCATCCCTGTCACCACCCACTTAAGAACCGTGGAACTGTAAAGAGAGATCTCATCCAGCACTTCTACTCCCTTTTCCTGCTCTCTGCTCAGATTTGGTCTACGTGCTCTTATTAGCTGTACGAGAACATCATATTGGCATTAGGTTATGACAGATGAAAAAATGTCCACTCAAACATGCTCGAATAAACATACAGTGTGGCTCATAAGCAAACGAACAAACAAACGCTGTAGGATCTTATGATCTCCATGTTGTCCTGTGTACGTGAGAAAAAAAAAGAAAAAGTTCTATTTCATCTCCTGTGGTTAGTTCCAAAGACATCCTGAATCTCAAACCTAAAGAATTGAAGAGAATGCAGGCTTTTGAGCCACAATGTATATTTTGTCAGGCTGAGTGAAGGTTTAATCCCACTCATTCCTCCTCCTTTTTCTCCTGATGAAGACAACACCCCCATGGCTTCGTGGCAGCTTGGCTAGGGAGCCACATGCATGTTTTTAGTCTCTATGAAGGGATTTAGGTGTGGGTGTGTGCATGTGTGTGGTGCTTATTGTGATGGACAATAGCATGTGTAATGAAAGACACCGTGGAATCTGTCACTTTCTCTATGCTCTATGTTTCCTGTACTTCGCTCCCAATCACCTGAGAGAGCCAGACGAATTAAGGGGAGGAAATCGAAGGACGATTATGTGTGTGTGAGTTATCATGACATGCAGGTCCTACGATAGCGCCGATGTAGCAGAATTCTTAATGCATTATTTAGGAGATCCGTACATGCCCGAGACATGGATGCGCTTTGGCCTACATTGATTGGCTCACCATCCACCAGACATGATGGACACATATACCCTGCTTACAGATCTAAACCCTTTACTGATTTGCCTCCACACTATATAGGGTGTATATATATATTTCATGCATTCGATTCTGCGCTCTCTGTTCTACTCCAGATATGAAGAGATCAGCTCCGTTCTTATTTTGGCATGTTGGAAATAAAGCCCTCTTATCTCCTTCCAACAACAGTGACGATAAACGGAGAGGAAAGGATCTAATTTGGGGCAAGCGGACGTGTTGAAGCCCGCAGTCAAACCTACTTCATGTTATGTCTCATTTAGCATACGCGGACATGCACAGGAGATGAGATTCCCAGTGTCAGGAAACAGCTCTCCTCTGAGTATTTCCTAACCCCCTGTGGAGCAGATGCTCCAGAATCATTTATCCACTCCCCTACTGTTATTCCAGGCTCTTGTTAGCCTGACTTAACGTTTAGATAACGGTGCTAGCACATACAGTACAGCGGACATTACAACAAAAGCGCACGATAGGAAGGACAAACTGCATTCCATTGTTGTATTACTCGTCAAAGTAAGATAATGAACTCAGAGAGTCCATGTTTGTCGACTCCACCACCACCACCACCTCCACTACCACCAGCACTATGCATACAGGGGGTCACTGCTGGAAATAAATGGAGAGCAAGACAATTAGACAGGAAGCTAATCAGTTGACCCAAGCAGAGCCTCAGAGATAAAGAGCCTGGCATTGTTTGCAGAGGCTCTTGGGTTAATAGCTACTGGTGACTGTAGGACACGTGGCTAACGGCTAAGTCCAGTTGAACCACAGGAACTTGGATTTCCTGTCTTCCATCCTTTTTTTTTTCAAATCCTCTGGTCTTGTCTCCATTCTCGTACATCCTCCCTTCCTGGCGCTCAGGCAGAGAGACAAAGCCGAATTGTGCTCAGTTCCTTATTCAAGTCCAGGGCAATTATGTCATTCTGGCTCAGTATTCAGCTTGATAAAAATGGAGAGTTTGTTCCTCCATGATGTCCTGGTGGTTCATAAAAAGCAGACTTCTTAGAATCTTGATCCTTCTGTTCCCAAAGCCAAGACACTCAGAAGAAAGATTAGTTTAGTGTGTTCTGGGTTAGACTGAGATTAGAGGTTTGCTCCACCGGTAATTAGAGATATTCTGATTTAAATGTGAACAGAAGTCATGGCTAAGCTTGCCCGGATTGTTCCTCGATTTGGTTAAATATTTTAGAGTTTGGAGAAATACTAAACATTTCTGCACTAATAAAAATATATATTTTTTGTAAATAGTGTAAAAGTAATAGTAAAGCTCTGCAAAATATTTTCTATAATATCTCTAAGAGTAATTGCAACATCCTTGTACAGTCCTGACCTCGCTTAAAGCCATTTTCACATATTTTGGCCATTAACGGAGTTCCTGGGGGGCCAGCATTTCAGACGTAAAAAGAGCAGCGCGATCTTGGCTGTGGTGTACTGAGAATACTTTTTACCTTGATGGTATTCAAGCTAGTGAAATGCTAGAATAAGTGCATTAGTGTAGCAAGGGATTATATAGAGAAATGAATTCTTATTCCTATAACTGCTTCTTCAACTGGGCACAATCAAAAGTCTTGACTTAATCACCCTTTGTTTAACAGGTAAAGAGATAAGATGGAGAGTAAAATACGCAAGCATAAGAGTTTGGACAAAGTTATCTCCCAAAATTTGCATCCAATGCAGAGAGTGTTTGCTTTTTGATTTACACCCCAGCCCACAGGGGGGGGGGGGGGGTGCATTTTATTTCATTACAGTGTAAATATGGCAGGGCTATATACCGGTTTTCTGTTTCACAATCAAGACAAGACAAGAGTTTCATATCTGTTGTGGGGACACAGAAAATTTGTCTTCTGTGTGTGTATATAATTTTTCGGTCGCAGCCTTTGAACCCGGTATTAAAGATAAAACCATGTGAGTAGGATATTCAACTCTTAAAGAAAACCACTGTTTATATAGCCATAACTTAACTATTAAATAAAGCTACTCCATCAGCGGAGGCTGTCATGTTTCCATAGAACCGAAACACCATTGGTTTATTACCGGCTGAAACTGTAGTCATCGATGAATATTCATACGTGAATCATGCACAGATGACTGGCTCTGAGTGATTGTTTTGGCTTCAATGCGATGCAAGCACACGGGGCTAAGCTAAGACGCATGTTTCCCATGGCTACGGCAATGTGCCCTTTACAGAGTGATTAGTCAAAGCTTGGCTGCCTCGTTAACAATTGCAGAGTGTCGCAAGCCTTCATACGACTCAGACAAACAAAGGAAACACAAAATATTAAGTTTGACGTGTTGATTGTGCTCAAATATTGCAGCTTCGAACTTTTTAGCACCCTCTCAGATCAGCTCGTACAATTCGGCCTTGTCCTTGACTGTTGAGTATCTTTTTCGGCCGACAGTGAAAACATCCTAGACCTTTTTTCACGAGTCACCAAGGCGCTGAATGACTCTTAGACTGAGAGGAGAAGAACCTCATTATCATCGTCTCAAGTCCCTCTCTCTTTACAAAGCAAGAGCTCTACACCCTGAAGGCTTGGGTGGAATGTGAGCGCAAATATTATTGCAGTGATTTAACCGTTAAGCATAACACATGGAACTGGAGACAAACGCTGGATGAGGCCGCTTTGTTGGGCAGAGGTTAACAGGTCCTCTTTTTTGTTGTCACACAGCTGGATTTCAGGCCAGGGAAAGGGTCCATAATGTCTAGTTTCTTTCTGCTCTTTTCTTTTTCTTTATTTCTCTGAGCCAGATTTGGAAGGCTGGAAGGAAAGGTGTGTCAGTCAAAGCTCATCGATCAAGCCCAGCTGACTCTTAGTCCAAACATGGTAATCATATTGAACACTGCGGAGATATGAAAAATGGTGAAAGGATAATGTCTGTGTATGTGTGTGGTGGAGTATCAAATTTTCTACCAGCCAAGCCATTTCAACAAAACTGAGAAAGAAGTCAACAAAGGAAAGACAGCAAAGGCAGGAAGAAAGAGAACAAAAACAAAATGCACTTAGCAAAAAGATACAGGAGGCTTTGGAGCCTGAAAGAGTAGTGTGCCATCGCAGACTAAAAAGGAGGCTCAAAGAGATTAACTTCCAGCGGCTTAGCGCAGAAGGTAATGGATACCCTTGTACCAAAGTGAAGCAACCCCAGCATTTGTGTTCTCTTTTGGTGAAAGGGGAAGAACAGTGTCTGAGCCTTTGTGGTAGACACCAGTTGAAATAGGAGAGGGACAACAGGGTGGAACGTTTCAGCACCTTGCGGTGAACGCAGTAAGGGAAACATGGCGAAAAATTGAGTAACCATGGACAGGCAGGTTCTTCTGGGGTGCCAGCTGTGTGGAAAGGCGAGAAGGAATGAGTGGGTGCCCGAATTTGATCTAGGGACTCTGAGATGTTGTCTGAATGCATGCCAGAAACTCTACTGAGATTTCCCAGAAGTCTCCTTTCAGCAGGATACCGAGAACTTTCAGTGTGGATCTTATGGCAACTGAAGCATCCACCCCTGCTGATCCTTAGGAAGGAAATGGAAGCAAGCATGCACATACACACACAAACACACACACACTCAGCTACCTCAGCCCTGCTACACAGGATGTCAGATGTTTACTCTCGATGTTCTGTCCTCGAGCTCAGTCTTGCAGTGGGTGCTACCATGGAGTACCTGTCACTCAGACGTAATGACAGAGATTAGAGAGTGGAAAGAAGTGGGAAGGCAGAGCAAGAGGGATGGAAATAAAGCGGAGAGAAAGAGCAAGAGAAGTTGCTTGATTAGCACGATGACAAGAAGGCACGCACAAAAAACAGACACAATCAGGCGATGCGTGGAGTTTGGATAAAAGCGCTTTTGAAGATCACGCGATTGAGCACTCTAGAAGTTTCTTTATCCGCGCAAGAAGTTGCTGACAGCGGGGGGGAGAAGGGATGAGAGCTCGACCCTCTGTGAGCGCCCATCACTTATCCGTCTTCCGGTTTGATGCAGTAGCCCATTTGCAGCCATTGTTCTTCTAATTTGTTATGTGGAAGCAAGAGAGGCGGAGGAGGAAAGGGTCTCCAGCAGAAAACCATTTATCCAGGCGCAAATTACATAAGACAGACAGCATAATTAGACATATGTATGTATATATAAACAGACGGTCACAGATTGGGAACGCGAACATGCGGAAGAAGCGACTGAAAGAAACCAAAGTAAAACATCTGCTTTCTGAGGCAGTGGGGAAAAGATAGGAAAGCACAAGTAAGATGTGACTACTTCACTCACATCTCACCTTAGGAGACTCGCTTTGCTCTTTGACCACCAACAGACACAGCGCAGTGTAGAAACCTGCCGCAGCAAACTGGCGAGGTTGGGGAGAAATGGTGGAATTGTACTATCTCAGCGGTAGCCAGATAGACAGAAAAACCGACAGAAAAACAGACAGACACCCTGCTATCTCTGCATTAGTCCTGAAGTGGCACTAACAGCGGCAGAGAGATGCTCCCCTCCGTCACACTAGCCCGAAGCTAGCAGCCTCGGCTTTCGCATGACTTCAGTTAGCATGCTGAGAGGATACAAAGAACTGATTTATGAGCAACCCCTAAAAAAAACAAGGGCAGAAATAAATAGAAAAAACATTTTGTTTAGCTTGTATGAAAGCGACGCCTTAAGGAGTGGCGTGCATGTTCGCTGTGGATCTCGGTCTATCGTACAATCAATCCTTGAAGATTACATCACTGGAAAAAAAAAAGATTACTGTCTATAGGCTTGAGTGTACACAATAAAACTGCTGGCGTAATGTACTCCAGTGTAAATCTAACGTAATTGAACTACGCCAGTGTTAATTTAATATCGCTTTTATGTGCTTGTGGGGGGTCCTCTCGGGTGTGTCACGTGTCCATTTTCTTTCCCTTATGCTAGCTTAGAGTAGTGATAGATGATCCCTTAACAGTTCTACTCAATCACAGGCTACTTAGGAAGGCTTCAGTTTGCAATCGAGAAGCCCTGGAGCCCCTTTCATCCAAGCCAGAGGGAGGGTCACGAATCCAATGCAATTGCTGATTAGCTCTTCATACTCTTCTAATTTCAGCATGAAATGAATGCGAAAGAGATGCATTGTGCACTTGGTTTTCTAAGAGTTCGGGTAAAAATCGGCTCTTCTGTGGGACTCCGATGTGGCAGCCTGGCGCAAAGCCGCCTTTGTTTTGCTAATGTTATTAACGAGTTCACTTAAGTGTAAAAGAGGAGCAGATTTGACTCAGGAGGGGGATTGCGAGAGGAGGGAATTTTTTTCATAATTATACGCGCTCCTCATGCCGCGTGTTTAAAAAAAAAAAACACACCGGTCAAATGCAATGTCCTGTGGGGTCAAAGTTTGTTCCTGTAACTGTGGACATTAATGCGTCTCCTCTGGCTTTGATGATGGCATTGCCGCCAGTTTTACACAGCAGTGGGAGAGGAAAGGTCCATTAACTGTTCCTCGGAGCTAGGCAGGGGACAAAGTAACGCTAGTGCTGAACTGAGTCTATCCTCGCCAAACAAGACCTCTTTCTCTCTCTATATTCTCTCACACACACCATTTTCCTCATTCCTTCTGTCCCTGTCTTCTTCACCTCACCATGATCTACTGTATTGTGTTAACAAGATCCAGCCTCCTCAAATGCCCATTACACAAGTCGGTGTGTGTTTTCACACCAATTAACGACTTGCTTTTCTTGCCTGTAGAGGTGACGATGACCTGTCTCTGACCAGGCGCTTGGTATTCCAGTATATGTGTCAGTGTGTGTTTTTTTTTTTTTTTTTTTTTGGGGGGGGTATTTTATTTTTTTTGGCTCTCCCCGTTATGCTAACACTCTCGAATGCTTGCTGCTTATTAGCTTTCACCATTAACACTGTTAGCTACATCTAGCTGCGCGTGTGGGTAAAGACACAAAACAAGAATGGACCAATAAGAGCAAGACTTAAACAACCCAGCCCACTAAGAGTTTACAGATCTAGCAATCTTTCCAGCAAATTACTCACTCGCTCCAGTATTCCAGAAAAATAGACGGCTTTAGAGGCAATTAAATTAACGCTAGTCTTTTCCTCTCCACGTTGGCACAAGGCGCCTCTTTGCTGGCAGAGTTGCTGACAAATAGTTATTTCTCCCTCTCTCATCCGTTCTTTCATCCCAAGACTGCGTTCGAAATTGAGATAATTCAGTTTGTCTGGTATCACATAATCACGCACCCATTTTTTAGTCAATTTTAACCTTATCGTTCTTGCTCGTTGGCGCCTTGTAACTTGTAACGGACGAAGAGAGTGAGAAAGTAATAACCCAAGAAAGAAAAAAAGAGGAAGGGGGTTGACAGATAACTCTCTGAGGAGCTGGGAGAGAAGTCTCTGTTTGCCATTCTCACCAGGCACATGTGAAAGAGTGGACAGGCACACAGTTTTTTTTTTTTCTTTCTTTTTTTTACTTCTTGTTTGAGGCTCTGAGAAATAAAGGCGAGGGAAGAGTGTGAAAGGATAAGAAAAGCACACAGAAATTGAAAAGAAAGAGGAGGGAAATGGCAAAGAGCTGCACTGGATGGTCAAGTGCTAGAAGAACTAGGGCTCCTCCGGGTCCCACGGCCTTTTTCAACATGGATCCAACGTGTTCTCTAGACTCTTAATTAAAATCCAATATGCTTCACGCCTGACAGCCATTGTTCACCCGCCATGTTTTCTCACTCGAGAAGCTTTGTTGGCTGCTTAATCTTGCAAGAAGCTCCAGGTCAAGAGGTCAAGCCGAGCCTCTGACCACCATTCTTTAGAAGTAGATGCAAAGTCCTGTGTGTTTTCCTTCTTTCTTCTTGTTGCTGTTAGTTTTCTCTTTCTCTTTCTCCCTCCTCTTTTCTCGTCTGTCTCCGTCCCATTGATTGTTCTAAGCTGATTTCAGGACTTACCCCCTGGAAAGAGAAAGGCTTATGGAGTTGGTTTTAATTAAGGTTTAATTCCTTCGAAGAAGATTGGAGGATTTTAAGATGGAGACGGCAAGACTGCTTTTGGGATTCAGCAGACAACTGGGACAAGTGCAGGCAGAACAGATTGCATCACAGAAGAAAGACAGGAAAGCACATTTTCTCCTGTTCGGTCTCTCCTGTGCCACTTCGCCCTCTTCTATCTCCCTCCTTCTGTGTTTTGGAGATACCCCCTAACCCTATCTATTCCTTCTCTTCCACACAGCGAAGTAGAGTAGATAAGCAAAGAGGGACTTTTTTCATTACCAATCTATACAGATTGATCTGGACTTCCTCAGATTCAAACCCCATATCCTGTGAAACCAGTATTGGATCGGCATTGAGCCGTAGGCAGGCAATCTCCAAGTTGTCCAGCCGCTCTGTCTAATGATCAATAGTGGCATCTGATGGTATAAGAGACCTTCCCGTGTCACCTGTTTATCAGCGTAAGAAACCAAGCGAGATGTGAAAATTAAGTTGTTTTTTTTCTCATCTGAAAAACCGGAGATGTCGAGTTAGTTCTTATTTTTCTCTTTTTCATACAAAATAACCAAGGGAGTATTAAAGACACTCTCTTGTCTCCCGCTCTCTCTCGCTCTCTCTGAAACCTTCCTTCCCTCTAGTTAATGGGTTCATACACGGCCGACCGTGTCCCCTCGACGGATACCCCTAGACGTCCTTGTTAGACACTTAATTAAAAGGCTTATCACAGCGAGACATGCTGAGACACTCCAGCAGGAGCCTGGGCATCAGAGATACAGGCTTCACTGCCCAGCATCCATCTATTACCGCTGCCTAAGCCTCTGTCCGACTAAACAGCGTGGGTGTGTGAGACAATGCTAAAAAAGATGCATCAATAAGGACGAGATGGAGGAGAGAACATGTATGTTGTACAGAAAATATGTTGTTGTTTTTTTTTGATAAAGAAGGAGATAAAGAGAGATGGGAGGGCCATGGGTGTGGAAGAGAGATTGTATCAGGAAATCATATTTCATAATGGATATTAATGTGTGGGTTGTGTTAGAAAAACATCTTAGCATTTTTCTATAACACACACACACCCACACCCGGAGTGTCCATTATCTACATTATGGTCCGTTAACTGTCAAAGCTGGTGGCGAAAGAGAGTCACTAAAAAGACTCCCAACGAAGTGTTTAACTTCATCAAAAGCACAAGCAGGCCGAGGTGTTAAATAGGGAGTTTGGAATGGTGGGAGTCAGACGTCCCTCCCACAGCATTCTTGCGCAGGGACGGGCTGAAACCGACACACAGGAACCATATGTCCAAGAAAAGCAGTCAATGGGCCAAGCCAACTGGAAGGACAAAGGTCTTTTCACCCCATGTGCACTGAAAAACTGTGCAATTCCACGCTGCCAACACACAACACAGAACCAGTCAACAGGAAGATAGAGAAAAGAGGACGGGATGGCAGGGGGGGGGGGGGTTGAGGGGCTATGCACAAGAGAGAGACTGACAAAGAGAATCCTTTCCATCACATTAGCCGAAAACAATCCTGCCTCACAGCCTCAAGGCTCCTTCTCCATCCATTTTTCCCCCCTAGTCTCTCCTTCTTCATCTTCCTCTTCTCTGGCTTTTCCGAAAGCCCCTGGAGATTTTCTCCAAAGCTCTCCGGCTCTTCTCGTTGGTCACAGACTCTGCTAATAATGTCACAGCCAAACCACTGAGATATATAACGGTGGATATCACGGAGCAGCTTCTCCTAAGCTCGAGTCGGGGGGTTTCTCCAGGGATGCAGCATCGCATTTTTTTTTGTAAAGGCGGCCATAAACTCCAGCACGGATCATAAAATAACTGTGGGCGAAGATGAATCCCAGAGCGGAAGTGTGCATGGGGGGAGAGGGAAGGCGACAAAAGGCAGGAACAGAGTTGTTGTGCAGGAGAATGCCGAAGGAAAGACAAAAAAAAAAAACATTGCTACAGTAAGTAAAGATGTAGTGAGGATGCAGCAGTGCCTGAAAGTTCATGGAGATCCTGAGGGAGAAATAGATCATGCGTGTTTTCTGGCACTGCAACGATTAATATCAGGAGAGGGAAAAAAAGGTCAAACTCTACTGCAAAAAAAAAAAAAAAATGCAACAGTACATCATAGTTTCTGGCACGAGCCATGTTTCATACGTCAGAAGGGGCTGGGTAGCACGCCACACGCGGGCCTTATCACGTGCTAGCAAAGAGTAACAAGTGTCATGCTTCGACATGAAGTGTGAAGGGAGGATGTTGAGTGACAGAGAGTGGGTGAAGATTGAGTGCGTGCATTAAAGATTTGCATCAGCGCCACAAATTTTTCAGCTTGCGCTTAGCATAAGGATCGACTTGTTTTTCTTCGGACACCTGCGAGCCATATGGTAGTCAAAGCAGAGTTCACAACCTGACATTTACGCGGTGTATCGCCTCCACCTGACAACCCGATGACAAAAAAAGAAACAAACAGAACATGATCATATTCGGACCTTAATGCTTTCCCCGACAATGCTGCTTCCACTTTCTTTTATCCTTTATTTCCTCTTCTCTGGACCGCATGCTTAATAATTAATCGATTAATTAGTTCTTTCATTAATCATTTGTTCATTAATCAAAGAGGAAATGTTCATTCTGGAGAAAAAAAACCCCTCTGATTCTACGTTTCAGTGTAATTACACACCTTTTCTAATCAACACTAACTTAATAGCATTTCAGGGAGAACACAAATCAGACTGTGTGTGTAATTTTTCCATTATTATTTTTTTTTCTTTTTTTCAACAGATCATTTAAAGTACATTTTACATAAAAAAATAGACATAAATAAGTAAACTTAATAATAATAATAATAATAATAATAATAATATTACTACAGTGGAACCTTGGATTAGGAGCATAATTCGTTCCGGAAGCGGGCTTGTATTCCAAAACACTCGTAAATCAAAGCAAAATTTTCCAAATATAAAGGCGAGAGAGAGAGTGTTTGTGTGAAGGGGCACAGTGTCAAATTATGCGTACGCACACACAAAACGACAAAGCGGAAGAAAATGGATTTTTAACCTCTCTAACGAGACTTGCTCTTGCTTTACATGCGCGCTGTACACACATATACAAACACAAAATAAAATATGTTTTATGCACACACACGTGGTCACAATGTTATAGTTAAACAGTACACGCGTGCACGGATGTTGATTATACCAGTGACAGACGGGCACTAAGACCCAGCAGGGGAGACGATTATCCACAATTCCACAGTGCAAGAGAGAGAAAAACCATTGGCTCAGTTGTGATCACGTGACGCTCAGCGTCAAAACAAGAAGCGCATGCGTGATACATGATACTCGGTACTCGTAAACCAAGACTTGTTCGTTTTCCAAGTCAGATTTATTACAAATATTTGCTCGTCTTGCGGAACACTTGCAATCAGAGGTTCCACTGTATTATTATTATTTTAATTAAAACACTTATCCCCGTACTCATCGCACACAAACCCACTTTGAGGGAAGAGAAAAAAAAGCAGACATTGTGGTAGACAAAGAAAACCACAAGCATTGATTAATCTGGGTCTGCTTAAACGATGCCCAGACTCGCGCGTCAGCCTTTTAGCAGCCGACGGAGACCGCTCACCATCTGAGACGGTCTTTCGTTGATTTGATTTGATGCGGCTCGATTGGGATTCAAGGTGCCTCCAAAAGAGGTGGTCTGAAGGACGTTGTTAAAAGGACAAAAAAAAAAGGGACCAACAAGGATACTTTCTGGATTGTTTTACTGTCGGCTGTCTGTATGCTGAATGCTTTGTTTTCTAATGAGGGACAAATAAAAGTTCTCTTTTAGTTTTTTATTTCACTTATTTTACATTTTACGGCATAGAGGAAAATATGAAATACATTTAAAACAAGAAGAGAAAAAAGTCCACATTAACTGTAAAACCTGCTGGAAACACACTTTAAGCATCTTTATGTCTCATTGAACTTGTACTTCTTTATTCTCAAAGACGCTACGTGGCACACACACACACACACACACACGATCAAACTCACAACTAGAGTCTTACTCTTTAAAAAACAACAGCAGATGCATATCATGTCTTGAATGGAGTAATGAGATGTGTACATTTACAACAATTACTTAAATATTATTATTATTATTATTATTATTATATATAACTGTGGCCTGATATAATAATAACAATAATAACAAATAGTATTATTATTATTATCATTATTATTATTATAATTAACCAAGGCAAAAAAGTAAATGATTAATTGTAAAAAACACTTTTTTTCAGTTGAGGAGACCCACTGGGGTTTCTACTGGGCTCAATTAGAAAGCATAGGCCACAAATCCCTAGACTAAATTAATTGACACCTCAGGGTATTGAACCTGAAGTTCCAGTGCCTTTGTGTAAGCTGCATATTCTCATATCGTGTTTATTCGCTATGCCTTTAAGTAGAAGCAAGATCGAGTCGGGCGCAGTAGAGAACTCCGCTATACCGCGCTCATTCTATTGTCTTTATGGATTTTTAATCGCCTTGTCTTATTTATCGTGCTGCGTATTTTTCCTCGCCCGTTGTTTACCCTGATGTCTCCACCCGAGGAACGGATCGGGTACAGACACGAAGCCTCGAGCTTATTCATTTATTTATATTTTTCCCCTTCATTTCCTTTATTCATTTGTTTTGTTTTTTTTTCACTCCGCAGCGCGCGGCATCCGTCTCACGGCGGAAAAGTAGACGCTGCTCCGGGTTTTGGATCATAGGGCAGGCACGTTTACGCAAACAGCGCACCGAGCTAATGATCTAAAAGCGCTGTAAATCATACTGAGAGACTCTCACCATGTAGAGAAAGAGAGAACGATAGAGAGAGAGAGAGAGAGAGAGAGAGGGGGGGGGCACAGAATGACAAGATGGACTCAATCAACATCATGTCAAGACAGCTTGCTGATGTGTACAGACAGTCTTTTCCTCCCGTTCCCCCCCAGCCCCCTCACATGTCTCATATATTTTTTTATTTATTGCGCTGGGATTCCTTGAGCTGCAAGAGAAACTGCTCCGGTACAAAAGTAGATGAGAGGATAGACGTGAGCCTCAGAGGAATATCATCGAACTGTTGGCGTGACTCATGGGGAATTACACACTAACATGGCGCATGAGCACGACACAAACAAGAGCAGTTATTTAATGAAAGAACACACTCTGTGTCATGCTGTGATAGGAAAATAATAAATGATGGGGTGGTATGATGTGGTGGAGGGGGGCGGATAGGTTACTGTAATCCTTTTATAGTTGGTCATTTTTCAATAACAGCAAGCGTTTTATTGCTCTTACATCACAGCAAGTGTAAACACTAATGATGTCAATTAATTAAAGAGTAACACATCATTAGTGTCCATTTACAGTAATGTTTAATGTTGCTGAGTTGACTGCTCTGTCTCATAAACATCAACACGTGAGACGTGTACAGCGTGCGCTCGTGTCCTCAGGGCCTGACGATGATGCGGTCAGCCTGACTGACGGCGTGACGACATAATTGGAACAGTGTTGCGACAGGAGAGCGAGAGCGGACAGACACAAACCCGAGGGTGACATTCCTGCTGAGGGCCGGTGATTAGAGCTCCATCAAAGTGTCTTCGTTTGAGTCCTCAATCTGTCAGGCTCTTGTCCTACGCCTTTAAACCTCCAGCGGTGACGTGGGCGTGTCCACATGTCCGTTAGTCCATGTGATCCCTTCCTTCCCCCTTCCTTTTTCTCCCCCCTCTCTCTATCTGTCTCCATGTCCCTCTTCTTAGACTGCCAGTCCCAGTCCGTCCCCTGTAATTTTCAAGGCCGTAGATAGACAAACTGGGAAAAGAGATAAAAAAGAACGAAAAGAGGGGAGGGTTGAAAAACAGAAGACGAGTGCAGAAAAGTAACAGCGTGGAGAAGGCAAATCGGTCACACTGTAGATAAGTCTGTAAAAGGAGCCCTGGGAGATATTTAGGGGGAGAAAACTGACCGTGGAAGTGCACTATAGGGGGCTAGGATGAAAAAAAAAATGGATGGAAGGGTGCAGAAGGAATTGCAAGATTGTGAAAAGGTTCCCGATTAGTGCCAGGAAACCAACAAAGACGAGGAGGGAGAAAGAGTGGCTAGGAGGTTTAAACTCCTGTGTGTTTACGGTTCACAGAAAAAAACTGTTAGTTTGCAATTTAGCCATAAAATAACAGAGGAAAAGAATGATAAAAAAAAAAAGTCACCGGAAAAATAAAACTCGAGAGATGGGGACAGAAAGCGGCGGGGAGAAGAGGAAGTCCTGATGCGCGTCAGGTTGGGAAAGGGCAGAACTAGACACAGGTGGCTTGTTTAGACGGCTGGAGAAAACAGAAGACTCTTGCTTATGAGATCCAGCACACTCTTCACCAAAGACTCTAACAAATGCTTTTTTATATCGCAGCTTAACACACACTCCACCTGGCCGCCCACACGCACACGCACACACTCCCACAATGAGAGTGAGACAAAAGGGCCTTCCACGGCGAAACAAAAGGATAATAATTCCCCAGTGCGAAATTGAGCTCGCTCTCTCTCCAGTCTCGGCTTTAGCGGCCTTATCTAAAGGAGACACAATTCATCGCTTTTAGGCAGCGCAGCCTGCTTATTTTCCAGCGAGCTATTTTTTTAATTTTCTCTCCCTCCCCTCTGCACATCCATCCATCTCACTCTCTATCTATCTGTCCACTGAAATGAGACCAGAGGCAGAAAGACGGAGCGGGTCAGCTGAAAGCGAGGGTCTGCAGGGCAGCATTTGCTGCTTTTTTAACACGTTGTTGAATTATCAGTATGAGGAGTGGGCAGCGCCTAGGCGCGTTCTCCTGAGAGCATGGCGGCTAAGCGTAATGGATATAAGGTTGGGTCAGCCTCTCTGGCTAACCACACCATTAGAGCTCACAGCACTCAGGGTGGCCATGTGGTATATGTGTGTGTGTGTGTGTGTGTTGCTGCTTACTGGCTTAAAATCTTTTTGCAAACAGCATTCATGGTTTTTAAAAGGCAGAGAAGCGGGAGTGGGTGTTAAGGTATTTGAACCAGCCATTAATTGCCAGTAGTGGCATATAAACAGGGCTTGGATAACATCAAGGTAGAAAGTTTTCTGGAGCCTCGTCCGGACTGCCTGCTTCACGTCTGAAACGCTGGCCTCCCAGGAACTCCTTTTATGGCTTAAACATGTGGAAATCGAATTGAATGCCCCTCGTATGTTACGTTATCTTTTCTTTTTTTTTACTTTATCCTCGGAGTTGATGATATTTTTATATACAGATCGACTGCACTTTAACCGACTACAGCTGATAAAAAGTTATTATGCATATGCAATAAAACAAGACAGACAATGCCGTGATAGAAAAAGAATCAAATAAGACAAGACACACACAAAGACATTGTGGTGTGATGCAGCCTAACACAAGGTGGCGTAACTATAACTAATAACGTCATTATGGCAATTATTTAACTTTCCTTTAATGCAAATTAAAATGTACATTTGAATTTGTGTCCATTATATGCGATAAGCCCCTCTACTTTTTATGGTGCATTATGGAAGAGGTTGGTTTAAACACTGACTGTTGAACCACGCATCAATTATTTGATCTGTGCAGTTACTGTTATGGAAAAATCACTGGTGTTTTATTGTTTTTCAATGATAACAAGGTATCAGAGGGCATGACATCTGACGGTCATTTCCTGGATGCATCGCCAATGCCTTTTAGAAACACTGCAAAATATTGTTTTTGTATCCGTCGAGCTAGTCATGTAGATTGAACTTTATTTTTTAAAAGGGTGACGTGTTTAAAACAGCTCACGCCTGGCAGTGATCGCATGGTTTGAAGACGTGCGGTGACGAAGAACACTCCTGCTCTTTAGCACCGTCATGGCGTGATAAACACAGGGCACGACACAGCACCGAATAAGGTCAGAGCTAAGATGAATATTCTGATTTACAGCAGACTGAAAGGAGTAAGTACCAGCCAACAGTTTACATTACTACCACACACACAGTCACACGCACCATCGAGTCTGTCTTTCTGGGCAGTCTCTGGTGATAGTAGTCGGAGAGGGATCATTGCGAACATCTGTCCATCCGTTTTGCTCTCAACGAGTCCTCATATGGACATCTCGCGTCCACTGCTGCACATAGCTCGGCCCATGTGTGACACAAAAAAAAGCAAAGTCACAAGTCAAAGTAGCTGGTAAATGCACCCTGCAATCCCCACAGCATGCCTGCCCTATTTACGACATTACACAACCCCCTACCGCATGCACAACACACATACACACACACACACACACTCTGCCCTGCTGGCATCCAGGCCTGTGAAACGATCTCCCTTTTTTGAAAAATCCGGATTAAAGTCTGACAGGCCAAGTGTGTTTTGACCTTGTTACTAGGGGGAGGGGAACACACACACACACACACACACACAAGAGACAGTTCTATACAAGCTATGACTCTTTGTCCTTTTGAAATGTCCTCATTTGACACACGCCATATTGTAAGAAATATAGCATTCTCAACAATTCGAGCACTGGTACTAGGAAAGTTCAAGATTGTTACACCGAGTGGGAAAAAGAAAAACTACAACAACAAAAGATAATCCATATAAGTGGTAGTATTAATCATTTTAATTGTGGAGAAAATAAGCAAAGAGCTGGAATATCTCACAGCCGAAAGAAACATCGGAACCGACAACAACCAGCACGAAAACATTAAGCTTGTTCCGAATTATGGTAATAAAAAAAGTTACACATTTTAGTGTTAAAGTGAAACAAAACATGCAATACAACTGCAATTTGAAATATTCACCAAAACAAAAACGAATTAAATAGGACCTACAATACCCAGCCAATTCACCCACATGCTCTCCAGCAGCACCATGTAGGACAGCAGGGTCATAGAACACAATTCTGCGCCCTGTACATCAGCATCAGCCCTGTACATCACCTTCCTTTCTTCATCCACATCTCTCATATTTCATTCCAGAATTACAAGGGCCCGTTATGTCACCGGGTCCCTAGGCACTTAATCCCGCTCCATACCACTATGACTACTACCACTACAAGAGCACAGAAAATTACAATGTTTGCATTGTGTTTAATCATACACAAAACAATGTATCACTATTAATATCCATAAGAACACTCAGGGGCTAAGAAAAATGATTACAAGAAAATACAACGCAACATTATGTGAAGTGCATCCGTCGTGCAGGAGCCATGGAACAGAGAGAATATATGAGGGCAGCGAGGAAACTTTGGCCATGCAGAAACTGCTAAAAAAAAAAAATCAAAATATTATAGATTGTAGGATCGAAAAATCCACGAAAGTCTATCTGAGGGGAATTCCCCCAGACCACATGTGCATGAGAGAGAGAGAGAGAGAGAGAGAGAATCACAGATTCAAAAGCTTCTTTATTCATATGACAAATATGGACGGTCGTATTTCCGAAGCTCAAACTCAAGTCATAAAATCACAACAGAAATTAATTAAATAATAAAAACAAATGTATACACATTGAACTGGTAAACAATATGATGAAAACTACTGAAAAAGAAGGAACACACAAAGCAAAGCTAATAATAATAATAATAATAATAATAATAATGAACAGAGAAAGTACAGTGAAAGAATCATTGTTGAAAGAAAAAGGAAGGCAGGAAAGAAACGAAAGAGGCAGATATACAGTGTCTCGATCGTGCGTGACTCTCTCTTAATCAGCTTTGTTAGTCCTTGTGAGTTTTTTCATGACTATAAAAGTGCTACACCATTAAACTCAATGTAAATATTTTAATGTCACTGTAAATATTGACATGTATTTCACTCTTTGGATGATGTCGCTGCCCTAACTCATTCTTTTAATGCTCCAGTTGGTGTGTAACTTCGCTGCAGCCTCGAAATGCATTTGTCGATTTATTTTATTAGACGGTTGATCTGCTCAGCACGGTTATGACCGTTCCAATTATTATCCCTTCGTTCGCATTTGATTGATGCATTCACACAGCTGTAAATGTTCCGGTGCGCTTCGGCCGCACTACACCTGCATGTATACAGTATGAGGGCACGTGGGAATGATGTAACAGTTTAACTTCAAAATAAAAGCCGTGTATAGCTGACTTATCAGAATGAGGATGGAGCGCTGTGATTTTTTTAAACAAATGTTTTTGTGTGTGAGAGTGTGAGAAGATGAACAATTGTGTGAGTTTCTCGCTCAATGCATGTGAGATGGAAGTTCAGAGCTAAGTACTAAACAATAATACTGTTTAGCTAACTGCTAAGCAAGTATATGGTTTAGCTAACTACAAAACAATAATATGGTTTAGCTAACTACAAAGTGATTACACAGTTTAGCTAAGTACTAAACAATAATACAGTTTAGCTAACTGCAAAACAATAATATGACTTAGCAATCTGCTAAGTGAAATCCTTTAAACCATGGTTTAGCTAACAGTAAAAGAGGTTAAAAAATGTTTCAAATCTACAAACTAATAATGTGGTATAGCTAACTGCTATGTGAAAATGTTGCAAATGGTTTAGCTAAATGCTAAGCTAACTGTGTAAAAATATGCAGCCATTTGACTAACTGCCAAATGAAAGATGTTAGAATATAGCGAACAGTTTAGCCAAATATGTAAAAATGACTAGTTAAAAAGCAATTATACAGTTTAGTGAACTCCTTGGCGAACTCCTGAGCAAAAAGTACAAAATCTAAGCTAAAAGTCAGGCAAAATGTAAAATAAGTTTAAGTTAATTGCTAAGCAAAATAGGACAAATTTAGGGAAAAAATAAATATGGTTTAGCTAACTGCTAAATATAAAGATGTAGTGTGTGGTTTAGCTAACTGCTAAGAAAAAAAAAATTTAGAGGATGGTTTACAGCTAATTGCTAAGCTAAATAAATGAATAAATAAATCTGGTTACCTAACTGCTAAATATAAAGTGTACCTGTGTGAGAATATGGTTGATTTATTTACATTATGGCTTTTGGTGGATGCCTTTATTTAGAGTGACTTACATTTTTATCTCATTGTACATCTGAGCAGTTGAGGGGTAAAGGGCCTTACTCAAGGGCCCAACAGTGGCAACCTGATGGGGTTTGAACCTGGGACTTTCCAATCACTAGTTCGATGCCTTTACCACTGAACTCCCTTATCACTGCCCCTTATTAACTGCTAAATATAAATCCTGAGTTTAAGATTAGCTCGCAGAGAAACCTCAACATGTTAGGATAATTCTGAAGTGGTAGTTTTCACTTGAATGCAAAGGTGTTGATTTCACCTAACGTATGTGACTTCTTCACATCTCAGTAGACGTCATTAGCCTCACATAGCTCTGAGACCTGTGGGTTATCAAAACTTCACACCGTGCCTGTCTAACCTCGGCCGTCTCTCGCTCTTTTATCACACTCTTCCCCATAAGGAGCGCTCTCGTGTAATTAAGCTGCTAAACCAGCGTCTAAGAATTGGGTAATTCAGCAAAGAGGAATTATTCCAATTTGAAATGAGTCATTAACCAGCAGTGATGTGTTGTCGGGCTTTTTCCAGAAAATAGATTTGGATTGCAGTGAATCACTCCTACGGCGCGAGCTTATTCGTGTTGTGATATATGTGCATATTACAGGATTTACATTTTTGGAGCGGTGTCACGGTGGATCAGTTGACATGTCTGTGTCTCGTGTTTATATTTTGAGCTTGGCATGTGCATCATCCTGGCTTGGATAAGAAGTGAGCATATTGGAGGGCTCAGTGTGAGAGATAATATGTATCCGTACTTATTAATGGGATCTGGTGATTACTCAAAAGGAAGCGTTTGCAATGTGTGAATTCCTCTTAAAGCCCGGGCTGCTGTGATGAATTATCACAAGCCGTAAACGTTTAGACGGAGCAACGTGCTTTAAATTGCAATCGATGCTTAGACGGTGCCGGATTCAACGTGCAGAATCCCAAAAGCACAGTACAATTAGAGAGTCCATGAGAAGACTCGATACTTTTTTTTTTTGTTGTTGTTGTTGTTAAGGGAAAGGTGAGAGAGGAGAGGAAACAACGTGTCTTTCTTTTCCTAAAAGAAGCTTCAAACATCCATGAGCACGACTGGCTTAGTTCAGAATGGGAGCACCAATTGGTAATCTTCAAATATTCTGTTCAGCACACACACACAGACATGTTTACACACCTTCACGTCGGATAAAAAATATCTTTCACCACTGAATTGCTCAACTCTCTCTCTCTCTCTCTCTCTTTCTTCAAAATCAGAAGCTCTATTGAATAACGTGCACCAGCTCGAACCAGAGAGCGCGATAGATGAGAAATACAAAGAAAGCATAAAAGACAGATAGTGTGCGCCCGAGAACAGAAAGACAAAGAAAAGAAAGAGAAAGACAGAGTTGGAAGTATAGCGGTATGCATGTGGCAGTGGTAGTGTGTGTGTATATGTGTGTGTGTGTGCTGGGGGGGGGGGTTCTTTCCAGCAACCTTCGATGGAGTGGATAATTGAGTGCGGCCCAAACACTGTCAGCTAAGCTCGGAAGCCCCTTTTCAGCGGTGAGAAAAAGAAGTCGCTGGAATGATTGAGTGAAAGAGAGCGAGTGAAAAAAGAAAAACAGAGAGAGAATGGGGAGAAAATCCCGTTCTCCCTAGAGGGGCGGGGGAAGCCGCTATTGAAAAGCTATTAAACTTGCATTTAGCAGGATTGATTGGAAATGAAGAGGCCTATTAAAAGCGAGGGACAGGAGAACAATGGCTGAGCTCTGGACGCCGTATGTTGCCCTGATTTCACCCTCTTTTCGCCCCTCATCCCCTCTGTTTAAACACCCTAGCCCTGGAGCTAGGAGTTTGAGTGGGCTTAGGGCAGAATGAATGGGCCTGGCTTTATCCTCCAGTCTACTATTTAACCACACAGTAAAAAAAAAAGAAGGAGGGAGAGGAATAACAAAACCAAGGGAAGGCCATTTTCTTTCAAGAGTGCCAATATCACCCCCCTCGAACCCTCCCTCCCCATCTCACCACCTCTTTAAAACTTCTAAAGCCTAAACTCTCTGTGTCTCTGAATGGATTTGTTACCTCCGGCTGGTTGCCATCTTTCTGGATCCGGTAGGGGTTTGGGAGCTCCAGCGATGTGAATCTCACAGCAAGGGAACAGCCATATTGACACTCTGTGTGGGTTTGCTGCGTGTCAGGGATAGAAAGAATGAGGAAGCAAATAAAAGAGGCTTACGATGAAAAAAAAAAAACGACTAACATGGAACTAACATGTTGGTTGAATCGGAGTTCTGAGACAGAATAAACCTTTTGAGGCGTTTTATCTCCTGTCAAAGTGACCAAGCTCTGAAACCCTCTCAAGCATAAAGGAAATATGGCATAAAAAGCTTTAAGGACAGTGCTATGAAACTTTAAAATCCATTTACTTAGTCGTTAGCATAACAGGTCAGATGACATAAAATCCCTTGCTTACAAAAAGGTACGCATAAGCACCTAACATCACTGAATATCAAAAAACAAATTTTCAACCTTTTAATCCTTACTGCCTAAGCATTCTTAACTGTTTCATGGCTGCATATAAGAAAATCCAACGCAGTTACTGTTGCTTTGAAGTTAGGCTCCATGTTAGCACTTTTGACCAGCGCCATAGATGTACATGTCTCTTCTTTTCATTTAAAAAAGATCCAGTTTTGATGGTTGACCTTTTAAAACACACCATGTCATCACTTTGCTAACGAGGCAATGAAAGGCTCGAAATAGTAAGTGAAAACTTTCCCCTTTCCGACCTAAAGTCTTTAACCCTTATATCCAGTCTTTGGACTGATAACCCACCTTTAGCGAAATCATTTATAGGAATAAACACGACCGGATAAAGCACAATATTGGATCTGCAACAGAAGCTGAGATGGTCCATCTTTAGAGTCTAGCCAGGCCTTATTTATTATTATTTATTTAAACATTTATCAGCTTAAAGTACTCGGTTTGGTCTGCTGAAATACTTTTCCTAGTCTGTGCCAGGTCACGATCCCTGGGATAATTTGTTTAGTTTGCCGTTGGGCGAATAAAATGTGTTACAAAAGGATTTTTAGACGGTTAATGGTTTTATCTTTCTGAAATCTGAAATCTACTTCAGGAAGGGAAACCTGTTACTGAGTTTTGTATAGAATATTTTCCCCAGAGGGAAAACCCAAAAAAATAAAAAAAAACTTTTAGCATCCTTGTGTTAAGCAATATTGCTTTAATGCAAATAAGGATTAGTTTAGAAAATGTATTATAATGTGATTTCACTGGAGGATTAAGAACATCTATAATTTACAAGTAGAATAGACAAAATACTGATGAAGATCAAGAACATTGCGAGCAGTGCACCCAGGACTAAAAGCAGGTGCTACTCCCTCCCACCCTCTTTCTTTCCTTCACCCTATTCTCTTTCTCTCTCTCTCTCTCTCTCTTGCTGGGTCTTTCTGTTTTTTTGTGCACAACTGATGGCCCTCATGGGATGCCAAATACTGCTTTGATTGTTTAACACCCTTCCGTACAAAAGGTGCGACACCCCCTCGTACAAACCGAACTCCGGACAGGGTGACAGATTCCACGGCTCAGTAGGTCATTGCTCTTGCCGTCAGTGCGCCATATGGACAGAGGAAAGGGTTAAACAAGTCATGAACAGCTGACAGCCAGCCTCCTCATTCAGCGCGGGAAATCGAACCATGTCTGAGGCAGGAGAGAATGATGCAAGATTAGCCCATGCTAGCATCAACCAGATAGCCCCCTGTAGAGCGTGCCGTTTCGCAAAATGATATACGACAGGCTTTTGCGGCTTCGCTTATATCCCCCAGGCAGCCATTCCCACAAGGCAAACTGATGCTAGCTAGATGTAAAAAGCCAAGTCCCTCCTGCAGTGCAGACCTTGAGTAATGGTAGTGTTTTGGCTCACGTGTTTCATTGATGCTAATGCTAGCACAGTACTGGTGACAGAGGACTGCGAATACAGATGGGCCCGGACTGGGTTTTTGCTGATTCTGCTCAAACATGGTAACGCGCTCTGTGCCTGGCTGTCCCTCTCCTCCTGTAAAATCACTGACCTCAAAGTGCCGGTGCAACTAGCATGACAGATAGTCCATCATACTGAAGCTGGAGTATCGGCATGGCTTTCCCACGGCGCAGCCATCGCCAAGCAAGCTCATCTAAAAGACAGAATCAGTGAAGCAGGCAGGACATAAAAAAAAAAAAAAAAAAAAAAAAAACTCAGAGCAATAGCATTATGATGTTATTGAACCTTTTGTGCAATAGTAGTTTGGCTGATTCAGAAATTGGAGTTTAAATTAGTTTAAATAGAACGTCTGCTAAAACTGACATTGTACTTTGAAATATCATTTCTTAATTGGGTGCCTTGTGTCATTTCTAAGTTTTGCAAACTCTTTTTGGAAAGTTTAGATCTTTTCAATTACTAATCATCACTCTTTGTTGCTCTAACAGCTACTGAAGGAGCCTACTTTTCCCAGCAGCCCAAAGACCAAGTAGTGGTGGCTGGGCAATCGGTGACGCTTCCATGTGTCATCGTGGGGTATCGAGGCATGGTGCAGTGGACCAAAGATGGCCTAGCGCTTGGTGGAGAACGTGATTTACCTGGTAAGAGCTTTATAACGACCATTACTAGCAGGAATATTGCGTCATTCCGACATACAGTGCTAATGTATATTACAGTGTTATTAAATCCCCAATTCTTCTATAAGAGGTCGTCTACTGTATATGAAAACACCTAGTGTTCTCTGTAATTCACATGTATGTCCTTGTTCCAATGTGGTGCTAGTTTTTTTTTTTCTCCATATTCTGACTTTTCTTTGTATGATGGGTGTTCAAGTCAAACCAGGACTGTTGATCATGTCCACCTCCAGAAAACAGTTTTAAGCTACTTTTATTTCTCTATATAATCCCCTGATACACTAATGCACTTATCCTAGGGTTTCATGGTCCTGAGAAATAGTAAATGAAAACTTTCCCCTTTCCGACCTAAAGTCTTTAACCCTTATATCCAGTCTTTGGACTGATAACCCGCCTTTAACCAAATCATTTATAGGAATAAACACGACCGGATAAAGCACAATATTGGATCTGCAACAGAAGCTGAGATGGTCCATCTTTAGAGTCTAGCCAGGCCTTATTTATTATTATTTATTTAAACATTTATCAGCTTTGCTAAAGTACTCGGTTTGGTCTGCTGAAATACTTTTCTTAGTCTGTGCCAGGTCACGATCCCTGGGATAATTCGTTTAGTTTGCCGTTGGGCGAATAAAATGTGTTACAAAAGGATTTTTAGACGGTTAATGGTTTTATCTATCTGAAATCTGAAATCTACTTCAGGAAGGGAAAGCTGTTACGTTACCTGTAAGGGTGAAGGTTTTCCGGAGCCAAGATCGCACTGCCTGCTTCATGTCTAAAATGCTGGCCTCCCAGGAACTCCTTTAATGAGTTCCTGGAAGGTTTTAATGAGGAAATGGCTTGGGACATTTTACAGACAGCTGAATCTCTTCCACAAATCAGCAACACGTCTATTTTCAAGTATCAGTGGTTGAATGTCAACGGGAATGACTGCATTGGGTGGTCCTTCTTTAAAAAGTTTGCACCCTTTAAATGTTTTACTGTGGTTAAGAGTCTCATCACCGTACTGTGTCTTAAAGTCTTCTGTAAATGTCAATCTCTTTTACGGCTTCATTTATAAAACATTTTATCACAAGTCCTGGTTTCTCTCGTCATGTAGTTATTGCAAAGAAATCAATTAAAATCAGATAAATAATAATAATCACATTATGGCATTTAGTAATAATTCTTTCTGATACAAGTAAGCGGAGTCGAGAAGCTGCCAGATGATAAACCAAAAAACTGATATTTAAGATAAAGTGGTATAGTCATATGGTTCAAGGCCACGCAAAGCTATAGAGAGATCCATCTAGTGCTGTACAATAGCTGTACAATAGCCGTGTGTCTGTATAAACTCTGCGTGCTATACACACTATAGGAATCCATTTATAAAAGTCAGGCCTGTTCCATCATTGTCACGATTCTTCCAATTATAGACCAGGACACAAGCCTCATTGGAGACGTGGCAGGTAAAGGGCATCGGGTTGTAACAGAGCGTATGAGCGTGTATCACAAAGAGAAATGCCATTGGCTTGCTTCGGTCGGTGCGGCGCCGCGTTATCGAGTGGAGGAGCAGAAAAGGCAAACAAACCACACGTAGCACAAACAAGCGTTTAATTTGTCTAATCATCTCAGCTGTCTGGTCTCAGCGAGGTGGAGAATCAATTGCCGAGCGCTGACATTTAAAGACGTCACCGTGTGTAGAGTTGATAGCGTCTCTGCGGAGATGAAACCCTGGCTGCTACACCGCTTTCCTCTCTGTGCGTTTATATGTATGTGTGTCTGTGTTTTGTGGCCATCCCCTTATCTCTGACGGTGTCCTGTGGTTTGTTTGTGTGTGTGTGTGTGTGTGCCAGGTTGGGCACGTTACTCCCTTATGGGAGATCCGCTATCAGGGGAGCACAGCTTGGTGATCGAATCAGCGGAGCTGGCCGACGATGCCGTGTACGAATGCCAGGCCACGCAAGCAGCACTGCGCTCACACCGAGCCAAACTCACCGTCCTGGGTAAGAACCGAGTGTGTCTGTGTCGCTGTGTGTGTGTGTGTGTGTGTGTGTGACAGAGAGAAGCCTTCTATAGTACACTTCTCCAGCAACTGATTATTAACTGTAAGAGGAATTACAGCTTCCCTCATACTGGCCAATTTCATTAGCAGCGTTTTAAATACTGCCTGAAATGTGGAACGCTGCAACTTTGCGTTTCTCCTGAATAAACACTTCCTTATGTCGAGACTATAAGTCACGGCTTCATAATTTATTTGCAATTTTAAATCATGCCCTGGCAGTATTTTATTATTTTTTCAAAACCGAGCAAAACTGAGTTGATGTTGCTGCGAAGGAAAAACTCTCTCTCTCTCTCTCGTCTCATTTCTTTAATCTCTTTCTCTCTCTCTCACATACACACACATTCTCTCCCTCCATCCGTCCCTCTCTCTCTCTCTCTCTCTCTCTCTCTATCCCTTTCTCACTCTTCTAACAGTAATCAGCACTGTGAAAGGCTAAGATAATGTGATTGCTGCAGTCACCGATGATTCGCGTGCACAGTTAAGAGTCGCAGTCTGCACAGTTAGCACTTTTCACAGCGACTCACAAAATTTGTCAACCCGCAGGGCGCCTTTTACGCTAACGCGATGTGAATGATCTACATATTCACCGTAGATCATTTAGTGCTGGGGGTGTGCAGTAGGGGGTGCGGAGGGGCCTCGCTAGGGAGTTCGACACTGCACCAGCGGTGACACCTGGTGGGTGACAGCGGAACATCAACAAGGCCACCTCGGGTATTCTTTTTTTTTTTTTTTCCCCCAAACCATCTGTACAACAGTCTAACAACAATGTGGTTAGCGAAATCAGTCCAGATGCACAACTTGCGATGTGAACTTGCATGGGGGAAAAAAAAAAACAGTTTTGAGCAAAAACAAACAAAAAAAATGGCACACCTAATTGAACAGGTTTGTTTACCGCACGCTTCAATCTTCCGCGTTTAATAAAAGTTCAGATGGGCATCTCATTCTGCTTACTATGCAAAAACAAACCAAACAAATAAACAAGGCGGAGAAAAGCAGATCTTCATCACCGCCACAACAACAGGCTTTGTGCACAGAAACACAAACACACACACACACATTTTAGCAAGGTTCTCGCTCACAAGAGGAGGAAATGAATCCCAGGGAATGGTGTGAGCGCATGTGCTTGCATGTGTGTGCAAATCAATGCAGGCCAGATAAGACCAAAGCAATCCAACTCAGTCAAAAGAGTCAGTGGCGAGAGCGCAGTCAAGGGAATCCACATGGAAATTAAAATCACCTAGCACACGGATCCCATTAGCGCACCGCCACGAGCCAGGGAGAGACCTCCGACAAGTGTGATGCAGCTGTAGAAAGCGGCTTTGTTCAAAGACTAGAACGCGGGGCGGTGCGTACGCCCGATGGCACGCTCTGCCCGCTTTGCTTTGGAACGCGCAGATAAATGAACTAATGACTGATCCGGACGCAACAGAGCCACACGGGAGGAGCCGTAATAACAAAGCAGGGCTCCGTTAAAAGGCCAGAAACACAGACTTAGCCTTCCTCCGCACCGAACTCAATCTCGCGGCCCATTTAGCGAGCCGGCCCGTTCTATATAGGTCAAATATCTGCCACCGGTGATGAATGTTTCGGCAGCGTAGCTGGGAAAAGGCCTCGGTGCGTGAGCCCTGATATTACACTATCACAACACGACACTTTTTTTTAAATAGATGCAGATAAAATCGAATGCCTGGCATTTGCGGCGGCATCTGTAATAAAGAATCCCTATTGATTGTCTGTACGTTGAAAAATTGAAGAGATTCTTGTCATGTTCAGTATAACTGCAAAGTGATGGTTTATCGTTATAACAGGTATATTAGGCGTTAAAGTACCGATATCACAGTGTGAGCTACGAACACTGTTGTATGTCGATGTATCTCATTTTATATTATAAGTATTATAATTTTATTATTACAGGATGTCGGGTGTATCATAGCCTGGAAGCATAGGTACAAGTCTGTGTGAGTCAATAGCAATCTCAGTATAATAACTGTAACATGGATTAATCCTTTATATAATCTTCTATGATTCCAAGGGTTGTTCTTTAATGCCTGAAGTCAAAATCCCTTCCCTCTTTCAAAATATAGACAGAGTAATGGTTAAGCTCCAAACAAGGCAGTGTTTTGAAGATGATGTCATTTTGGCTATCCTGTTCATTTAACATTGTCTTAATGATGATGATGATGATGATGATGGTGGTGTTTTCTTGCAGTGCCACCTTCGGACCCTGTCGTGGAGGGAGGGCCCGTGGTGCGGCTGAAAGCTCACTCTCCCCATAACCTGACCTGCCGGGCATCTGGAGCCAAGCCTGCAGCTGAGATCACCTGGTACAGAGATGGAGAGGTCATGCACACTGCTATTTACTCGAAGGTGAGCGCGCACACTATCACGCTAAGCCATTTCATCCATTCTGCTTTTCTCACCTCCACCTCAAAAGTGAGAAGCACAAATTTTCTCTTCTCCCCCCCCCCTTCCCTGCTGCTTTAATGCATTTCCGTCACCGAGGTGTTAGTCTTTTTGCGTCTTGGTCTCACTAAGTCCTCACACCATCGTGACAGCCCCGCCCCCACTCTTGTATCTTTCTTTTTTATTCTTTATAAATATATCCTGCATGCACACACACCCTTCGATGTTCTGGCACTCCAGCCTAAATGGAGCATGCTGAAGTGCAGACAGGCATAAGCGTCCGATACAGCAGAGTTTCTGCACTGAGAAAGACAGAGTGCAAGAGAGGGGGAGGGAAGGAGGGAGAGGGGGAGAGAAGGAAAGCAAAGAGACAGAGAGAAAGAGCAAGCGAGCGGGAGAGGGAGAATTCGGCGTCGACAATGCCGAAACACAATGGAGAACTCGGCGGAGCGTGAACGGGCATGAAAGTGTCACATTTGTCATGCTCTCTGACCACGCTAAACGACACTAAACTGCACGCTTAAGAGGGCGGGAGCTGCAGGGAAGCGGGAGCAAAAGAAAGAGAGAGGGAGAAAGATGGATAAAAAAAGATAAGAGACAGATGGAACACCAGGAGAAGTGCTAGAAGGTGAAAGAAGGCAGAAAATGCCTGTTTAAGAGTGCTACAGAGTGAGGCATGAGTGACAAGAGGGAAGCAAAAACGGACTGGTGGACGAACAGAGACAAGAAAGAGCAAAAAAGTGAAAGAGCATTTTTTTTTAAAGGAGTAAACAGGATGCAAGATGTGAAGGAGGAAAAAACGCATAAGGGATTGTTTAAAAAAAAGGAAAAAAGAAGAGGGGAGTGGAGGAGAAGCGAAAGGGTGTTGACAACGAGCTTTGTGATTCAATCTAGTGTAAAAACGCTCTAAGTGAGCCGGAGGTGTGTCTGCCAGAGAGTGGGCTCATGCATCGATTTGCCGCCCCTCAGCTTCCCATAATGCACCCCCCTCCGCGCCACCCCCCCTCTCCCCTGCCTCCTGATTTCCCAGAATACCCCTGCACCATCCTAACACCGCACCCAGAAAGCTGCCCCCCTGCCAAAACTCGTGCTCCTCTCCCCACTTAGCCGAATCGATCGGCCCAAGCGCAATAAGCAGATTTAAGAGATGATGAGGAGCAGGAAGAGCTGATCGAGGGCTCGCCGGGAAAAAATGTGCACGCAGCAAAATGGCATCATTAAACACGCGCGCTCACCTGCCACGCCGAGGGAAAACCAGCTCGACGCCGCATACTGTAGGGTACACACAGATTCATGGCGATGGCATTAAAGCCGAGATAGACGAAGGCTCGGGAAGTCGGAAATGATAAACGTGGTTATTAGATGTTCTTCACATTTGAAAGATGATGTAATGACAGTGGGGTGTGTAAGCCATGGTATATGTGGTATAGAGAACACACTCACAGCAGTTAGTGTTATGCATTATGCATAGAGGCTTCAGTTTTGATTGAAAAATGTGGCAGATGTACTCAAACTCATAGGCAAAGACCACGCCTTCATCACACAACTGCCTGACACAGACTACGCCTCCTTTAGTGGAACTGACAAGCATAGAGAGCACATGTTCTGTACTGGGACTGGCAGAGGAACTCACTGACTTTGCTGACCATTTTTGTCCCCTCGGCTTTCCTTTAGACATTGATGGAGGATGGGAAGAGGGAGACAGCGGTCAGCCTATTACCTCTAGTACCCGATGACCGTGACTCAGGACGGACCTACACCTGCAGGGTCCTAAACCCTGCAGCCCCAGCCGGACGCCAGACCTCCATCACCATCAACGTTCAACGTAAGTACGCTCATAAATATTTAAGTCAAGTTAAAACCACGAAAAAGGCATAACGTAAGACAGTGTCTAACTTGGTGCTGTCATGTTGCAGATCCTCCGTCTGTCACTCTGTCCGTTCAGCCTCAGACTGTAATGGAGGGAGCCAAGGTGTTGTTCATCTGCTCAGCTTCTGCCAGCCCGGAGATCACAGGCTACAGGTAAAAGAGGAATATTCGACACGGTGTGTAATCCCAGATTAGACTCATGTCAGAACAGGACTGGAATAAAATCACAGAGGATTTGGATTACTGTCAATATGCCTTGTTCACCACTGAAGGTCAAAATAATACAGCCAGACGCATGTTTCAGAAATCTACAACGTATACCATAAGATGAAACAGACTGAACAAAACAATCTCAGTGGGACTTCAAGTCATCCTCTGTCTGTCTCCACTCCAATAGGTGGTCCAAAGGTGGCGTCCCCATCCCTGACGCCAAAGGGGACAATCTGGAGGTGACGGTGGACTACTCGTATTTCACAGACCCCGTGTCCTGCGAGGTGTCCAACTCTGTGGGAAGCACCAATGTCAGCACGCTGGTGGACGTGCAGTGTATGTACACACAAACACAGACACACACACACATACAATACAAACAGTAAACACGTCTTCATGAAAAAAACCCACAAAAAATCATATTTGTGTAATTATATCCCTTTTCGAGTTTGCTGATAGATCTTCTGTCGATTTGAAAGGGAATGTTCATAGCTGCTGGCACCAGTGATGTATCAAGGCTGTGCAATGAAGTTTAAATATAACAGACTTTGGCTTTAATGATGCACAGGCATCACTAATTGCACAAGTGCGTCCAGGCAGATTGCATCAAAAGCTGGGTTCTTAGGAGGCGTTGTCATTAGGGGCTCATGCTTTGTGCTATAATTGCATGTTTTTTTTTCTTTTCTTTTCTCTGTAGTTGGTCCCAGGTTGCTATCAGAGCCCAAACCACAGACGGTGGACACGGGCATGGACGCGGCATTTACTTGCGCCTGGACTGGCAACCCTCCGCTCACCCTGGCATGGACCAAACTGGGATCCAGCGTGGTAATACCTCTTTATTTGAGTTTTTTTTTGACAACATTTGGTTCATGTTTTAACACTGAAATGACGTACATCTGTTCGATGACTAATAACAGGGTTGCGATGACAGTCTGCATCGATTCGTGATGTGTAAGAAAGCATTACGCTAATGACAGCTGATCCCCCTCAGAATGGGGTGATGAGTTTCCTAAGACAGCGTGGAGCAAATCGCTGCTATCTTGGGCATTATCCTTAGCTCACGAGTGCGATGTCTTTAGATCGCTAGCCAGCTCTGGTATTTTGAGCTCTGCTGTAGAGACTGCGCATCACACATCAGCCAGATATCTCCCGGGAACAACACTTATGCCGGCTAATAAGATTCCGCAAAGAGCTCGAGAAAGCAACCAAGGAACAAAAGCGAAAAAAAGGGCGGTGGGGTGGTGTGGGAGGGGGGGCAAAGAGGCTGCCGCGGAGCACTTGGCTAATTTCGGTGCTACACCTCCTCCATCTGTTTGTCCTGTATGAGTGCAAGGATCATCTTATCCTCGGGTGTGTTTGGTTCATCGCCACTAGATCCGGATTAATTGGCTAATTCGATGAGTGTCTGTGAGTGAAAAATCAAGGGGAGTTCTAAACGGATTAATCAGAGTGCAGCAGGGTTGGGCAGGGATGAGAAGAAGGGGGTGGTGGTTAACGACCGTTGGGGTTTAATGAGGTACCGTGGCAGGCGATGCTCACACACCGGAGGCCAGAACAGCTAGTAAGACAGGGTGCCCGCTAGCAGCCGAGCCCGCTCCGGAGAAATGCAGCTAGTTTTAATTAGAAGTGTGCTGGCTCTAAGGACTGAGGCCGGCACGCTTTAGACTGTAATTAAGACGGCGGCAGGCGAAATTACAGCTCCAGTCACAGCTCTCCCCTCGGTATTAGCAGCTCCAGAGTGAGGAGACGATTATGGCGACGATTGCCTCGCAGGGCCGCGTCGCTGACTGAAATAAACAGCAGGCTATTTGTTTTCCGAATTGGATCGTGCACATCCGACGGAAATAATGATGTTGGGATAAAAATGTTCATGCAACGAGTGTCCAAACGGAGGGATTTTTGCATGTAGATAATTATAACAATATTAGACAATAGCCTTGAGAGCTATTTTAGATTCATAGCCGCAGATTTGGCCCAGATTTGCGCGGAATAAATAATTTCCCGGGAGACGTGCATGAAAAACTGTCAAGTTTACATAAAGTCTGCGTATCCTCTGCACCTGTCAGTCACATAAAAGAGGCGTGGCTGGATCCTGCCTGGCTTTCTCAAAGAATCAGACTATATCCTGTTAAAACAGCTCCAAATCTAGGATTAACAGCGCTCAGGATGAGTATGCTAACAATGGCTTTTCTGTAAACGGCAGGTCCTCAGCAACAGCAACACGCTGCACCTAAAAGCAGTGACTCAGGAAGATGCCGGGACGTACACCTGTAAAGCCATCGTACCAAGGATCGGTGTGGCAGAAAGAGACGTCACGCTTACTGTAAACGGTAAAGACTCCCTCTCTCCTTCTCCGCCTATCCTTCCATCAACTCTCGAACCTCTTATTAGAGTTATTTCGAGGGCGCAAATTAACGTGGACGTCAGAAGCGGCTATTTCCTGTGCCAGCTATTCTAGTCTGGTAAACTCTTTCATCTGCCTCCTCAGACACACTTCTGCCTGCTTCCAGCCCCCTTTTCACCCCTTGTAAAACCCGCCCCCCACGCCACGCCCACCCCACACACATCATTCCGAGTAAACATAAAAACAAGCAGCTTATAATTGCTTTCAAGGAGACTTTTTTAGACATCCTATCAGATAAGCTTAGAGATAAACTACGAGACAGCAGATACAGAACAAAGGAACTTGAAAACAATACTTTTCACATTTTAGAGCTCAGACCAAGTAGTAATAAAATTCACCCAGTAGGCCAGTTAACCAAAAGGGGCAAGGAGTGTGGAAGATGTTTGCTTCTGCTAGCATTTAATTTGGCTTCGCAACAACTTCTAGGGGAATCTTTGACCTGCGAACTAACAAAATTCCGTTTTGTGAACCAACACAAAGCAGGAGAGCAACAGGATGTACACTGGGATTTTCTTGTTATCATTGTTGGCACCTTTGTGTTTGTAGAACCTTTAAAAAAAAAATCACACCGGTTAAATCAAATTAGGATTAAGATTCAATAATTTGTCATATGTACCTTACAGTACCAGTGAAATCTTTTTTTTTTTTTTGCATATCCCAGCTAAGAAGCTGGGTTCAGAGCCCAGGGTCAGCCAGGATACAGTGTTAAGGGCCTTGCTCAAGGGCTTAGCAGTGCTGGGGCTCGAACCCCTGACCTTCCAAACAGAAACCCAGTTCCCTATAGCCTTACTTCCCTAACGGTGGCTTTTCCCACCCAACATTGATTATTGATTTCTAGCTTATAGATAAGTCGCACCTTTAGGGTCGAGGATCGAGTCCCGCTTTCAGGTCTGTGTTTAGGGTTCAGTCAGGTTCAAAATCTAAATCAGGTTCAAATGTTTTTTGCTCACATTACATGATGGGTGCCAATAATACTCAAGCTAACTGGTTTTTGGCATCTTAAGTCATATGTTGGCTTCTTAAATCAGAAATGTCGTAGCTACGACACCGACACATAAGACAGCACCAATGGTGCCTTAGACACGCCCACTTTTGTACATTGAGACTTCAAGCACATTTATTTAGACATGTTTGTATTTTCATAGATTTACACACAGACACCTTCGCCGTGGTTGTCCGTTATCTCTCACACTGATACAAACTTTTGCTCTCTCTCTCTCCCTCTCTCTCTATCCTTCTCCCTCTGCAGGTCCACCCATCATCACGGCTGAGGCTACGCAGCAGGCTGTCAAACACGCCAAAGGAAAGCTGGAGTGTCTGGTGGGCAGCAGCCCTCCTCCTGACAAAATAGTGAGTTCTCCTTTCAGTGTGTGTGTGTGTGTGTGTGTGTGTGTGTGCGCGCGTGTTTGTATATGTGTGTGTATATGCACACTGTCTGCGTGCTTGTTAAGGATCTTACACTCGCACAGTCTTGACAAGCTTTTCCTCTATGCAGCAGCCTATTAAATACTTCTCCCCGTATGTGTGAGCGTAGGTGTGAAGTGTGTGAGGTGTATGAGGGATGTGTGTGTGTGCGCCCATGTGTATATCACGTGGAAGGATCGAACCTCCTGGCAAGATCTAAAGTGTAACTCTTGTGTGTTCTTTCTTTCTCGCTGTCTGATTTAGTTTTGTGCATCTCCCTCTCACTCACACTCACACACACACACACACACCGAGCTCAGTTGGATGCTGCTGGACGATGGGGTCATTCCGTAGTTCACCTCCTGCCATTGCAGGATAATTAGAGTTGGTGATGGAGGGAGATAGACAAAGAGAGAGAGAGAGGAAGAGAAAACATGACCAGAAAGAGGATAAGCGATGGATGTGTAAACAGATTCACAACAAGGAAAAGAACAAAAACAAGAACAAAGAGGAACGTGGATAGGGTGGGGTGAGGTGGGGTGAATTCAGGCCAACCGAGATGGACAGAACATGTAAGTGAAAAATAGAAAGGGAGAGAAGAGTTTTCTGTCTCTTTGGTAAAAAAAAATAAATTTAAAATTACAAAATATCCCCTTTGCCTCGAATGAAATCAATCAGCCAGCACATGTCTAAAGTGAGCCTATTTTTTAGGTTTGTACATAAATTGTAACAAAAATAACCAGACTCACATTAATAAATCTTCACACACTCAACCTGTTCAGTAAGGTGAACTTCATTGTGAGGCTTTTGACATTGTATGACACCGTTATCTATGAAAAATGAAACACAGAAAACGGTGTCGCACTAAAACAGTAGTGAAGTCCATTATTAGAATAGTTCTATACTTTGCCCAAACTGGACTGAATATTAATCGAAAGCTATAACTTTGCCTAATTAGCTCTGATTAAGTAATTAACCTCGATTTTCTAATATAAATGAAAGTCTGACTCGCTGTGCTGTGCTTTGCTGTTCTGTCTGTCCTCAGGTGTGGACATTCGGGGACATGAGCTTGTCGTCCGGTTCGTCGGGCCGTTTCTCCGTTCAGACGGTGAACAGCGACCGCGGCGTCCTGTCCTCCCTCGTCCTGTCCGAGACGCTGGCTCAAGATTTCCAGCTGAGATACAACTGCACGGCGTGGAACCGCTTCGGAACCGGCACGATGCTCGTCATGCTCAAAGAACAAGGTGAGGGACGGAACGCAGGACTCGGTGAGAGAAGAACAGAACGAAGACAGGATCTGTGTCAATCTTTTTTAATGAGGGTTCACTTTTATTATTATTATTATTATTATTATTATTTAATCTGCTTAATAGGGAAGAGGACCAGGAAGGTGGTTTGAGCAGGATGGGCAAGTGGGAGCGCTTGAGGACGTGGGACATTCGTTTTCATTTGCATGCTCATGCATATTCATATAGCCCAGATTTAATTATAATAAAAAACACATAGACAGTCCTAAACCATTTTTTTTTTTTTAGATGTTGAAAAGTACTAAATGGCTCATTTAAATGTAAAACATGTGCAGGGTTACTTTAAAACAGGCCCCCTTTTTTGATCTTTATTTCACATTCTGTTCTCGTAAAAGAAGGAAGAAATGAAGATGAAAAGACGCAATAGCTCTAAGACTCGCTTTTATTTTAAACCGCAGCCCGGCTTTGCCCAGTTGTTTTAAAAACGATGTCAAAAAGAGCAAAGCAACTAAGATAAGAAAAAAACACTCTGAAAGCATAGGTGGTAATATTCTGACATACTGTTCCTTGTTCCAGACTGGATTTAGTTTAATCTTTGGCTTAAAAAGAAAAGAACGTGGTGGGATTTCAGACACATTATTATTATATATATATATTTTTTTTTTTGTAAAACAAAGCCTTATTTAATCATAACGGGAGGAGGGGGAAGCGGTCGGGGCGATGCAGTCTTTTTAAGAATTTGAACACTCATGCATATTCATCGATCCTCGCATGAATTCTAGAAGCGAAGACGCTGAGATGGTCTTTAACCATTTGTAGGGGATTTTTTTTTTCATTCAAAAAAAATATTAAAAGTCTTATTAAAACCTGTTCTGGGAAACTTTAATACAGGCCGTTTTTTATCTTTATTTAACTTTCTGTTCTGCTAAATGGGGAACGAAACGAGGATGAAAAACGGCAAAGTTTTAAGACGCGATTTTACTGAAACTCAGCTTTGCCCATTTGGAATAAAAGCAGCCAAGAAACTGGAAAGCTACTAAGGAGAAGAAAACTACAGGTGGTAAAATTCTAACAGCTGGATGTTTTTGATCAGGGTTTAGATTTTTTAAATTGTGGTAAAATGAAAAGGAAAATGTGACACTTAAATATACAGCAATCAGGCCTAACATTAAAATTTAATCATTTCTGCTGATGCGGCACTTCGTGCCCCTTCATAAGACCTCTGGGGGGTGTGTTGTGTGGTGTCTGGCACCAAGACACTAGCAGCGGATCCTTTTGGAGACAGACTGCTCAATCGGATTGAGATCTGGGGAATTTGAAGGCCAGATCAACAACCTTGAACTCTTTGCTTGCTAATCCCCATACACAGCAGGCTGTGATGCACTGGCTGTTCTGATGCTTTTCCATCATTGACTTTTCATTTGGCTTTTCTGTGGAATCAGACCAGACAGACTGGCCTTTGGTCCCCACAGATGAGCCTCGTCTGTCCATGATCCTGTCACCAGTGTACTGGTATATAATTAATAATCAATGTTATTCAGTTCACCAGACGGTAGGGTTAGTGTTGTGGCTGAGCGGTTGTAGCTTTGCTTTGTGTAACCAGTGTGGTGTGTGGAGAGGGGTGCAGTCGGGGCCACAGAAGGACATTGGCCTCTTTTGTTTTATAATTTGCATACTCATGCATATTCATAAATGCTTAACTAATTACAAGCATAAAGATGCTTACACATGCTCCTAAACCATTATAATACTGGGTGTGTTAAAAGTCTCCATACTTAAAGGGAAATTTACACTTTTTTTTTTTCATCAAAATGTATCTTTATTTAGGTCTCTCTCTCCTTTGATGAACTTGTGTTTCAACATCTGGTGTTATGCATGAAGTGGTTTCATTCTGTTAATTTCCCCCAGGTACGGAGACTTTTGGGACACCTTGTGGGTTCTGGGAAAAATGACAAAAAAAAAAAAAAAAGCCTTTTTTTTAAGCTTAAGTTCAGGTTTTTGTAATAAAGGCACTGAAGAAACTAAACAGCAGCTAGAAGAAACATAGAAGGTATAGGTGGTATTATTCTTACATGCTGCTTAGTACTCGAAACAGGATTTAGTTTGATCTCACACTAAAGCAGAGCACAGATGATAAGAGAAATGAGAGAGATCTGTAACGCAGCACATTTGTTAAAAGAGTTTGAATTGACTGGAGCGCCTCAGAAACTTGAATAGTGTAGGACAAAGACAGCTTCGAGTGTTAACATTAACATAGTCGCTGTGGATGTTGCGTCCATGTGGAACCAACAGAAAATGAACATTTGTGTAGTGTTTTAAATAACTGATGCTGTTACAAAGGAACAAGAAAAGAATCACAGAGGATGCAGGAGGTTGGGTTTACAAAAGGTTTAGTTCAGATTTCTTTTTCTGCCTTAAATCAAAATTAAGGTGCATTTAGGTACTTTACAATAGGTCTTGGTCGTTCAAAATTTCATTTAAGTAATCTAAGCCAAATTCCGCAACCATCGTTCTGTGCAAAAATGCACTCCAACAGACTCGTATGAAGCTTCTGTAAACCCACTGAGCTAATTCAACGTAGTATCTTTTAAATTTAGCTATTTTCCCCCCCATAATGCTAATTCTGGTTAGACATACAGCTAGTTCCAAGAAAAGTATAAAATTTTTACTAATTACTGAGGATGGGAATCATCAGGGACCAGCCGATACGATATTATCACGATAATTAGGTGTTGATTAAATTTCCATTAAGAGTATCACAATTTTATAAATATCCCGATTCGATATTACCTTTTTTTCTCTCTCTCTTTCAGATTTTGTTATAATACTAAACAAACAGGAAATAATTGACTTGTACTACACAGGATGCTGTGCCAAGGTATAAATAGTTTAGAATGTGCCACCTGTAGGATTATTGAGGAACTGCAACATTTTAGCACCTCAAATCTTCAAAATAACAAAAATAGTTTTGAGTCAATGTGGCGAGACATGAATTGGCCCCAAAAAAAGATTATTGTTATGATTTTTTCCACATCTCTACAAAATACCCCATAGTTTTAAAGGACATTTTTGAAGGAGTCTCAGCTGAAGGTTGGAATGTATTATTGCGCGGAGAGAGGTTTGTGGAATTGGTCCCTAATTACTTGCATTGTTCCAAGTTACAAACTTCACAGTCGGTGTGCAGAACAGGAACATTTCTAATGACCAAGACCTACTCTAATGTACTTACTGTATATGCACCTCAAAAACCCAAATTATCCCTTTAAGGAGATTCAGTGTAATAATACTAAGGTCCTCCCATTGATAGTAAGGTAAGTGTGTGTGTGTGTGTGTGTGTGTGTGTGTGTAAATGATTTGGCCTCTTATTATTCCGACATTTAGTACAATAGTGAGAGAAGAGCCAAAAATGTCTGATCAGATGGCTACACAAAGTGCATTGGGATAATGTAATGGTTTCATTTATTATGTCCATCTGCATGAATCTCCTTTCCTCTGCCTTTTATTCTGGCTGATTCGTGACAGGCCCTTCTCCAGAGTCAGCACCACACCAAAAGAACCTCCCAGAAAAAAGAAAAAAAAAAAGGCCCTCCAGTAGTGCGCTTATCTTAATTATACTCCGGCAAATCAATAACATTTAATCAGGAGATGGAGTGCTTAATGAATACATCTGCCCCATAACACAGATATAGATTTTGGAGCCTAGATTAATTTGATCCGTGGGCCGCTGGGTGTCCCTGTGTACCGCGCGGCTGGGCCTCGGCTCGTCGCTCCTCCTGCACCGGGGGGCCCGAGTTTGTTTAAATAAGGCTGAGCGTCGTAGTAGTCAGTCGTGGGAGACAGTGGAAACGAGGTCCTCGTCTGCAATTTACATCACGGCAGAAGAAGTGTGTCTCTGGAGAAATACAGCGAGCGGCGCTATATCTCCTGCAATCTCTAATTAGATTAGCGTCAGGCGGCTTGGTACGTGTCAGGCCTGGTTAGCCCCCCTCCAATTGAGATTAAAGAAAATTCTCCAGGCTTGGAAACGCCACGCCGGATGAATTTCTATACGCAGAGCTATGAGCAATGACAGCAAGAGCGACTGGGTTTGAAGCATACTGGCCAGTAACGTAGTCCGCTCCAAATCCTCCGGGGAATCCGGCAAGCCTCGGTTAAGGTCGCAGCCACACATCTGTCATGAAACTCAGAAACAAAGTCATTCTTAGTGTAACATCTCAAGGCTGATTTGGCATTAGAGAAACGTGACCCCGTGTGAATCAATTAAGATAAATTTCTCTGAGAGCGTGTTTACGATTGACGCCGCGTTTCTCGTTGTGTTACAGAAGCACTGCCGTTGCTCATCATCATCGGGTCGTCAGTTGGAGGCGGCTGCGTTTTCATCGTCTGTGTCATCACCCTGGCGTCCATCTGCTGCCGCCACGCCGCTAAAGGTGAGGTCATGGGTCAGGAGTTGGAACTCGTTTTATAGATTTGTGTCCGATACCAAAAACAAAACAGCAAACTGAGTGAAACAAAACCGATTTTAGGAAATGCTTAGTAAAGATGTTCCCATCATAAAACTCTTTTTCTCTCTTTTTCTGTCGCTCTTTTTTCTGGTCTGTTTGTAGGTAAAAAGGGGACACGCCTATCCAAAAGTGACATCCGTGTGCAGATCGTACACAGCGACCACAACGCAGCTCGTGGCAACGATGACGAGGAGGACGTGAAGGAGCCGATGGTGAGCATCTCTAACAGCTTTGCATTAAAGGCCTTATATATACAGAGTAAGTATATACAGCACTGTGCAAAAGTCTTGAGCCACCCCTCATTTCTTAATACTTTCTTCCAAAGAGCCAGACTTTGTTGTATTCTTGATGTACAGTCTTGAGGAACAATTATCCAGGTTTCTTGAAGAACGTTTTGGCTCCCAATCCAGATCAGTTTCAGAAGAAAGTCTTTTGTTTGTTGAGCCACACAGTGACTTAGGAATTATTCAAATATCTAATGTAAGGCCTGAACCAGAGAGAAACAGGTGCAGATGCTGACAGATGTTCAGGCCGGTGATTAGTACACTGGTGATGCTGAATGCCGAGTGGTTGGAACAGACGAGAGGAGAAATGAGGCTGCTGCTGAGGTTGTTACATAAACAAACAATTTCTCAAATTGTCTCACTTTGGAGCCTTTCGCAGTAAAGCATTTGTACTCATTTCTTTAATTTAATCTACATCATTGAATTTCATTGAATGTGAAGAAATAAGGGGTGGCTCAAGACTTTTTCCACAGTACTGTATTATTTAAAAAAAACTGTTATTCTGGTTGTTTTGGAATGTGTAGGAGAAATTTCGACGTATAATGTCAAAGATATTCCCCAGTGTCTGTCTGTGTTGCAAAGAAAATATTCCGAGCTTATAAAAGTATTACACAAACTTGAACCTAATATGTTTTTTTAGCAATCGAGCCGTTTGAAGACTTTATGCTTGGGCACACTCACAGTATGAGCATCCTAATGAGAGCTCAGCTGGCATGCAGCAGGGTGTGAGTGAATGTGAGTGTATGTGTGAATAGCAGAGTGTACGCAACCTGAATGTGTGTGTATGTGTGTGTGTGTGTGTTTCATTTCTGTTAGGCTCCCAACAGCAGTGAGTCTCCCGGGACGTCACGCACCGAGCACAGCGATCTGCTGGAGGAGGAAGATGATGAAAGATCAGATATTAAGGTAAGGTTCTTATAAATGCTTTAATTAGTAACATGGCTGACTATTCGGGAGCCAAATCTGTGTTGCGTTCGCGTTAATGGAACTTTTATGATGCAGATCGGAAGTAAAGTTACGCAAACAAAAGGTGCGTTTGAATTTGGATGGCACTGTCATGTTCGGTAATGCGAGTCCTGCCTCACTCAGACAAATCACACCTACGCATAAAATTCTGGGATGATACACAGTCTAATTCGGGATTGTACACTTTTCTTTAGAAACAGGACACCACGCGAAAGAGCAAAAGTGCTTCTGAAGCTGTAGGAGGTGAAACCAGAAGATATTTTATTATTTTATTATCCGGAGATCTTTCAGAATCTAATATATCCGCTCTGTGGGGTTCCACAATTGCAAGAGTATAGTTGTTAACAGTCATACGATTGAGGATCATTGCCGCCGAAATGTGCACTACTCCAGGATATGACGTATACGGAATTGGACTGTCCATCAACGAACGGCAAAATAACCACAGGGCCACCGCTGAGCCGATAATACAGTATATGAGAGACGGATCGGTCCTAGCGCAAATTAAATAAATGATCAGGACATGTTAATCATTTATGTGACTTTATTAACAGGCCGGTTTTTCTCTCCACACTCCTGCATATGCGGTTCATCTACACACTTGTTCTGAACAATCAGGATGTGCTGATTAATGTTTCAGTTACAGTACCTCTGACCTGCATGTTGAAATAATTAGGACGGGGACAGTGCTCGTTCTTTGTTCATTATTTTTCTATTCCAGCAAGCCTCTGAGAGTTTTACGTTTTTACTTTGGGGTCAGAGTTTGTTTATCAATATCTCACCTTCTGCAGCTTTACTAGAAGTCCTTGTATCTTTCGTTTTCATGCAAGAATTATGCATCTGGTAATAAAATACCAAAAGATGTATAAATCCAGGTTCTATTCATAACTCCAGAGTTTCTCCAGAGAACTGTAGGACATTTTGATAAGAAGTACCTCTTTTAGGAATAATGAACTACATTATAGAAATGTATTTATTTTTCCAACAGGAATAAAGATTGTTCAGTGTGGTTACTTACTGCATGGTTCTTCATCATGGATCATGTCATCTCTTCTTCCTTTCCAGGACCCCACGAACGGCTACTACAACGTCCGAGGTCATGATGACCGCCATGTTGCCCGGACTGGCTTTTCCGAGTTTGTCCCAACCTCGCGTCCCGTCTACACACCTTGTCAGCTTCCATCTCCAGGTCCCCTGTACAGCCAAACCACCACTCAGGCACGTGTTTACGACTTCTCCAACCGCTACGCCACCACACCGGCCAACCGCACCACCTACGAGCAACAACCACAGCAACAACAGCAGCAGCAGCAGCAGCAGCAGCAGCAACAACAACAGCAGCAACAACAACAACCGCAGCCACAACAGCAAACAACTCCCACAATGTACCCACAGGACCCGCTGTACCTGCCCAATACCTACGGCCGCGCCTTCACCAGCTACGTCAAACCCGCCTCCTATGACAAAGTGGATACTTTTGAGCAATCAGATCAGGCCAGTAAGGTGTCCGGGTCGTCCCGCTTCTCCTACGCGTCCTCGCAGCAGTCCGACTACGGACGGCCATCCCAGCAGCGCATGCAGACTCACGTGTGAGTGCCGGACTTGTAAAGTGTAATCAACAAGGGACAACAAAGCGTGCATTTGGAGACAGATTCGGAAGGGCCTTCTTGAGCTCTCGGGAGAAAAGCTCAAGTCACCTTTGGATCCTCTAAGCTAATTTAATTATGTTTAGCTTTGTCTAATAGCTGAACTTCTGGTGAATGAATGCCATCCTTTTGTAATCCCACTTATTATGGAGATTGGCACACGAGGACGCTTCGGCATCTCCGAGCGGTCTGTGATAGCAGTCAGAGACGGATCAAATGGACTAACTTTTGTAAATGAGATGCTAATTATCTTACGCTGGACCACAATCAGAAAAAAAAAAAAAAAAAAAAAAAAGTCTTGTGCTGGCATGCTGAAGGAATCGTAAGCACATTTTGTGTGTCGTTGACATGAGGACTGAACTACAACAGGAAATCACAGATAAATTGAGACAAACTGGTGGAAATTAGGGCTCTTTTATGAAAGCTTCATCTGCTGTTAGGGTATTTCTGAAGACTTTTCGAAAATAAAAGGATGTAATGAAGAGAGAGATGCGCTTTAGTCGAATTTGTCTCTGATTAGCAGAACAAAGAGGGAGACGAAAGCCCTAATGAAGATGCAGCCCAGACACAAGAGGCGTATTTTGCATCCCAAAATGGCATGTTATTGGTTTTGGGGTGCAAATGAAAGGTGCCTTGCTTGTATTAAGAAGCTGGTGGCAATCTGAAACTGCGAAATTTAAACGCAGTAATAGTTTAGCGACTGTGATTTTTACTTATAAAAAAAAAAAAAAAGGAAATACAAAAAAGTGGGCCGAGTCGTTCTGTCTGAAGTGACACAATCAAACATTTCTGCCATGTTTACACACAATAAAAAAGGTTGGACACAATGCTCCTGATAAACGAGTGTACAAATCCCGGGGGTATAAAGCCCTCTCCTCTTGTCTGTTGCATGCAGATGACGTGTCTATGTGAACGTATCGAACGTTTCTTTCCATGTCCATTGCTTTACTGCACCTAACGCCATTGGATCGTGGTAATCCCGGTAACCGGGTCCCCCTGTACTGCCATTTTTTTCCCCTTTCTTTCTTCGGGCCTAAGTGATTTCAATTTTGGGGAGGGGTGGGGGGTTAAATTCACAATTCAAGTGAACTGTGCTGAAAAACACATTGCTTGTCTTTATTTTTATACTTTGTATAAGCCTTAATGTACAGTGTGTACGCTGCTCAACTGTAAAATACATTTATATTATGAATGCGTATAAATATATATATCTAATTTGATTTTTATTGGTTTTATTTTAACACGATTTTAGTTCCGTTTCCCCCCCCCGCGTGAGCTTGAGTTTCTCATCATTCTTGGGGTTGTGTTTCCTTTTTGACACCTTTTTTTTTGTTGCTTTTTTAAGATTATGCATTGAAATTTTACTTGCTAAAATGAGCTATTGTTGCTTGTAACTTTGTACACATATTTATATTTAAATAAAACCATTTCAAATAAAAAGCAGGTGTGACTGGAGCATTGTGCTCAATGTTGTATACAATAAACAATGCTGGATAAATTAGCGGCCCTTGCTGGATGAATACTACATGCTTAAATAAATTTAACCAAAAGTCTTCCTCTATGCAAAGATACTTCTCAACATTGCTCAACAACGTCTCTATCGCAAGTGATGATTGCAAACTGGATATCATCACTATGGCCGTCCATATTCGGATGAATTGGATAGGAAATTTTGCTGAATATTACTAACTATTACTGCCTAACACCGACACACTAATAGGTTGCGTTACCACATCACCAGTTTGCCAATTTGCCAATGCAAAGACGAAGATCCTAGCTTTAACTAACTTACGGTTACGGTAAATGTTTTGGAATGTCCGCAGCACGCGCCAGATATCACTTACATTATAGCAGCTCTAACCACACTGCGTTTCCCTATCCTTGTTTTCCTCTCTCTCTCTCTCGTAAAGTCCCTGTTCAATTTTTATTGTAGCATCAATAACATATTTTAACAAGTACATTCATATAATCATGTGACTGAGCTATAGTTGCTACTTCTTTCAGAGCTGCTGTTCATCACCACCAATCAGAATAGACAATCAGCAAGATTTTTAAAGTATGAGATGTAATATAATGCACCGAAACATTTATCATCATATACACTACTTTGCAGTTAGCTATACAATAATACTTTCAAATTATTGCTACAGTGAAACCTCGGATTGCGAGTAACGCGGTTTGCGAGTGTTCCGCAAGACGTGCAAAGATTTTTTATAAATTTTACCTTGGAAAACGAACAAGTTTTGGAGTATCATGTAACACGCATGCGCTTCTTGTTTTGATGCCGAGCGTCACGTAACCACAACTGAGCCAATGGTTTTTCTCTCTTTTGTGCTGCAGAATTGTGGGTAATCGTCTCCCCTGCTGGGTCTTAGTGTCTCTTACTGACATAATGAACATCCGTGCACGCGTGTACAATTTACTATAATACTGTGACCACGTGTGTGTGCGTAAAACATATTTTATTTCTTGTCTGTATGCGTGTGTGTACAGAGCGCATGTAAAGCAAAAGCAAGTCTCATTAGAGAGGTTAAAGATCCATTTTCTCTCTGCTTAAGCCTCAGCATGCTCTTTGTGTTCTTCACACACACAGAGACCCCTCGTACTTTTGCCTCTACAGACACACACACACATACACACTCTTTCTCTCTGCTCTACACAGAAACTGCTCTGTCGCAATCCTTACCTCCACAAAGGTAAAGTGCAGGTTATTTATTTATTTTTTTACTCTACAGCAGTGATTCCATTAGTGTGTCACTCAATCGAGTGTTATTAGGGAGATTTCTTATTTATTTTTCCGAAAAAACTGTTTCCGTTGTGTGCGCATGTGTGTGTAAAAAGAGTGGAGGATGGATAACTGTGTAAGACAAGAAGAAGAAGAGGGAAGCTTACTTTAAATTCACACACACACACACACACACACACAGCGCCTGTGCGCACAAACTGAAACACTTATCTGCTGGGATTTATTTTTACTTTTTTTAAAAGGTGAAGTGCAGGTTAATTTGTTTTATTTTTACTTTATATTTTGTGTTAATTATTTGTATTTTTTTGGACTAGGGAACAAATAATTTGAGTTTCTATTATTTCTTATGGGAAAATGAAATTTGGTTTACGAGTTTTTTGAAATACGAGCCTGCTTCCGGAACGAATTATGCTCGTAATCCAAGGTTCCACTGTAAAAATGTTAGTTGAATTGACCTAGATTGACTAAAGTCACTATTAATATACTAAATACAATATACACTGATCATTAAATCATTAAAACAACCCATCTAATATTGTATAGATGCTCTTTGTCCTGGCAAAACAAAGATTTGGACTCTGAAGCTCTTTGAAGCCGTGCTGTGGTACTTGGAATCAAGACATTAGCATAAAGTGGGGGTGGGGGGTCATTGAATAACTTGTTTATTCAGCATTTCCACAGATGCCCACTGCATCTGGAGATCAGCCAACTCAACACCTTAAACTCTTAGTAATGTTCCTCAAACAACAACAGTGTTTGCAGTGTGGCTGGGCACACTGTCCTGCTGAAAAATGCACATGCTATTAATGCTGTACTGTTGTGTGAAGGGTGTTTGACCATGTGTAGGTACAATAAGTGGTACATGTTTTAGAGCCGAACATTGCCTAAAGCATCACACTGCCTCCACTGGCATCTTGGTGCACATGGCTGTCTTTATTTCATAGTTGAATGGTGCAGCCTGAATGCCCATTGGAAAAGGGTCAGCATTGACACTTCGACCAGACTGCTGATCCTGTCGCCGGTTTGGCTTGGACGGTCCTTTCTTGGACCAATTTTGGTAGGAACAACGCACAAGACTTGGCATTTTAACCATGACCCAGTCATTCCAGTTTGGTCATTTACAACCTTGCGCATTTTTCCTGCTTCCAAAACAGCAACTTCGAGAACAGAACTGCCTGTTGACTTCCTGCATAATGCAGCAAGATATTGTGAAAGATGTAACTGTAAAGAGATAATCAGTGTTGTTCATTGATTCCCATACGCTCTTTCTGAACATCCTTCTTCGAAATATGGCATTCCAATTAAGGAAAATTAGCACACAACAACATGCATCGACACTTGCCTTATAAAGTCTGTTACTCAGCTTGGAGGACCTTTATGACCCTATAGGGTAGTTTTCATTAAATTCCTATTCAGTTTCGGAGATTTAGTGATGTTGACGGTTAAACATGCGTACATCTTTAAAAAAAGAAAAAAGAAAAAAGGAAACCATACATATAGAAAACGTCGTCTTTGATGCTAGCTTTGGTTTACACACTTGCTAAATGTGGAGTTGGAAGACCAAAGATTGGAGCGCAGCCATTATTTAATAACGTCTCCCTTCTCGCTCATGCTTTTAGATCTAATTAATCCTACAACTCCGAGCTTTCCAGTGGAGACCGAGATTGACACCAAGCAACAGTCAGCATTTAGCAAGTGAAAAATGATGCCAGTGCGCACACTTGCATCTGATTCATATTTCATTCTGAACTGCATTAACCGAGGCAATCCAGAAACACAGCACGGAATGGATGTGTAATAGTATAATATATAATAATATATAGAACGCTTGTGATAAGTGATGGATGATGTTCTATGCCGTGCAGGTCAACAGCATCAAATTCACAACGCAAACACTGACATTAGATCCACAAGTGAACGGTTTAAGTCTACAAGTAAAGCATACCCAAGTGGCTCAAGGGCAGCAACACAGGCAGAGGTATGACATAAATATTTATACCCTGGCAGCGGTTACAGGAACCATGTTTTACACTAATAAGCAGGTGTTTATAAAAGGTGTACATGGGTCAACAATAGAGATGCCCGGATCATCCATCAAGAAGACTAAACCTTCCCTTCTATGGTGGCTAAGCTTGTGCAGCCCTGCTGTGTTGCAGGAAGCTTTAAAATTGCATGAGATGTAAACACAATCTGCTAGAATTGCTGATAATATGTGGAAGGCTATTACTGTAAGGCTTACTGGGAAATATAGAAACACTCCAAACATTTACAAGCATGCCGTACCAGGCAAAAGTTTGGATTTATTTTCCACATTCTAGATTTTTTTTTTTTTCAAAACGATGCATTGGATAATTACTGTACGTAGCAACAACAACAATAGTGGTCAGTTGATACTTAATTATATTGCTACTTATTACTGTATATTGTACAGTGTCTCAATGTGTTAATGATTGGAAGTTTGGCGGTTCGAGTCCCAGCTCCGTCCAGTTGCCGCTGTTGGGCCCTTAAGCAAGGCCCTTAACCCTGTCTACTCTGATTTACACTCGGATTGGCGTCGTTATGAGGGCTTTACAGAGCATAAGCAGCAGACGATATGTATCTCATATACCAACTGTTCAAATTAGATGGTTGGGCGGGATTTGAACACCTTAAGCATTGTTCGACAGTGTGGATAGGGAAGACCATGGAGTTAGAAGTCGTGTACAAACTTTTGACCGGTGTTATACTTTTGGGGGTATAGTCTCAAAATATCCATCAACATTTAATTGGGCTGTAATGGCTAAAATTCCTAAAATAATATCAGTTCATAAGTGCAGTAGTTTTCTTAATTTTACCGCCTCGCCCCAGTTCACATGGTCACACGGCTGCTTAAGGTCAATCCATTTTAAAAGACGTTCACTCTCGAAGCTTAAAACTACAACGCACCGTTCTATCTCCACACCGTGTAACAGTTAATAGATATTGATCCTTTTTCTTTTTTTTTCTTTAAATTGGAACATTTTTCTAATTATAATTTTAATTAAACATCTGAACGGAGATCGTTACGTCTTTTCCTACTAGTCACCCTAACTTTCAAAAGCAAAAGAACCGTGAAGATTTATTTCTTGGCCTCGCTCTCAGGTTAGGAGTTTAAAGCTGCAGTATATAACATTTCTTAATGGTTTAAAGTTGGAAGTTTAAAGACTGAAAAAGCCACTGGCTCTCACCCAGGGCCGGAAAAATCAGATAAGTCAGGTTCGGGTTTGATTTGGTGTTTAGTGACATGGTTATTGATTCAACGAGAATATCTTTTATTTAAAGAAAAAAAGAAGGGAAAAAAACCCTGTCACACTCAAAGAGCTGGCATGTGACAAGAAAGTGCGATGAAAAAAAAAAGTGATAAACACTGGATTAGCTTTCTAGGAGTGATCACAACTGCAGAACTTAATGGGATTAAAAAATAATGTGGCTTTTTTTTCCTTGCTAATCTTCTAAGATATTTAAGCACTTTGCATCAGATAATTATTTCCTCAGCAGGCATTTTATTCAGCATGTCTTAAATTGTCTTAAGTGTATATTGACTTGCCTTTTGAATTCTCATCAATTTTATTTGCACAACATTCTTCCATTGGAAAGTGCTTGCAAAGACTTTTCTGCAAGAGAGCTCTCAAAGTTATGTACCGCTGCTTGGCCTCGTGTATAAAATACAGATCAAATTCATAGATCAGCTTCTCTAGCTACTCAGATACTTTGCAGGTGACTTATTACTTAAGCTTGGCCGGAGCAAACTTCACCCAAACCCCAGTTAATCCATGGACTGTCAAATGGGTGGCACAAAATGAGCCTGGCTTTTGGATGGAACCCGCCTACCTAATTCAATTACCACCCACAATCATGCAAGCTTAGCTTTAGCTTGGCTAAAGTGCTATGGTGGCTAACGTAAATGTATACAGTAATGCGTTTGATTGAGGCGGCATGGTGTCTTAGTGGTTAGCACTGTCGCCATGTACCTCCAGGGGCCAGGTTTGAGTCCCAACCAGGTTCTTTCCGCACTTGGTGGGTTTAAGTGGGGTTAATTTGCATCCCCGAATTCCCTACTTTGTGTGAATGAGGGTGTGTATGCTCTGCAATGGATTGACATCCTATCAACACTTACATTACTTGTAAGTTAACTTATGACGATTCCAGTAGGCAGCTAGTGGTTTGGTGCCTGTACTGCAGTAGTCACTCACAATTGGCCCCGCTGCTAATTTGGCATAGCTTTATGGCTTATGTATAGTTGTCATGAATAATAATGTTTTTTTCATACCAGGCTAAAAACATGTTTATAAATTTTTAACATGGAGATCTCATGGAGAAGGTTTCTCTCCTGTGATCCGGAAGACCTGGGTTCAATTCCCACCTAATGGCCAAACCCCAGCCACTAGATTAGAAAAAAAGTCTTGTGTCAGTAAGTTCGAATTCAAATTTCAAATTCAAATTTTATTTGTCACATACACAGTCATAAACAGTACGATATGCAGTGAAATGATTATGCTTAAGTGCACCGGTGTAAAACCTGTGCCAAGTTGCGTGCAGATTGGATGGGCCACTGTGGCAAACCCTCGATGTAAGCAACCGGAAGATTAACAACAACCTGGGGATTGACTCATTTTTGGAGCCCGATCCCTGTGGACACTCGAGGAACTGCACATTTTGGCACTTCCAATTTTGCTTCATTTTACAGAGTTTGTCCCTTGAGTTACACCTGTCCCACCTTAAAAACAAAAACGAATTAGGGTTAGAATTAGGAGGCATTCTGTGTCGTTTTAGTGGCATGCATGTAGAGTGAAACCTTGGATTATGAGCATAATTCGTTCCAGAAACAGGCTCGCATTTCAAAACTCTCGTAAACCAAATCAAATGTCCCCATAAGAAATAATAGAAACTTAAATTATTTGTTTTACAGCCCCATAAAAATAATTAACACAAAATATAAAGTAAAAATAAAAAAATTAACCTGCACTTTACCTTTTAAAAAAATATATATCCTGACAGGTAAGTGTTTCCGATTGTGCACGCAGGCACTGTGTCTCTCCCCCCTTCTCGTCTTACAGTTACCCTTCCTTCACTCTTTTCACACACACACACACACACACACAACGGAAACACTGTTTTATCGAAAAAAATCAACAAGAAATCTTTATTGAGCGACACACTAATAGTTGCATCAAAACAAGAAGCGCATGCATGATACATGATTCTCTAAGACTTGTTCATTTTCCAGGTCAAAATTCATTAAAAATTTTTGCTCATTTTGCGGAACACTTGCAAATCGCGTTACTCGCAATCCAAGGTTTCACTGTATAAACAGGCAATACACTGAAACTCACTCAAAATTAGTTGACCATTTAATAGTCAAATTAAATGTAAATCGGGTTGGGCTGTGATCATTTAACACCTGGGTGTAAATAGGATGGTTGGCTACGAATACATGGTGTGAATCGTCACATGGGTTGTTCCACTCTAGGTGCAAATAGCATTGCTGCCTATGGACACCTGGGTGTAAACAGCATCTGCTTTTTATGTTACCTTATGTTGTGCTATTTTGGAACTTGTTTCCTTTTTTTGTGTGCAAGTTAGCAAAGACAGTTTAAAGGTTTTCTGTCTGGTCAGATTAAGGTGAATCGATGGAATTAACAAGTTGCAACACAACATGAACATGAGGAACATTTATTCACTTTATTTTCATATGAATCTTTTGTGCTTTTGGTACAACCCAAGGTAAGTAGTTAAAAGATACCCAACCGGGGCTCTTTAGGAGTCCTGCAGCTTTAAATCAGAATGTTCAGGTCAATAATGCAGGACATTCCTGACCTCCCACTACATGCATCGTGCTTCATCTTTAACCAGCACTTCCACATTTTATTTTTCGACGAAATAACACAAAGTCTGACAACTTCTCCAGCACTCTGAAACAGAAATTTGTTTCAACAGGGAAGAAAAAAAACTTTATCAGATCTAATTTCACTACATTTATCATCATTCAGCGAAGATTTCTGAGTAAGACAGATCGCTATGAAATGTTGGTATAAACAGTAATATCTGAAAAAGCTTTTCTAAACAGGAAAAAATGAAGAAATATCCTGATGAATTGGAAGACTTGCCACAACAGAAGAACAATTCAGCAGTGAGTACAAACTGAACAGGAAAGACCTTCTCTGCTCCGGATGATGACTTTTATCGTGTAAATGTTAGACGGTGAATCGATACTGTACGATTGGATGGAGTGATAAGAAAATGTATTAATATTATACCAAGCTTAAGCAGGTAATCATTTCAAAATTCGAAAGAAAAAGATTATTTTTTTTTTTTTAATTACACTTAAACTCAAAGAGCCTGACAGTCACCAGACTGAACTTCCAATTTATTTGACGTTGAATATTATTTCATTAACAACGGCAAGTGTGTGTGATGCGAGTTTTAGTGGAATCAGTTGCTGTGAAATTAATGCAGGAAACAGTTTTTCGTTTGGTTAATGTTGGTGCACACTGATTAAAAGTAGGCGGGGCTAATCCTGGTCAATTGAATAACCTTATACAAAAGTTTTGAAAATTACACAAATATTATTTTTCACAAAGTCTGCTGCTTCAGTGTTTTTAGATCTTTTTCGGTCAGATGTTACTATGGTTTACTGAAGTATAATTACAAGCATTTCTGAAGTGTCAAAGGCTTTTAGTTTGTGCAAAGAGTCAATATTTGCAGTGTTGAACCGTCTTTTTGCCACATCCTTACTTGCATAATCAATGCTTGGAGTTTGTCAAAATTTGTAGGTTTTTGTTTGTCTATCCACCTCGTGATGATGAACCACAAGTTCTCAATAGGAAAAAAAATTGGGGAGTATTGGGGAGTTGAGTACCGAAAACCATATAACCGGTATGTATTGGACCGAAACAGAACGCGAATTTCGGTGCCTCATTTCGGTGCCACTTAAATGCCTGAACTGTAGATTGAAATATTTGTTCTCTGGGGCTATAATGACAGAGTTGTAATAAGCATCAGATTCATTAACACACATGATCGCAAGTGAAATTTAAATGCTGCATTAATGGGGTGTCAGAAATGATCGGGAGAAATTAATTATTTCCTTTATTATAAAAATCTTGAGAACTTCGGAAAGCTTTGATAATATAAATCCAAAACATTGTTGCAGGAATGTTACTGTCCATTTTATTTTTGTAGATTAAAAGTTTATTAGATTAGTTAAACTAATAATTTTTAAATCACAAATCATTAGGAAATGAGACCATCCGAGATGCGCGTGACTGCAGCAACTAACGTTACACTCGCTCTGATGGTAGCAGGTGGTCTACCGCTAGCTTAGCTTGCTAATTTAAACAACTTTCGTTAAAATGCCTAAAACTAAACGGTCGAAAGTGTGGCTATATTTTATAAGGAAGGATTCTGACACCAGCGGTTCCGTGTAAAGGGAGAAACACGGCAAATCTAATGAAACATTTGTGGGCACACGGAATAAAGTTAAAAGCAGAGGGAGGCACCGTGTTTGACAGCTTGCGGACAACAGGTGGCACTATCGGTGTGGACGACCCCAGCCTCAGTCATACCAACCGTAGCAAAAAGGGGTCCACCGATTATGATGACGACAGCAGCCTTTCCGCAGGTTGGTAGTAGGATAATGTAATGTTAATTACAAAATGCTAATCTTGCATTCATGCTAACAAATGGTCAAACGATTTGTAAAATACTAATGTTTATAATTATGGCTTTCCATCTACTATATTCATATATACTTTAAACTTTTAATATATTGTTAAATTTTAAGCATTAAATTTTTTGTTCAAGAAAAATGTATTCCTGAGTCATCCACCATCATTTTGTGGCTTTTGTAAAGTATCAATTTGGCACCGATATCGAAAAAAACAAAAAAAACAATACCCAACCCTAATCATGGCAAGGTGTTCCATCATGCTGGAAAAGGCATTGGTTATCACCAAACTGTTCTTGGATGGTTGGGAGAAGTTGGTCTCAGATGATGTTTTTGTACCATTCTTTATTCATTGCTGTGTTCTCAGGCAAAATTGTGAGTGAGCCCAGTGGATTGGCTGAGAAGCGACCCCACAAATGAATAGTCCCGGGATTCTTTACTGTTGGCATGACACAGGACTGATGTAGCGCTCATCTCCATACATATCAAGAAGAGCAGCAAAGAAAAAGCACCACTTTAAAAAAAAAAAACATGCACAGGAAGGTACAGGGATTGGACTGCTAAGGACTGGGGTAAAGTTTTTCCCTCAGATATTTTAGATTGTTTGGGGCATCCGGAAAAAAAAAAGCTTGTCTGGAGAAGAAAACCATCAGTCCTGTGTCATGCCAACAGTAAAGCAGCCTGAGACCATTCATGTGTGGGGTTGCTTCTTAGCAAAGTCTATTAAGCTGATTTTCCCAAAAATGTCTGAGATATATTTCAATCAAGTGTGTAATTAGAACATTTGGCCATGTCCACTTCTTAGACATTTCTCAGATTAGTCTGATCAGCATCACATTCCTGTTTTTTTTTACCACATTTTAACTGAATTCTCAAATCTAATTTATGTAGCAAAATTAACATATTGGTTAATCTTCTAAAACAGCAGTACTGATAGCGGGACCGGCTGCAAGGCAAGGCTAAAAGGTTACCGTTTCCATAGCAACTCGTACACAGAGACTTGCATGGTGGATGCTCCAAATAAATATTAATTTATGTTTAGAGAAACAATCATTAAATTGTTGAAATAATACAGATCCCCAGTGGTCACTTTTTTTTGTTGTTCTCTTACTTCATTGAATTTTTTTCACATTGACATTTTGCAAAATTATGCACAACATTTAATAAAATGCATGAACTAGAAAACTTGCACATCAATACTAAAACAGCGCACAGAATGTCATCAAAACATAGAAATAAGTAAGTAAGAAGTAAGGAAATCATGCTCTCTCTTGATGTCTGGTTCAATATTACTAATAAAACTATTATGAGAAGAATCATGCATCTATCCATTGTCTACACCACTTACTGTATCCTGAGTAGAGTTGCAGGTTGCCTGGAGCCTATTCCAGCAACCCGCAACCTGGGGGGGATGTTTGGGAATCCATCATAGGGCACAAGCACATACTGTAAGGACACACATTTATACAGCCAATCACGCATATTACAGGGAATTTGGAAATGCCAATTGACCTACACTGCATGTCTTTGACTATAGGAGGTGAACCAACAACCATGAGAACATGCACAGAAGGATGTGAGATGCAACAGTGCAATAGTGCAAACCACTAAGCCATAGTGTTACCTGAAAAGATCACAAACCAATGTGTACCTTGTGCACAGGCATTACTAATACAAATGCAGGAACAAAAGATGCAATAGCATTTAAAACTCTGATGTAGGAAAATATCGATATCCTAGCAAGCTCTGTGAAATAGTGAGGTTTTCTGTAAAAAAAAAAAAATGCTGATTTAGCATTTCTGGAAGGAGTCTCCAGTGTCATTTTCAAGTACATTTAATGAACAGTCTTAACAAGCAACAGCTTAGCTGTTTCTCAGTAACATAGCTGCATTTTTAAAACTAATAACTTCAAGAAAGAAAATCGCAATCACTGGGAAATATTGCAGTATAAAAGGAAAAGCTCACTTCAGTATATGCTGTTATGAAAAAGAAAAAGCATTATGACTAACTATTTGCATATATTAACAGCACTCCCACAAGTGTTTAACCTCTGCTTTGTGTATATGCATGGATTTTTAATTCGAACCTTGCTGTACATTTAACAAGATTCATAATAACAATTAACAATTCACTGTGATCCCTCCAGATGAAAGGTTCTGCATGAACAACAGATTACGGAAGTACAGGATAGTGTAAATCGACACAGGAAGTATATTGTAATAATTCTATTATATCATTATCAGTAGTAGTAATTTACAACAAATAAAGGGGAAAATAACTGTATGAAACTGAAACAGTTCATATATAAAATGGCAACGCATCAGCTTGTACTACGAGGGGTGTTCAAGTCAAACTGGAGGTCACTGTAGTCGTTCCTGTGGACATTACTTAAATAACTTGTTGCCAATTTGTGGGAGAGGCACATATGTATGTGGGAACTATTAACACAACCATTTATAACCACCATTTGGACATTACAGGAATTCGGCTGGGAGTTATTGCCACATCCCCTGTACAATCCTGACCTCCCTCCATGTTTGAGCCATTAAAGGAGTTCCTGGGAGGCCAGTTAGCAGACAGTCTGATCATTTCCCCGGTGACCTAAGAAAACTTTCTACCTCAATGCTATCCAAGCACTAGTGAAAAGCATTAGTGTAGCAGGGAATTATATAGAGAAATAAAGGTCGTTTTTACTCTCATATCTGTGTTCTGTTATTCTGCTCAATCAAAATTCCTGGTTTGACATGAACGCACCTCGTAAAACAGTTGGTCTGGAGATTCGGGGATTTTAAAAGTCTTGTAATATTCATTAGATATAAAAGTGCTTGACTGATATTGGACGAGTCAACTTTATATAACACGTACAAGCAGACATAAAAGAAAATCAGCACAGCACATACTTTAATAAGGTTCATAACTGACTTGAATAAAAAAGTCCATCCATCACCACAATGGAAAATATAAAGGAGCTTCAAATATGAACAGTAATATTATCTTGCTCGAAAAAGATACGCATTTAAAAACTTTTCCAAGATGTTAACCAGTGTCTTGTGAAGCATTCTTGATCGTGCAGATTTATCCATCAGTTGGCTTTGCTTAGAGAACAACCCTGGCTGAGCTAGGCAGGGGGTCAGCATGTGGAGCGCCAGATGACCCAACCTTGCCTTGAAGGGTTTGGGACAGAAGGAGTGAAACGGTCCGTTGTGGTTAAACCTGCATTCTACCGGCCGAGCGTCCTGACAGTGACAGTTTTAAAGTGATCCAAAACAAAACAAAACAATACCAGCTTTACAGGAGAGCTGTAGAAGGTTTCGGATGCATTGGTGTACTAAAATAGAAGGTGTTCAGGAACGTATTTGGAAACTTAAATGCTCAAATGTAACGTTTTTGATGCTAGAAGGCAATTTGCTGAAAATACAGTGATAAAATACAATTTCTTTATTAAAAAATGCATATACTTACAGTATAAGTTTTTTTTTCATGTAAAACAATTTCAAAATAATTCATTTTGTCAGGAAATCATAAATGCTTTCAGTCGAATTAACTAAAACCCGCTGGCATCCATACTTAATTATGTAACTTTATATTATTTATAACTATATCTAAAAGTTCCTCATGATAATAGAGCCTGGAGAACTGGAACATGCTTGAGGCTCAACGATATAAAATAATAATAATAATAATAATTTGGCAACTATTTGACACACACACACACACACACACACACACACACTCATCCTGGATCTCGTCAGGTTGCTACACTCCAGCGTGTTGCTGTATCCAGTCGCGGAACTTTGTGAGTCGTGTGTAGACGCCAGGTTTGTTGCGGCGTGCGCAGCCTTCTCCCCAACTCACTATCCCACACTGGAACCAGATATTTGCCTCGGAGACACAAACTAGAGGACCGCCCGAGTCACCCTGCACAACACACACACACACACAATAAAATAAGAGAATAAAGTCAAAAAGTAAACAAAAAATTTAATAGAAAAGGGTAAATAAAAAAGCTGACTGGAACGATTAATAGAAGGCAGTAGGAGGTGAGAGAAAGAACAAATAATATGGATAAATATCAATGAATGAGATAAAAGCAAGATTAGATAAAATGTATGAAGAAAAAAAGAAGCAGTAAACAAGTACATAGGGAAAAAGATTTATAGGGGAAAAGGGAGAGGAGGTAGATTGGAGAATTAGCATGAAATAAGAGAGATAGAGAAAAAGGGGCACAAAAAAGATGAAATAAAAAACTGAAAAAGAAGATAAACAACAATATTAATTGGAGAGATAAAGGGGAAGGGATGTGGATGTGCTTAAAGGAGGAGCAGTTTTTGGGGAAAAACAAAGAACCTGTTCTTTTGACCTTAAATGTAGCTCCTACTTTAATCTGGTGCTAAAGTTACAGTAAAAATACTTGTTGGTAGTCTACATCACATACGACCTGTTACGTAATAATACCTCAGTGTTTGCAAGAGACTTCATAATCTCATTTACTTTCTAAAACAGCAGCTCTGACATTATGTTCACAGTACATTAACTCACTTGTTTTTTTTAATTACATAATTTCTATAGTAACACCTTCCATATGATTTAAGAGGCAACTCTACAGTTCATGCACTGAAAAAATAATCCCAAAAAAGTATAAGCGTTAAGTTGGTAACTTTTTGTCTTTTACAGGACATTCATCCAACTTTTGCGTAAGGAGTCTCCAGTCTCAGTCCACAAGACATGGCAGTGTGCACTTAGTTATTCTCAGGAACAGGCTCATTGCTGTTATAATACAATTGTTAATAAGGAATAATGTGTTTCACGGGCACTTCAGTGTAACTATAACTGGAGAAGAGCACCATGTTGTGCTGTAAGAAATTAAAAGTTCTTGCTGTGGTACGAGCAGAATAAAACACTTAAGTAAAAAACAAATACCCATACTTACATACTTTTATTTTACTCATCAAATAAAAAAAAGTCTTATGCTGAAGTGTTGTATCCCTTTATGTATTTTAGAAGAATAAGAAAATTAATTCAGAATTTTCGGTTAACAGTGACTGAGCTACACCGATGAGCCGGTAGGTTCTGGCCCCTCTGGGTGCGGCTCCTTAGGACCTCTGGGGAGGTGGCACCAAGACACTCTCTTGATGTGAGTTGCAAAGTGAGGCTTCCATAAATCAAACATTTATGATTGTGATGGAGGGTAGCAAAGGCTGCCTTTAAATTGTGGTCAGATTTTATTATTATTTTTATTTGTGCTGCATTGCCTTTTCTGTGTGATCAGACAGGACAGACTTGCCTTCAGTCCCCATTGGCAGGGTGAGATTTGGGTACCCATGATTCTGTCATCAGTTTGCTGATCAATGTTGCTCAGTTCACCTGGTGATGGTGTTAATGGTATGCTGATTGGTCACGTCTAGTAATAAGCCATGGACGCTTTTACTGCACCATCCTGTATTTAGAGTAAAAGGACAATCTGCATGATTGCAGACTGCAGATCGATTTCAATGGATCAGGGTGTCCACCAGGACAGATCACAGATAGTACCAGGTTATCCCTATTGCGCCGATATTTTTAATAGAGCATGCCAAACTGTTCCAGATTAGAATTCTTGATCGCTCAACCCTGTGACACCTTAAATCATCTATTAATTGACCTCAAATTAGCTGTGAAATGTTAAGATGTACTTGAGTTCAGACCAGTTTGAAACAGAACTCAGGAATGCCGGAAATGGCCAAAGTACTGTTACACTTGTGTCACATCATGTCCAGTCTGGGTGAAAGCACTAAACAAATGGTTGCATTTTGAGGCAAATGTTTATGGAAAAAAAAACAGAAACTTAGCACTTTATATTAACCTCGCAGCTCCACGGCACTCAAAGGTGTACTAGCTGATAAATTAAATTTATGATAAGGGGGGAAATTTGGACATTTGATTTATTTTTATTTTTTTGCTGAGATGTTCCTTTAAATGAAATAAAAAACCGAGAAGGAGAAAGACAAATGAGTAAGAAAGGAAATGAGACAGATAAAAAAAAAAAAACGAACTGAAAATGAGAGAAAAGACAAAATGAGAGATAGATGATAATGGAGAGCTGTAGGTGGGTGAGGCACAGATAGAGAATTTAATTATTATTATGATGATCACTTGTCATCCATCATATCGTCCTTCTAATTTAGCCGTATTATTTATTGTTCCATTTCATTTCGTCGCCATTACGCTGGAATGATTTGTTTTAGGCATAATACAATTTTGCCGTTAATTACTTCGCCAATATCGCTGCGTAAACAACGCAGGCAATAAAGCCCGTTCGAATTGGAAACTGAAATGAGAGAACGTGAGAGGACGAGCCAGCGCATGAGAGTGAATTAGAGGAAAAGAGAGACGGGGGAGATAGAGGAAGACTGAAAGAGACGGAGGAAGGCAGGAAGGGCCTGTGTGAGGGAAGCAGAGTAAAATAAGGAGATTAGGGGTGGAAAGAGCAGACGAGTGTGCGGAAAAACGGATGAATAACAACACGGAGCGGAGAAGAAAATTATGGAAATCAAACCCATTTTCACATAAGGGTGCAGAGGACAAAACACACACACACACAAAAAAAAATGAGGAAGTGAAAAAAAATCCAGGTCGTATTTACCTATAAAGATTTCCAAAAAAACAAAAAACAACAAACACAACTGATTAGCTGCTTGCATTAAAGGCCAGGATAATACTTCGCACTTTAAAGGAGCCATCAATCACAGTGGAGAAGGCGTGGCCTCTGTGTCCGTCAATCACAGCGGAGAAGGCGTGGCCTCTGTATCCATCAGTCAGAATGGATAGGGGTGTGGCCTCTGTATCCATCAGTCAGAATGGATAAGGGTGTGGCCTCTGTGTCCGACAGTCACAGTGGAGAAGGCGTGGCCTCTGTGTCCGTCAGTCACAGTGGAGAAGGCGTGGCCTCTGTATCCATCAGTCAGAATGGATAAGGGTGTGGCCTTTGTGTCCGTCAGTCACAGTGGAGAAGGCATGGCCTCTGTGTCAATCAGTCAGAATGGATAAGGGTGTGGCCTCTGTGTCCGTCAGTCACAGTGGATAAGGGTGTGGCCTCTGTGTCCGTCAGTCACAGTGGAGAAGGCGTGACCTCTGTATCCATCAGTCAGAATGGATAAGGGTGTGGCCTCTGTGTCCGACAGTCACAGTGGAGAAGGCATGGCCTCTGTGTCAATCAGTCAGAATGGATAAGGGTGTGGCCTCTGTGTCCGTCAGTCACAGTAGAGAAGGCGTGGCCTCTGTGTCCATCAGTCAGAATGGATAAGGGTGTGGCCTCTGTGTCCGTCAGTCACAGTAGAGAAGGCGTGGCCTCTGTGTTAATCAGTCAGAATGGATAAGGGTGTGGCCTCTGTGTCCGTCAGTCAGAATGGAGAAGGGTGTGGCCTCTGTGTCCGTCAGTCAGAATGGAGAACGGTGTGGCCTCTGTGTCCGTCAGTCAGAATGGAGAAGGGTGTGGCCTCTGTGTCCGTCAGTCAGAATGGAGAAGGGTGTGGCCTCTGTGTCCGTCAGTCACAGTAGAGAAGGCGTGGCCTCTGTGTCCGTCAGTCACAGTGGAGAAGGCGTGGCCTCTGTGTCCGTCAGTCATGGGTGGAGAACCCATGGCCTTACAAGCAATCACAGTAGTGGCATCTGTCTATCAGCCAAAAAGGTGTGATTCCTGTAACTGTCAATCTCAGCACTGGGGGCGAGGGCTTTTTGAATGTCAGTCACATGGATTAAGTGATATCTTTATAAAACGCTTGCTTAATCAGTCATTTCAGTTAAAACAGCTCAAGATCAGATCAGAGCAAGATTTCAAGAACTTTTTTATACTTTTTAATTTAGCACTAATCTTTTTTTATTTTTATTTTTAGATGACCATGATGCGCAAAATGTCAGAAATAGAGATGTGCGACAAAGATCTATAAAACTCATACAATTTTATAATGGATTGTACTGCCTTTATTCTGGCAGGATTTAAATAATGATGTCTTACTGAATTATGCCTTTGTATCAAAAACCATCTGATTAAATTATCATTTAAGCTCCGCACCAGATAGTGTGTGTAGGAGAAATGAGCATGTACAGCCATTCAAATGTATAGAAATGTCTATTTAGTTTAATAAGGAGAAGAGGAAGAAAGGAAGGAAAAAAAGTAGAAAGATATGTTTTTTGTTAGAGAGATAATGAGAGAAGAGACTGTGTCAGCAGTGCAGCGGAGATAGATGTTCTTTGATGGACAAAAGATGTAATTTCTTATAAAACTTAACAGTTCTTGTCATTTTTGTCATTCTTTAAATACTGTAAATTAAATATGATCATGCCAATAATGCTTGAAGCTGAAGTGAAGAGAACCAAGAGAAAAGAAGGAAAATGTGTACATACAGTGGGTACGGAAAGTATTCAGACCCTCTTAAATTTTTCACGCTTTGTTATATTGCAGCCATTTGCTAAAATCATTTTACGTTCATTTTTTTACATTAATGTACACACAGCACCCCGTATTGACAGAAAAACAGAGAATTGTTGACATTTTTTCAGATTTATTAAAAAAGAAAACCTGAAATATCACATGGGCCTAAGTATTCAGACCCTTTGCTCAGTATTTTGTAGAAGCACCCTTTTGATCTAATACAGCCATGAGTTTTTTTGGGGGGGAAAGATGCAACAAGTTTTTCACACCTGAATTTGGGGATCCTCTGACATTCCTCCTTTCAGTTCCTCTCCAGTTCTGTCAGGTTGGATGGTAAACGTTGGTGGACAGCCATTTTTAGGTCTTTCCAGAGTTGCATAATTGGGTTTAAGTCAGGGCTCTGGCTGGGCCATTTAAAAACAGTCACAGAGTTTTTGTGAAGCCACTTCTTCGTTATGTTAGCTGTGTGCTTAGGGTCATTGTCTTGTTATAAGGTAAACCTTCGGCCCATTCTGAGATCCTGAGCACTCTGGAGAAGGTTTGCGTCCAGGATATCCCTGTACTTGGCCGCATTCATCTTTCCCATCTTTTGCAACCAGTCGTCCTGTCCCTGCAGCTAAAAAACACCCTCACAGCATGATGCTGCCACCACCATGCTTTACTGTTGGGACTGTATTGGACAGGTGATGAGCAGCGCCTGGTTATCTCCACACATACTGCTAAGAATTAAGGCTTAAAAATTCTATCTTGGTCTCATCAGACCAGAGAATCTTATTTCTCACCATCTTAGCAAACTCCATGCGGGCTTTCATGTGTCTTGCACTGAGGAAAGGTTTCCGTTGGGCCACTCGGCCATAAAGCCCCGACTGCAGTGACTTTCTACAACTTTCTCCCATCTCCCAACTGCATCTCTGGAACTCAGCCTTAGTGATCTTTGGGATCTTCTTTACCTCGCTCACCAAGGCTCTTCTCCCCCGATAGCTCAGTTTGGCTCTAGGAAGGGTTCTGGGCTTCCCAGACGTCTTCCATTTAAGGATTATGGAAGCCACTGTGCTTTTAGAAACCTTAAGTGCAGCAGAATTTTTTTTTGTAACTTTGGCCAGATGTGTGCCTTGCCACAATTCTGTCTCTGAGTGCTTCAGGCAGTTCCTTTGACCTCATGATTCTTATTTGCTCTGACATGCATTGTGAGCTGTAAGGTCTTATATAGACAGGTGTGTGGCTTTCCTAATCAAGTCCAATCAGTATATTTAAACACAGCTGGAGACAAATGAAGGTGTAGAACCATCTCAAGGATGATCAGAAGAAATGGACATCACCTGAGTTAAATATATGAGTGTCACAGCAAAGGGTCTGAATACTTAGACCGATGTGATATTTTAGTTTTACTTTTTTAATAAATTTGCAAAAATGTCAATTGTGTGTTTTTCTGTCAATATTCGGTGCTGTGTGTACATTAATAAAGAATAAAAATGAACTTAAATGACTTTAGCAAATGGCTGCAATATAACAAAGAGTACAGTATATGCATATATACTGCTTTTGTATGTGTGTGTGTGTGTGTGTGTGTGTGTGTGTGTGTCTTTACCTGACAAGCGTCCACTCCTCCAGTAAGGAAACCGCTGCACAGCATGCGTGAGGTCACCTGACCCTCTGTTACTGAATCACATATTGTGTCATTAATGATTTTAACTTGTGCTTTCTGCAGAATAACCGAGACCCCTCCTGGAATTACATCCACAAGTACACACACACACACACACACACACACACACACATACAGAAAGCTTTGATTTTTTGATTCCAATATACATGTGACTAATCTTGAACTCGAGCTAGAAGTAAACCAAGACTAAACGCAAAAAAAAGATCAAGAGAGAGAGAGAATGAAAAAATATAGTAAGTAGACAATTCCCTCCATGTACATCTCCCTTTACTCACCTTTAATCACTAATCTTCATCCCTCTTCGCACCTCCCTTAACTCAACCTTACTCCCGATCACCTTTACCTACTCACTTCCTCTCCCGATCACTTCCTTACTCACCTCCCTCTCTGACTGCCCCCCAGCCCGTCACCCAGCAAGGCATTCCGGGTGGGAAGACGTGCGAGCTGGCTGGCAGACACACTGGATGAACAGTGCTGGAGAACTGCAGTGATTGCTTCAGTTCCAGTAAGGCGACGTCATTATCGTATGTCATCTGGTTGTAGTCTGCATGTGTGATGATGGTCTTCACCTCACGCATCTGTACATTGGTGTCATCCTTCTGCTGATCATGCATACCGCTGTATGTCATCCAATTTGACGGGTCACGGTATCTGCGGATGGAGCGGAGAAGGTAAGTTTCTGGACAATTGTTGAAAATGAAAGAAAAAAAAAGGAAAGGAAATGAGATTCGACTCAAATGGATGACTTTTTCTTTTTTTGGATTTCTTTGATTTTGAACAAATCCAAATTGAAATGTTTTCTCCAGCTCATTTTAAATCTCTCTTGCTGAAATCCCACGAGACCTTTTTTTTTTTTCAGAAGCCTGTAGCATGGCGTATTTTTCTCCAAGGCCCGTTGCGGGAACAAAGCGAAACACTTTCACACTTTAGCACACCGCTTCACGCTGTCACACTTTAGTGCGTAGTTTTCCCCCCCGTCCTGGTTTTTTCGAGTCCCCCTACACTGTATTTTTCTGTATTTCTCTGCTCTAAACCTCTTGTGATATTACATAGTAATAAACTGAGGAAGTAGAACTGAGAGCAGGTAAATAACAGTGAGGGAAGTCTGAAGGCCTGGGGAAAAAACAGCTTTAGTGCTCCACCTGCTGGAGAGCACTAGGAAATACAAGCTTTTGGATAATTTGCAGCATTATGGTCAAGATTACAAAATGATGGAAGGTGTTTAGTTTAGCAGCTGTATGATAGATTATTTGTCATATTACTGTCATATTATAACCTCTATGGACACTTATCATTCCATTTTAACATTCTTTAGTGTATGCAGAAATTAAGGTAGAATGAAACGTGTTGTACTTACGAAGCTTCACCGGTCATAAAGCAATGAGAGGCAGTGAGCAGCCATTTGTCCGAGATGATCGAGGCGCCGCAGACGTGCCCGCTAGTTTGGTAGTGTAGGCTGACCTGCCATGGCCATTCACCCACGTCAGCATTCACCCCGCCAACAATACGGTTGTGTTTGTATGGACGCTCACCACAGTCTGAAACTCACAATGTACATTTAAAGAATTTACTGGGTTTCTAGAAAAGAAATACGACCTCATACTTTGCCCCACTGTTTCAGTACCGTTATCGCTGTTGCTCTATTTTCTTTAAACTTGAATGTAGTTGCTCATTAGCCGGTGCAACTAGTCATCTTGTTTACAACAAATAATGTTAATTAGCTATCAGAATAATGCAATGTAGACAAAACAAAACATGCAACTGCTGTTAAATCTATTGAATAAGCTGTTATAACTCTAATATCAATACTAAAAGACCGGAATGTACCTAAAGCGACTCATCAACAGGTTAATGTTCTCTTCCCAAAGTCAGTGTGTATAAAAGAGCAGAAAATCTCATTAAGAAGTGATGGGAAGGTTAACAGGAAAGCAGTGATGGACAGTGACTCACCACAGCCCAGCTCATCAGAACCGTCGGAGCAGTCGTTGACTTTATCGCACTCGGCATTGAGTTTGTTGACACACTGTCTATTTTTACAGGTGAAGGTGAAGTCTGTGCACATTCCCTCAGCTGGAAGAGAAAGGGATGTTAGGAGAACCAGGTAGATACAGTAGCTCAGTGGGTTAAAGGAGCCAATGTTGGGCTCTTGAGCAGGGCCCCTAGCCGTGACCCTCTGCTTGACCCCAGACCCCAAACTGGGAGATGCGAAGAAAGAATTTCACTTTGCCGTAATGTACAACTGGCTTCTAAAGTCTAGCACCAGGATATTGCAGTTCCTTTGTTTGCCCTTTTTCATTTCTTTCCGTTCTTCAGTCCTTGCTTCTCTTCCCTGAATTTTTATTGCTTCTTTTCTACATTTTCATTCCTTCACTTCTGCCTTTCTTTTTACCTTATCAAACTTCCTTCCTCCTGCCTTATTGTTCACACTTCCTTCCTCCCACACCCTTTCCCTCCCACTCTTCTATCCTTCCTTCTTTTCATTCAGTCCCTTCTTCACCCCCTTAATTTTTCTTTGTGTACTTTCTGTATTTTCATTCCTTCACTGCAGTCTTTTTATTTCCTACCTTCCTCGCACCTTCCTTCTTTCATCCCTCCCTAGTTTTTTCCCTATCTTTTTTTTTTTTTAGATTTTTCTCTCATGTATTCCCTTCCGTCTTCATTCCCTTCCCCTTCCAACCCTTCTTTCATTCATTAATTGACTCCTTAATCAATTAATTCATTTATTGCAAGACATCCTTAATTCTTTCTTCATTTTTTCTCCATTCTTTCCTCCATCCGTTCTGCCTATTTTCTTTTTATTTTATCCAAATTTATTTTATCTAAAATTTTCCCCTTTTTTTCTTTCTTCTTCCACTTCCTTCCCTTATTCCTCCCTTCATTTCCTCCCTATTAAAAAAAAATCCTCAGTTCTCTCTTCCTTTTAAAACATTTATTCTTTCATTTATATAACCTAGTCATGCATTATTAGCTATGCGTTATAACAGAAACGAGGCAAACCATATTTTTTACTCAATAATTGAATACTTCATAAACTATTCTTAATTATAAAAGCAGCGGTGACATAATGTCTTGTTTGCAGGTGCTGACTTTAGTAACCTGAGCCACATTTGTCCTACAGGACACCCGTTCATATAAAGTATGGGTTTGAACAAAAAGCTGAAGGCTGGATCTTTCTCTCTAACGGTGCAGCCAGAGATACTTAATCAATCAGAACTATTGATCAATAGGGGGCGAGGCAACTTATCAGCTTTAAATTATGCACATGCACCAAACAAGCTGAGGAATGGAGTGAGGGTGTGAGACTGACACGAACTGAAGGATGGCGATGAGTCAGTCCAGTAAGCAGCAAGCAAGTTTGAAACTTTTACCACCTGTCTGTTTGTGCTGTACATAGCTGAGTCAGTATTCAGAAGAACGCAAAACTGGCAGCAGGTGTACGCCTACCAGCAGAAACAGCTTGTGAGAGCGTTCCGAAATGAGCAACATACAGCCATCTGGATAGTACTTTAAAATGAATAGCAGCCAGTAAAAAAAAAAAAGAATCAGATTCCAGAAAAGTAAAGTATATATATATATTTCTACTCCTGAAAATGGTTAAATAATTCATAAATCCTTACTAACTCATTAGGAATAGCAAATAAATGGCGTTCAGACAGAGAAGTGTGCTTTTTAAAGACAGTTTAGTAACACCGAGTGACATGGAGCTCATAAAAGATAATTCAGACATAAATGACTGTTTCTTGGGAATTTTGCCGGTTAGTTTCAGTGTTAGCATGGCTTAATGTCAATGAATATGATGTCAATCATCTGATTTGGCCTTCGTAGTCATCACATCTCAACCCTGCCTGCATAATGTGTTCTGAACACACCCACAGTGAGTGAAATATTCTGACAGTCATGTTGAATCATCGCACAGCATCACAGTGATGTTAAACAGACAGATGGCTGCCAGGAAGTTACACTCTTTGCTCTTTTCTTTCCCTACTCTTTACACTTACACTCCTTACAGGAGGCCTCATCGCTGCCATCTGCACAGTCTTTCTTCCCGTTACACTTTACGGTGTCGGGCATGCAGGTGCCGTCACCGCAACGGAACTGATTCTTCACACAGGCTGCAGAAAGGGAGAGAGAACGAGAGAGAGAAAGAGAGAAATTGTTCATATTAAATCATTCATCACTGGTAACTGACACCGATCCTGAGCCTTATCTCAATAGCACCAGGCATGAAGTGGGTGAACTTTTCCTGAGATGGGATGCCAGTCCATTGCAAAGCACCATGAAACACACACACATCGCATCAAAGCTTTTTGTTTGTTTGTTTTTCTTTGTTTTAATTTATTTCAAGAAGTAAAACTCAAATTTATTTTAGATTTATTACATGTCAGTTGAAATATTTTAAGCACTTTTTTTTATTTTGATGATTACAGCTTCCAGCTGATGAAAATAAAAACTAATTAGAATCAGCATCCCAAGATTTTAGAATTTAATTTCTAGTTTGAGTAAATTAATATTCACACAGTATATACTGTAAACACTGTGTATCTCTTGGTCTAGTTCAGTACACACATGGGGAAGACAGAAGACTGACTAGGCAGTAGTCCAGATGATGATGATCAACACCCTACTCTAGGAATCAACCACATAAGGTCATGGCTGAAAGGGATGTATGTACACAGAGTGAAAGGTGCGGCATGTAAATGCACAAGGAACAGGGAAGAACTTAAGCAAAATCGATTTAAGAACTTGGGAGAGCTCGATGAGGCTGAAGTCAGTGCATCAAGGGCCACCACGCACATGCTACAACTGTTACATTCCCACTATCAAGCCACTCCTGAGTCAGAGACAATGTCAGAAATGTCTTACCTGTTCCAAACAAAAAGACAAAAAGAACATTGCTGGCAAGGTCCTCTTTTCAGATGAACGCCAGTAAAAGTCCACTATGAAGTTTCCACATGCTGTGATAATTTGGGGTGCCATGTCCTCGGCCAGTGTTGGTCCACTGTGTTTTATCAAGTCCGAAGTCAATTCATCCAACTCAGAGGTGATTTTTAGTACTGCACTTCTGTCTGCTGATACAAATTTCCTTTTCCAGCAAAACATAGCACCTTCCTACAGTGTCAAAATGACTACTAACTGGTTTGCTGACCATGATATCACTGATCTTGATTGGCCAACCAACTCTCCTGACCTCCACCTCATAGAGAATCTATGGAGTATTGTCAAAAGGAAGATGAGAAACGCAAGACCCAACAATACAGATGAGCTAAAGAGCTCCAATCAAAGCAACCTGAACTGACAGACTGAGCGCCTCCATGCCATGTTGTGTATGCAGTAATTCATGCTACGACTATGTACTGTGCGTATAAATGAATATACTTTTCAACTGTAAATTGATGTAAATTTATATAATATGTAATAATAAGCTGTAATCATCTAAATTAAAACAAAAAGATGCTTGAAATATTACACTTTCTGTATATTGAATACAGAATATTTGAGAGATTCACCTTTTGAATCATGATTATCCAACTTTTTTAACATGTACTGTCTATCACAGACCAAAAAGTATACAGTAAAATAAGTAGGAATTTAGCTCAATCGTTCTGTATTGTATTTAAACATGGCTTTCCAGCAAGTCATTATACAGAATGTAAAGGCCACAGATTTTAGAATTCAGAATGTGTCTATCTCAAAGAAACCAAATCCATAATTCTTGTACTTTTGGTACAAATATGTACTTTTATACTTTTATGTATCCAAATCATGAATATGTATCCAAAGCATGAATAATTACACCCCTAATTAATATTATTCAATGGCCTCTAGGTGAGTAAAAATTGGGGCAAGATATGAAAAATATAAAATTTCCCATAGGTTCTCTTCATGGATGAAGCAGTATATACCAGTTACTGTAGCAGAGTTAAAACTGCTACCACTGAAAAGTAAGGAGGATATAAGTAACTAATGCTGTACAATTAAATGCATAAAAGTCAAAACCACAACATGGACCTGTGCAATTAATTAATTGCAAAAAAATAATAATTTATTATTTCTAAATACTTCTGAGATTTTGAATAAATATTGGCAAACATCATCTTAATGAGATCATCTGTGCCTTTATTTTCTTTTAGCCTCAATAAATATAGAGATGGTGCATTTAATAGTTAACATATTACAGCTTAAATCACAATGTGTCTAAATGATCACAATGTGATTTAATTAAATAATGCAGCCCAAATAAAAACTGTTGTGTCTCACTGTTTAAGTGATCAAAAGGTCAGAGAGTTGGGCCCTTCAGCAAATAAAAAGGGCCCACCTTTCTAAGCGAATGGCTTTCTAAGCTATAAAGTAATAAAGAAATAATTTTCACTGTTTTGTAATGTATGGCATTGATTGTAGGGCAGTTATCAATGTAAATAATGATCATGTTAGTTATATGACAATATTTCCATCATTTTCCAAAATGAATTTAAATATATCTTGCGCCTTTAAACTGAGGGGAAAAAAAACAACAACTCACTGCAGCCTTTTTCATCACTGTTGTCTCCACAGTCGTTCACTTGGTCACAAAGCCAGTACTTTGGTTTGCATATGCCGTTGTCACATACAAAGTGGTCCTCCTCACATTCTGGGGGCGAAGGACACGTGCATAAATTCACGTTCTTAATATATAAATACATTCAGAGAACATGTCATCCTGAAATCATCTGTGTCAAAGATGAATGTGTCAAAGTGTCCTAGTTCTCAACCCAGAGACATGAATGTAAATATGTTTGCACTCAGTATGTTAAAATACAGTATCTTTCTTCTATTATTTATCATACATACTGTACTGTATGACACACCTTGTCATTTGCATACAGTATATCAATAAATATTTTTATACCTCTACAAAAGTTACCCAAGCTAGCAGAATTTTAGGGCTTTTTTTATTTTTATTTTTTTTATGTCAGTCTATTGCAGGTGGACGGCAGTTTAATGCCAGCTTTCTATTTTTTTGTTATTTTGTTTCTTAAAAAGGACAATGCGATAACTCTGCTTACAGAATGAGATTTTAAATACCGCAGGAAAAATACAGTATTTAACTTTGAGCTCTGAATTTCAGGTTGAAAAAACACTAAAAACAAAATGCACTTTTAATATATATAAATTTAAAATTATTTGACAGTGTACAAATTGTACCACACAATATATATTTTTTTCTGTTATAAGCAGCACGTCACTTCATTAACACGGCGTACCCCTATTTTTCACACTCCTCAGGCAAACTAACAGGTGGCATTGATGCTTTAACAACTTGCCATCCACTTACTTTTTTTCTTTAGAGATAAAAGTAGGGCAGGAATTTTTTTTTCCTTTTAATCACTACTTTTTACTACGTCTTCTGATAGCAAAACACTCTTATCCTCTCTCCTGCTCGGCTTTCATTTCGATGTCATTTTGACATTCGTTCATCAGAACGACTGCAGTGGGCTCTGAGCCACCTCGGGCCGGGATCATCAATCAAGGTTTTAAACCTTCATTCACAAGGAAATTTAGTACAAGTCCTAGTTTGACTTTGTAATTTGAAATAAAAAATATATATTTTAATAACAAACAAACAGAACTGCTGTAGTGTACTTCTGAGAACAGAGAGTGATTGTTACGGCACTTACGGCACTTTTTCTCATCGCTCATGTCTCCACAGTCATTCCAGCCGTCACACTGAAGCTCTTTGGAAATGCAGAGTCCTGAAGTACAGGCAAACTGACCCGGACAAGCTTTACACAGAAAGACAGACGGACGGAATCCACATAAAGAGTCATGAATGATCATTTAAACAGAAGTGTTCAGGATTTTTGAGACACACGCAGCACTAAGATCTAATAATCGACAACAGTTTACTTCGAAGAGATTCGTATCACTGAATGTGATATGAAAATAATACTAATACTATGGTATTAATAACAGAATGAGATCATCAAAGAATCTAGAGTGTCTTACGGTTCTGTGGGTCGTATGCCCTGTACTGGGCATTGAAGCCTTTATCCGAATATGAGCCATCTGAATAGAAGCTTATCACCAAGGTGTTATTATCGCTGCTCAGAGTCAGACCGGGCCTTTCGCCGCAGTACCTTTCACAAAAGTAGAGACAAAAAAACATTACTTAATTAAGAATTTGCCGTGCGCGAATTTCTTATCTGTTTGGACACTCATAACACAAAGCTGATCACTGCTTTTTAAAAAAGAAAACAAAAGTTAACCCATTGCACCAAAGCCATCACACATTACGCCTTTTGAGTGACTAACAACTAACCCTGACTCCATCTCTTAAATGTTTGATTATTGATGTAGTGGTTAGCACTGTGGTCTTATCATAGTAACGTCCTTAACCTAGATCAGTGTGTAGTGCACACATAGTGCCTAATTTAAGCTGGATAATGCTTGGAATGACATACCGTACCTAAAGCCCCGTTCATACATACAGAAGGCAGATGAGAAATCTCGTCGAGAGCGATTTTGGTGGAACACCTGGCATACTCCAGGGGATTTATGGAAACTCCTGGGCTCTCACAGGGCTCTTTTCAAACTCGCCAACCGGACATGTAAATTCTTTCTGTAGACCTTCCATAAGAAAAACTATATGTATACATTGCTGTCTTACTGGCACTTATAGACTCACTCTTGAGGAACTCATGGACACTCTCCAAAATCACGGGGCTCTACTTGTTCTTGCTGATCTCGTGGACACAACAACGATGGTGAGTTGGAGGAATGACTGAGGTGATGAAGGAGAAATCCTAATAGTTCAGTGAGAACAAGTTTTTTACTTGGCAGGAGTTCTGGCGTTGGGAAGTGATCTATGTAATCCAGGACACGTGAGGCACATGCGGTGCTCGTGACGCTCTCACCAAGCTCTTCTCGTAGTCATAGGCCTCCAGTCAAATACTCCTTGCCTCTCCTTGTTCCCGTATAAGTGCTCCTCATTCTCGATCCACGCACAAAACCATGTGATCAGCGGGTATTACTTGTCCGCGCTGTACCCTCGCAAAGAACGCCTCGTTCTTGCAAAAGCTCTCCTCAAATCTGTATACTCGCAATGCAACATTTCTATGTCACGGAAAGACCATTTTCTCAATAAAAAAATAGCTTTCTACAAAATTTCTCCATGGACTTCTATGTGAAAGGAAGGGGCCTAAGATGTCTGTAAAATAGATCAATTATTTTCCTACAAAAGACAATTAAAGGATAAAAATTAACAAGAACTTTCACACTTAAGTATAAAATATTCCCAAAACTCAGCTTAACTACAGAGACCTACAAAGATCTAGACAATTACAGTGCTGTTGGTTTTGGACTAAAGATTGGGATGGACTGATAAATAATCCACTTATGCTGGAATAAAATGCGTCAAAATGTGTAAAAAATCTCAGGTGTCACTGTTGCTGAAAAAAAATCAAGTTAGGAAAAAATGAGAATTGTCTGCTTCTAATATACTGTACACTGGCACCTTTACTACAAGAAATAAAACATACAGTATATTTAACGTACTGTATTTGACATGCCTAATACTGTAAATCAAAGGTTTTGTATATTAAGTACACAAAATTAAAAAGTAAATCTTACTTTGAGCCGTTGATCTTCACATAGTCTTTTTTGCAAGTTTGAGTGTTGGTGCCTGGTTCCTTTAGACGGAACATGCTGAACCTCACTCGGATTTTCATGCCTTTAGGCACCTAAGCACATCATAGGCACAATGTCAGCAATGAAGATTTATTAAAAAAAAAGAACAAATTTGTGCTAGAGCCTCGGTAAAGAAATTAGGCAAAAATCTGAACACCGAATTTCCTTATACTGCAAATGCACTGAAGTTAATTCGGGCAACAAGAAAGGTGAGCTTATAGCTGCTTCAGTAGTTCAGTTTTTTTTCTAATAACAAAAATCTGGCTCAGTAAAAATCCAACTCAGTAACCTCATTTGTAGAAAACCATATTTTACATCATAGGAAAAGACAAAGAATCTGTGTGTAGTTACAGTGATAGTCCAGGCGCAGTTCACCATGGGAGGGTAGAAACTTGGGTAGTGCGGGGTGGTGAAGTTTCCAGAAAGGTCGGTCAGAAGGGCTCCGCATGTCTCAGCTACAGAAAGACAAAAACACAACCGATCAGACAAAACAAATAATTCCATGTAAACCAAACACTACAGTAGTGCAGTGTTGCAACAAACAAAAAATAGCTTGAAATGTTTATACAGTAAGTAAGCAATATTACACCAGCAAGAGTGTTTATAGTGAAAATCACAATAGATATCCTGATCAAATAGGCATGCATGCCAGTAGAGGGTCCTGAAGGCGGAAAAACTTGACGCATGTCATTCCATTTATCAGTCCATCAAAATCTTATTTATTATTTGTAATAATAGTGATAAATGCTGGTTGCAGACATCTTGTGCAAATTGTTGGGGCCACAACAGACTCTAGAATCGCTCCTGAGCAGCACTACTGCACATGTTATATTGCTTTTATACAATGGTTTTATCAATTAAAATATCATTAAGTATCTGACTTTCAAGACAAAATATGGCCAAATAACTAGTTTTATTTGGTTCCACGAATAGAAATGGAGCCCAAAGAAGCCACGTTTCAATAGTAGTACACAAGGTAGCAGGTTAGCTGGCTCACAGTGATTTGTACATCCCTGTTTAAGGTGCGTCCTGCATATTTGGCCTCCCTTTCTCCTTTTTATCTGGCACTTTATCCAACGTTATATTAATGAGAAAACATATTTATACACCGAGTAGAAAGTGCCAGGACAAATACTGTAGCACAGGGCATTGCCACCTTTATGGATGTACCATGTGACCTTGTATTATTTTGCCAAGCATTTCCAAACACTTGTAACAAATATTACATAGTTAAGTCCATCCGAGTAATCTGATTGGATTGGATTGGATTGGCTGTCTATGAGCTGTGATAATAGCTGGCAACAACACTAGGACATTTATTAATTTATAAATACACTGGAAGTCTCCAGCATGGGTGAGAGGAGGTCAATACACTCTTCCATAATAAGAAGAGAGCAGCTGCCTGCCGAAACTAACATTCGAAACCAGGCACGCTGAATGCTATGGCGCTGTCATAAGGCAAACTATAAACCTAACTAGCTTCGAACAAAAGGCTGAATCTTAAGTCATCCTCGTTTGGGTGAAACAGAGAGCAGGAATTGATCTGCATTGATTCTGTGTGTTAGGTGGCAGCTAGTTTAGCTATAACAGTTGATGTTAATTGATGTTAATATGGAGTCCAGGTAGTTATTGGAGGCTCAGGTAGACTTGTAGATAATTCTAGTCCTGAACTACAGCCAAGTCGAGTCCTCAGAGATACAGCTGTCAACATCAGTCGAGGCCAGAACCGTCTTCATTGTAAAGTGAAACCATCCCCAGACACCGGACGCATCCCAAAGAGACACACGGGGCATCCATGCGACGAGATCTCCAACCAGAAGCGGGGCACCAGGATGAGTCAGACAGGATCAGAAGGCAGAGGGAGTCTGGATCACTGGCAGCTCAGGAACGACATGATTTAACGATTTAACCCCCGGGACCCGGAAGTGGAAATCTAAAGAGAAACGTCTGAGATTTATAGGACTGTCCACCACCATCATGGTTTATTCTTCTCATTTTAGCCACATAGTACTGGTAAGAATTAAACTACTTTAGTTTAACCCCTGTCAATTACAATAACTGTCGGTTGCTAACCGGATATGTCTTAAAGGAGCAAAATATCTGGCTAGATAAACAACCAAATCCTAATCTATTGACATTAAATTATGTTTGTGAAACTGTTGTACTGTATAAAAGCAACATCGCACTCAAAGTCATGCTGCTGAGCTGGATAACAGCATTGATTGATGTTTAGCACATCATCACGTGCTCTTGTGTGATGTATCAGAGTGAGTGATACATATCCAACAACAACTCTCTTGTAGGTATAAAAATATTGAAATATTATGAATCACCCCAATCCTAAAATATGATATAACATGTGAGAACAAACGTGATGCAAAAAAAAAAAACATAACATGCACACTAAAATAGTAGCTGTATAAATAGGAATAAAAGACAGAAAACAAGACAGTCCAAGTAAAGCAGTTGTAAACTGGCCTTTAACACACAGCTAAATCTGAACAGTCTGAGTCACCTCACACTCCATGCTTACAATGCAGGCATTCTAATACTGTACTGAGGTTTTTATTCCAATGTTTTCCAATATTCTTCACTTTACAATAGAAATGCTAAAGACGGAGTATAATGTGGTGGTGTACTAATGATACCTGTAATTCTGGAGATGGCGCTGTATTGTGCTTCAAATCCTGGCTTCTGGATTGTATCAGTGACGAGGTTGATGAGCATAACATTGCTAGAGGAGATGACTTCCAGGGGGTTAGTTGGGGGACGTTGACCACAATTCCTGTCAGAGTAGACATCATAAGATTAAAAAAAAAAAAAAGTCACTTGTAAGACAATTTCATTCCATAATTGCAATCATATGAGAATCATGTAAAGATGTTTCTAAGAATTACAACCTGGAAAAATGATGACCTTCTATGTGTAATGATATTTCTGGGCCTGCGTTTATGCAGTTTGATTTTTGAACCGGAACTTTAATATCCATAATGTAAGTAAGTACATTATAAAGAAGTAATGGTCTATTTATAAATATTGATGATTAGTCCACCAAAACGTTTGGAACAGTACTGTAATTTAAATTAGTATTTCTTTACTGTTTGCTTTAAATTTCCTCAGGATTTACTTAAAGCAGAGTCAGAAAACTAACTGGAACCGATTTCAAACCCACATCTATTTTTAATAAAAAAAATAACATTAAATCCAAAATCTCATCATAAATCCTAACAGGCTTTATGCATTATAGGAGACAAAACCTTTCATACGATTTGATGAGTACAGCCTTTGCGCATAGTGTAATCAATGAACATGTGTGTGCATGTTAAAGATAAAACAACAGATAAACTTTTAACTGATGAAATCCTTCGTACAAAAAAAAAATGTTGTCTGATAAATTATTGCACAAACTTAAAACCTGGAACGTTACAGGAACACAACCAAGATTTTTTTAAATTTAAGTACAACTAAACAGAAATGTACATCCCATGAGAAAGGTTATACTATTTCTTTCTGTACTAAACACTCCTTCGAAAGGGAGAGTTGCAGGAATGCGCAAGTACCAGTTTGCAAGCCGGCTCACTCTCGAGAACTTGCCTTCATCCATCTTCCACCACGCCAATAACCATTTAAAATAGTTAGATAGACAGATCTTTTTGAACTGGCTGCATGCCACAGTCTTAAACTGCTGGGACACACCTTGTTTAAAAAAAGAAGAAAAGATTTTCATTGACATTGGTTGCTAGTTTAGTGTAGAGAGCACTGCAGGAGCACTTTCTTCTAATTCTCTCCTACTGTATCTTCTCACCTCAGACTGCAAAAATTGAGTTTAAAACGCCTTTCCCTCTCGCCAGCATTTCAGTGGCTCCATGCGTTTTCATATCTTCTGTCATGCCTGTGTCTTCAAGCATGGTTTAACCAATGTAGCAGCACAGAGGTTCTCATGAGTTGTATGTACTGTACAATACATGCTGCATATTTTTCATTAAGAAATCCCATCAGTGTAGTTTTAAAGCCTTTAGTAATTTGTGCATCATTCCCTGAGATTGTTCAGAAAAGAAGGAGCACTGGCTTTAGCTAGGACAAACTTACAAACATTATGATTCACCCAAGAGTGAATCAGTAAAGTCAGGCAGGGGAGTCAAGGCATTATTCATGGACTTGAGTACACTGAGATCCTGCCAGATCGCCACTAAGTGTCTGGTCTTCTCGTCAGTACTTGTGAGAACTTGTGAGATGGCCCTCTGTTGCTTCAGCACCCATCTAATCATCTTCTAACAAGAGCCCAACCTGTCAGCAGTTTGTGTGGGGGCAGATGATGTTTCTCCTGAGCAGCAGCCAGCTTGTTTTTACATAAGTAGGTGGAGGCAACTACAACTTTCTTACGAATACTAACAACTCAATGAAAAAAAAAAAAAAATTTTTTTTAAAACTTTGAAAATTATAAAAAAAAAAATGAAAAAAAATATACCAGTAATTTGAATCAAATATAAAGTTATTATGAGGGATGTTAAAGTCATACCAGGACTTTTGTTTGTGCAGAATAACAACATATTTATGAGACGAATACTAACTTTATTTCTTTATATAATCCTCTGATGCACTACACTAATGCACATATCCCAGAGATTCACTTGTGCTTGAATACCATCAAGGTAGAAGTTTTCTCAGTACGCCAAAGCCATGATCAGACTGCCTGCTTTACGTCTGAAACACTGGCCTCCCAGGAACTCTTTTAAATGTCCGACGCTGGTGGTAGGTGGAGGCAGTGGTAGCTCAAAGGGTTAAGGCACTGAGTTACTGATCAGAAGATCGGCGGTTCGATCCCCAGCTCCACCAAGTTGCCACTGTTGGGCCCTTGAGCAAGGTCCTTAACCCTAACTGCTCCAGGGGTGCCGTATCATGGCTGACCCTGCGCTCTGACCCCAGTTACGCTGGGATATGCGAAGAAGCAATTTCCCTCTGGGGTTAATAAAGTTCTAATTATTTTTATTATTATTATTATTATTATTATTAATAAATGGCTTGGAGTAAGGTCAAGAGTGTATGGGAGAGTTCCGAGTTCCTGTAACGTTATTTGTGAACGATTGTGCGTACGATGCATTTCTTAACTATATTTGTACCACTGTTGGTTGTGTCACACACTTTACTTTCTCGTTTCAGTCCCTCTAGTCCTTGCCAGTAAGGCTCATGTATGGTCTGAGGGAATGTGCAACTTGACCACAGATCAGAAGTGAGGCCAAATCAGTCTTCATCTTTCATTATTTCCCTGCTAAAGTTTGGGAAACATTTGCGTCATACCTTGTATCCCTCACTTTGGACTGTCTGTACTATAGGAACCGTGTTTTTTGCTTTGTAGAAAGAAACAGCACATGCGATGTCTCTGTCCCTCTTCATTTTTTAGAAGTAGAGAGTAACACTAGAAAATGACAACAGTATGGCTGTTGAGATTTGTCTCCAATTTGCTCACTGTTCGTTACAGGTGATGGATTTGACATATGTTGCTGCGTGTTCTACTGGATGGCAATGCTTCAGGTGGTGAAACAAGTTCGTAGTATTTCCGTATTAGTTTTAGTTGATACAAGTTTTGTAAGTCCGCAATACACAGCAACCGGTCTCTTGTGCATGGGACTTTACATTGCAGTAGCAGTTCCATATCTATTCCACAGCCCTTATTTATTCACAATATCTCTCTTTTTTTTTGCCATGATTGCTGACCTGTCACTTAGGACACATTCCTCTTCATGACTTGTGTAATTCGACAGCAGTAGCATGTGATACGGGCTCCACTATCTTACCCAAACGTGCCTTGTGTACTGTAGGTTGTTGTCTACATATATGCTGCCACATAATTAATTACAATCTCCTTCTTATATGTAATATGATGGGCTGTCCAGCCATGTCAATGTTTAGTTCACTGTCTTGTAGTTTAAATCTAAAAAACATCACGAGTGTATATATGGTTTACATGGTCCAGCTGTTTCACCGTAACAAAAAGCCAGATATTGGAGACTCCTTCCAAAAGTTTCAATAAATATCATCTTACTGTAAAAAATAATAAATCAACACCTTTTGACCAATGAGAATCAATACTTTAAAGGGTGTGGGGTTACATTTGTAAAAAACACTTTCAGGATTATAAAGCAACTCTACTGTTTCCCTATAAATATAAATCCCAATTAACAGCACCTCAGATTAGGGCTGTTATGAAGGCTTTATAAAACATAAGTAGTAGACCAAAAATTACCAAAAATATTTTGGACGCCTTCATAAAATGTACAAAGAAATCAAAATCAGGAAAGATGATGGAATTACAAAGTTTTGACAAACTTTTGACTAGTAGTCTAAGTCAATTAAACCAATAAAATTACTCTGAATTGTCTGTATGGACATTAAGTTTAATAATGCTACAAAAAAAATCAGGTCCATCCTGTTTTCATACTTGGCTGAAAACTCATTTTAAGGAACATCTACTCACTGTGTGATGGCACGAGCTTCATCGGGGCTGAGAGAGTCGAAGATAAAAACATAGTCACTGGAGCATGAGTCCTGAATGTAGAAAAAAGGGAACTTGACCAGGATGGCTTTATCAGCAGGAGCGCGGATTTGCCACTGGCATCGCGTCTGGGCTGGATACCCAGCTGGGTAACCAGGTGACTGGAACTTCTGGATGTTGGAAGTTGCCTCCAGATTAATGACACATTCCGCTGCTGGAAGGAAAAACATTTCTCACTCTGAATGAGCGCATGCTAAGAAAATACTCTACAGTGTAGTTAACAGAAAACACTAACCCAGGATAGAAAAGTACACTTTGGTAGAGTTTAAGTGCAGAAGTATTAAACATGAAAGAGATAAGAGGTATCGCATTAGAAGATGTAAAAGCCAATCAGCATTCAACATGCATTCTACAGTCAAACGAGTTACTATTTGCATAATTATATTTTTTTTGACGAGACTGCATGTGCTTCTGTGCATATTCCTTGCTTATTTCCTTCCTTCCCTTTATTCTTTTCTTTCTTTATTCCCCTTTCTTCATTTATTCTCTCCCTCCCTTCTTCCCTTCACTTTTTCCTTCCTTTGCTTATTCTTTCCTTTTCCTTACTTTCTTCCTCTATTAGTTTTTTTTACCTATTACCTTTTTTTCATGGCTTCTTCTTCCCTTGCTTCCCTTTTCTTTTCATTCCTTCCTTCTTTCAATCCCCATCCTTCCTTTTTACCTTTCATTCACTAATTCATTCATTCTTTTTACCTTTACTTCTTTATTTTCTTACTTTATCCTTTCTTCCCTTTTTACTTCCTTTCTTCAATCCTTCTATTTACTTCCTTCTTTCATTGTTTTTTTCCTTATTCGCTCCCTTTTTCTCTTTCCATCCTTCATTCCTGTATCCATGTTTCCTTCTTTTCTTGCTTCCCATTGTCTTTTGTTCTTTCCTTTCTTTTGTCTTTCATTCCTATCCCTCTTTCTTTACTTACTTCCTTTCTTCTTTCATGCTTTTCATGCTTCCTTCTATTCTTTTTTCTTTTTCTTTTCCTTTTCTCCTTGCTCACTTTTTTTTTACGTTATTCCTTCTTTCAATCTCCAATCTTCCTTCTTTCCTTTTTTTTCATTCATTCTTTGTTTTCACCTTCACTTTTTTCTTTCCTTAGTTTATTCTTTCATCCTTTTTTACTTGCTTTTTTCAATCCTTCTATTTACTTCCTCCTTTATTTTTTTTCTTACTCCCTTTTTCTTCCTTTCTATTCTTTCTACCTGTATCCATGTTTTCTTTTTTTCCTTGCTTCGCTTTTCCTTTTCTTTCCTTACTTTTTTTCTTTTTTCATTCCTTCTTTCCTTTCTGCTTCACACTACTGTATTAATTTTGGTTAATTCAGCTTTAAATGGCTAGCACTGCAACCTAACCACTCTAAGCTTTGACTGATTCCAAAAGTTACGCAGATTATCACAGGCCAGGTATTTTAGTCTGCACCAGAGTGTGACTGCTTTGCATGAATGAAAAAAAAAACAATGATAAAAATGCATCCCTTTCAAGTTTTACATTATATACCCTTATCAGCCATAACATTAAAACAACTTGTCTAATATTGTGTAGGTCCACTTTGGGCCTTTAACATATGTCCAACCCACTGAGGCATTGCCTCCAAAAGATCTCTAAAGCTGTGCTGTGGTATCTGGCACCAAGACAACCGCAGCAGATCCAGTCCCTAAGGTTGAGAGGTGGCGACTTACTGGATTGCACTTTAAAGAAATTGGAAGCCAAGGCAACACAATTTGAACTATATGTTTTTCAAACCATTCTGGACCATTTCTACAGTGTGGCAGTATGCATCCTGCTAAAAGAGACCATTACCATTAGAAGCACAGTTGCCAGAAATGGGTTTACTTAGTCTGCAACAATGTTTAGCTACAGTAGGTGGTATGTGTCAATGTAACATCCACATGCTAGGATGCCAACAGGCTTCAGTGTCAGAATATTGACCTCCTTCCCATAGCCATCTCTTTTCCAGCTACCTGGAAACCTGGATGTTCATATGATGTGAAAGAAAATGTAATTTGTCAGACCAGCCTACTCTTTTCCATCGCTCCATGGTTCAGTTTTGATGCTTATGTGATCATCGTAGGTGGTTTTAGCAGTTGACTTGGGTCAGCAGGGGCACCCTGACCAGTCTTCATCTACACAGATCCATACACTATGTAGCAAGGTGCAACTATGTTATGCTACGTTGACGGACTATGTGTGCGCCACAAGACCTGCTATTGTGAAAATGATCTACTATCACAATTTGTCCCTAGTCAAAGATAATCTGACTCTTAGGCTTGCCCATATTTTCAACTTTAAAAACTGACTGCTTATTTGCCTGCTAATATCCCCCATTCTTTGACAGGTGCCACTGTAATGAAATAATCAATGCTATCAGTGTTTTAATGTCATAGCTGATCAGTGTATGTGAAAGCACTTTTAAACTGCACAGAATTATCTACAGAATCAAAAATGAAGACTTAAAGGAATCCTGTGTTGAAGACTGTAGTTGTGTCTGAAACTTTGGTCATCTACAGTATGTCCATGGTGCAGGTTTAAGGTAATGCATGCAGGAATAAGCTCTGGGGCTGAACCTGTGCGTTGCGTTTTACATGTTCATGCGGGAAAGCAGTAGACGGATGGAAAAGGGCAGCCATTTTTCAGTGACTGGCAGGAGAGAAGCTGCCAAGCCAGGTGGAAAATTGCAGAGCAGCAGTGACTGAAATAGGACACGCTTTACTCACGGGCTCTTGGGTTCCTGGCCATCCTGTCGTCTGTAACTGCAGAGTGAGAGGGTTGAGAGAGTGAGAGAGAGAGAGAGAGAGAGAGAGAGAGAATGTAATGCATAAATGAAGATAGGCACTGATTCTGTCCAATTTCTGAACATTTCCTAATCCAAAATACTGCAGATTCTTTAACACCTCATCTCACCTTGGTGTGTGCACACATACATACACAAACAAATCCTGGTTGGCAGCAACAGTAACAAATATCTCCCACAAAAAAATATTATGTAAGCAGGTCAGGACCCTGAGACACACTGCAATGGGGCAAAATATTTCTCAAAATGGAGACATACTAAATATATACCAAAACCTTGTTTAAGACAAACAGGAAACACAATGTTAAGAGAATGGTTCACAATATAACATGTAATTATAGAACAATATATAATAAAGCACTTTGGGATTTACTGTTTTTATAAAATAAAATAATCTAATTCTAGGTAGCGACTCCTGTTTACTTCCCATCACCTCATGGCTGTTTTCTAATCACAGCATTCCTCATCCTCCTATATGCTGTAATTTTTATGCAATGTTTGCCCAATGTTTAATTCAGTGTCCTATTAGTTGCTAACAAATCCGGTGTTAAGCAGGTTTCCATGCCTTTACAACCGGTACTTAATTGTTGTCCAATGTGGGAGACGAGAAAAGAGAAAATAATAAACCGATCCTGCTTGTTAGTGCATTAAAAAAACCTCATTAACACTCATAAATATAAGTATCACCACATTCTCATTAAACACCCACTTCGCACACTCGCCCCACAAGAATAAACATTCAGCGGTACAGTTCTAGTGTATGTAATTATGTGCTGATGAAACATTTTTTCACTTCACCTCACTTGAGGGAGGAAAAAAAATAATAATAAAAAAATACAGGCACAGGAAAATGAAAAGACACTCTGACCTTTTCATTACCCAGATTTATAGTCGTTTGTAAATTGCAGAAGTCGACAGCTCAATCATGCGGTCATCATCTTCTCATTATATGAGCTGTATTGTATTTACACTGGTGTGCATGTCCCTGCACTTTTAAAGGCCAACGTCTGACCTCGGAGTCTATTTTCATTCCATTTAATAACAATAGTATTAAACATGAACTTTACTTTGATACATATTTGAATTTCATTTTCTTGTTAAATACAAGGATTTTGACCTAATTTTACACTCGATCCAGATGCTTAAGGATGAAATTCCAGGAATGTTGGTTTAATTAATACGGTTGTTTAATTAATGCGGACACGAAATTAACAGTCCTGTAGTTTCCCGTTAGCCTGAATTACACTTGGATTTTCTGCTTTACAAATCATTTTAAAATTCAGTCCATGGTAGAAGCTGACAATTCATCATTGCAGCTCTTATGTAGAAAAAAATAAAATGTGAATAAAATATGCTTCCTGTATAGCAATTATTTAGAAAAAAAAATTTTTTGAAAAGAAAAAAAAGAATATAAAAGAAATGATTTTAAGGAATCTTTCGAGTTGATCCTATAGTAGCCATTCAGAACCTCGCCTTGAATAATTCTTTAAACTGTACAAAGCAACAATAAATGAAAAATATTCCTTTTTTTTAATTCGCCCTTGAGTCTTTCGCAAGACTTTCTACAAGTCATTTATAAATAATGATAGAAGGGAAATAGGACAAGGTTGTGCTGTTATACAGTACTGTGCAAAAGTCTTGAGCCAGCAGACTTTCTTATATTTGTTTTTTATTATAGTCGTGAGAAATAGTTCTCAAACGTTCCAGTAGGACTTTTTTGGTTCTCATTTTTAGTCCGGTCCCTGTACAGTATCTGACCAGTTTCAGGTAATTTACTTTTTTTTTTTTTTTGAGCAGCACAGTGACCTATGAATCACACAAGCATAAAATAAATCTCACTTTAGGCATGAACCAGTGAGAAACAGGTGCAGATGATTACCGATGATCAGGTCCTGTATTTAGGATACAGTACTGATGATGCTGAACGCTAAATGGTCAGAGCAAACAAAAGGGGGAATTATTTCCATTTATTTCTTTCATTTAATCTATATCATTTAATTTAATTAAATTCATTTTAAACAGAATTCAATTTAATATAAATAAATGAAATATATTTCATAAAAATATATAAAAAAACTTTTGCACGGTACTGTTGGAAAATAATCGGTGATGCAAATAGCTGTGTTGTTGAATTGCTAAGTTACTCAGAGAGGCATATGATAATATTCATATTAAAGTTTATAATAAAATGTTTGTGGTTAATGTGAGTTTTTTTTATACTTTTTATATAATAACAAAGGATAGTTACATATTCCAGCAAAACATTAGCAAAATTAAATATATATCGCATAGTTTAAAAATGCACTCCTCTATTGTAATAAAATATTACGGCACTGCTAGTAGGCACATGGTTTGCTGCAAAAGCATCTCTGCACCAAATGATGGAGGTCACAAAATAAAAAAAAAAATAAAATAAATAAATAAATATGTCCTTATTAATTTCATCAATATTTTAAGCACTCCCTCAAAAAAGGACTGCTCACATACCAAATTATAATCATCTGCACCTTGTATAAAGCCTGATAAAAGATGAAAAAATATTATTCAAACCAAGACATGCAATAAAAACCTTTTTAAATAATAAAAATTATAATAATACAAAAAGAAAAACACACTTAAGATGATAAAAGCCTTAGCCCCCAAACCAGGGTAAATCCAGTTTTAATTTGTATTTAAAAATAGAAAGTGTGTATAGGTCTGTACACACTGTTGCGAGTAAAAAAGTTGTGTGAGAGATATAAAAAAAAAGAAAGAAAAAAAATTTAACGGGATTGATACTTAATGGTAGTCATGCATGTGTGTGCGTGTGTGTGTGTGTTACGTGAGGCGGTGATGCCGGTAATGGTGAAGGGCTGCATGCTGCGTGTGCCCTCCTGACGGACTCCTCGGCGGAGCGTGTCTAGCACGCGATCTGCTGTCAGCTTGTTCAGGATGGTCATGGACTCTGGAGGAACATCGAAACGTATCCAGTGGTATGCGATCACACCATCGCTGCACACATGAGGAGAGACTTTTAATCATGACTACACACTGATTCATTCATGCCATGCTTTTGACAGGTTACTAGTCAAACACAGACTCTCTGGCCAAAATCACCTTTTGGTTTTAAATAAGCAAATCAATCCTTTCAAGGAGCCTTGGGTTGGATAATTACTGAAGTGATTAAAAAGTTTTCTCGCCTGAATCAAGCAAAGAAAACTACTAAAAAGATTGCTGAAATTACTGGAAATTGGGTTAAGAACTGTCCCTGGGTTAATGCAACACTGGATGGCATTAAATGTTTTGATGTTGCATAAGTTTGTCAAAACATTGTCACAGCAAACGCGTACTTCAATTAGCTAAAAGTGGCAAAAAAATTTTTTTTTATATATATATATATATATATATATATATATATATATATTATTATTAAAAATATATATTATATTTAACTCTCAACCACAACAAAAGTTTATTAAAATTGCTTGTTTGTGTTTGGATGTGCCTTTTTTTTTAGTTATTTAATAGATCCTGTACAGGCCACCAAAGAACCTAAGAAAATGCTTAGTGAATGTAGACAAGCATCATTTCCACTTTTGAACCCGGCTATTCGTTAGACTCCTTATCAATTAGCTATAAAGGAAACATTTTTTTATTATTTTTATTTATAGACATACATTTAATTTCTGAAAAGCTGTTTTGTAACAACGACAAGAGTTACAAAGCAATACAAATAACATTGAATTAACTGCTGCATACAGTAGATAAAAACACATCAGTATTATGAACTATGAAAGGAATCAGTGTCTCTCGGAAAGCTCTGCTCACACACTCCAGTCTTACCTGAAGGCAGAGATGACAGACTGATTGTAGTACTTGCGAAGAAATTCGTCGTTGGAGATTGTCTTATTAAGCTGAAAACAGAGGGAAAAGACATTATCGATTTGTGAGTGATATGAATAATTGTATCAAACATGCTCATGGCAGTGGCGGTGGTTAAAATTCATAAACCTTGATATGAACCGTTTTATTCACAATTTCCATTTCAGCGTAGGATGCAAGTAAAACTCAGGCCTAAATGACATGAGGGAAAAACATGCACACAAACAAACACACACACACACACACACACACACACACACATACACATACACATACACACACACACACACACACACACATACACATACACATACACACACACACACATACACATACACATACACATACACATACACACACATACACATACACATACACACACACACACATACACATACACACACACACACACACACACACAGAGCAATGAAATCAATGGTTTTGCTGACATGGGCAGTTTTCCCCGGCTCTATAATACGATCTGAGCGTGGGTTTGAAGTGATAGCTAGCTTAAAGCGATAAAAATCCTGAACTATAAGTCTCAGACCGGGTTTATATGGAAATGCATTATATGGTCAGATGTGACCTATAGAACGCTCGGTATGATTGCACTGAGATTGCACATGTTTCATGAAACCTGTCTCAAGAGAACAGAGGACATACTGTGGATGGAGTCTAAAACACAAAGACACAAACACTGACAGTAACAAGTGTGGATGTCTTGGCTACAGTAAGTGTCAACAAAAAGAAAAACGTTCTAATCGGGAGAATTTGTCCTAACCTTTACACTATAATTAATTCGTTTTTTTGCTAATATGATACTAATATTGTTTTAAAAGTCACAGCTGACTTTTCAAGCTTGTCTGCTTAGATATCTTATCATCTGGATTATAAGATCCCTCGTATTATTCGACTTGGCCTGAATATTGGGATCAATACTGAAGATTAAACCAGTGTTCTGTCACGTGTGGGTGTCAATTTTATTAATTAAATTATTCTATCATTTTAGTTATGTTTCTTTATTTTTACTTAACTATTCAGGTTCAATTCTATTAGTCTGCTTGCTTCCATGTTTTTTTTTTTTAATTAAGTATAAGAATTAGGCAATAGATTTATTATTATTATTATTATTGTTATTTGTAGTTACAGTTGAATAACACCCATTTTACTCTATAAATCCAAGCGCATTCGATCTCTTTCCCTAAATCATTCTCAGTCTCATTTCCTTCCCTGCCACTGTGAAATCTTATATTATAATTCGTAAAAAAAAAAATAATAATTCATGATAACATTCATGCTCTCTTGAGATGCAGCCTAAATCGCAGACCATCATTTGGCCAGAGAGCAAAAGGAAAGAAAAGAAAAATATTACACGTATACTGTACATAAATACATACATGAATAAAAACATGCATAAATAAATGCACACATTCTATGTTGTAAAGAAAGAATGCTATAGAAGTCTTAATAGCTCATTTTTATCAATTACCAAAGAAGAAATCCAAATCAAGTCAGTATTTGGTGCAACACCCTTTACCTGAAAAACAGCATCAATTCTCCTAGGTTCACTTGCACACTTTTTTTTTTTTAAGAAACTAGGTAGGTTGCTTCAATCATCTTGGAGAGCCAACCACAGATATTCTGTGGACGTATGCTGCCTCAAATCCTTCTGTCTCTTCATGTAATCCCAGACAGACTCATTGGATGTTGCGATCAGGGCTCTGTGGGAGGCCAAATCATCACTTCCGGGGTTCCTTGCTCTTCTCTATGCTAAAAATGTCCTTAAATGACATTGGCTGTATGTTTGGGGTCCTTGTCCTGCTGCAGAATAGATTTGGGGCCAATAATGATGGTACTCCCTGATGGTACTTCATGATGCATAAGCATCTGTCTGTATTTCTCAGCATTGAGGACACCATTAATCCTGGCCAAGTCTCCAACTCCATTTGAAATCTCCACCATGCTTTACTGTTGCTTGCAGACACTCATTAATGTACAGTTTTCCAGTCCTTTGGCAAACATCCTGCCTCCTGCTACATCCAAATATTTAAAGTCCAGAGCAGTCTAGCTGCCATTTTTCTGCATCCCAGTTCTTACTGAATGTTTTTGTGCAGAATTGAGTCACTTAGCCTTGTTCCCACATGGGAGGTATGGCTTTTGGGCTGAAGTTCTTGCATTAAGACCACTTTTGGGGAGAACCTCTGGTTGCTGCCAGTTTTTTTGCTGATGGCACTGCTGGACATCTTTAGATGTTGAAGTTAAGTAAGCATGAAATGTTTGCATCTGCTGTATTAGGTTTCCTTGGCCAACCACTGCGTCTACGGTCCGCAACAGAGTCCATTTCTTTGTGCTTCTTTATGACAGCTTGAACAGCACATCTTGAAACCTCAGCCTCCCTTGAAATCGTTGCCTGGGAGAGACCTTGCTGATGCAGTATAACTACCTTGCTTCTTGTTGCTGTGCTCAGTCTTGCCATGGTATATGACCTGTGACATAAAACTGTCTTCCATAACTTCACCCAAGTACTGTAGCAGTTTGGCTGTTTCTAACCCGGTTTTAAGCCTCCTGCACAGCAGTGTCTGTTTGAGATAATGACTGCATTTCAACCTACACATGAAACTAATGATTATTAGAACATGTTTGACATAGTTGGTTAATCATACACCTGAATCTGGTTCTTTAAAATCTCTGACTTTTATGCAAGTGTAAGAACTGATGCTGGTTTGAAGGCAAAGAGTAGTCACAGCTAATATTTATTTGATTTAGATTCTTCTTATATATTCTCTATATAACTCTTCGTGAACATGAATCTCATGGTGATATTGGTCTTTCAGTACTTTCCTTAAGCTGTTTTTTTCTGGGGTAGAATAACTGTAAAACATATATCTTTAACAGATGAAAACCTGAAGAATTTGGAGCATAATTTTATTTTTCATCAGCACTTAAGGATCAAATTTATACATATAGCGTCGCAAATATGCGTACACCTACTTAGGTTGATAATATAATACTGCTGAATGTCCAGAAACATCTTTTAATTTGCCGAGCCCAAAGCCCTCAACTTCTTGTTAGTGACCATGACTGGCTACAGCTGGTAGTGTGTTTGTGCTAACATAAAAGGGTTTGCTTGACAAACTCATTGGGTTGACTTACACCAAGTACAACTGGAAGTCCAAGGAGCTCAGTAAATACATCAGGTAGAGGACGGTGGATTTACTCAAGTCAGGAACATGTCATGTATCATGTCAGGAACGTGTTATTTCTAAACTACTGATGGTTCCAACAACAGTTCCATCAACTCTATGCAAGCAATGCATGTATTGTGTTACATTTAATGTTAAGGTCAAGAGGAATAAAAATATAAAAGGTGAACATCTCATTAGTGAACTGATTACATGCACAGTAATTTATAAATTCTAAGACCACTAGATAATTTAACAAGTTGTTGATTTTATTTATTATTAAATATAATTTTTATATATTAATATAATTTATCATTTAATTTATAAGGGGGCAGTAGTGGCTAAATGTGGTAAGGCTCTTAGTTAATTGATCAGAAGGTCACTGGTTCAAGTCCCAGCCCCAGGTTGCTGTTGGGCTCTTGGGCAAGGCCTTTAACCCTGTCTGCTCTGGGGCGCTTTACAATGACTGAATCTGCACTTTGGCCCCAGCCTACTACCAAAGCTGGGATAAGCAAGGAATAAAGAATTTCACTGTGCAGGGACGTCTTCATCTATCCATCTAGGAACCTCTGTACTCCAACTAGGGATCAAGAAGATCAACGGTGACCATTGTTTTTATTCATATTTTTTACGACCATGTTAGGACCTCAAGTCAACTTCGTCACATGAAGTAGTAATGTAAAATGTGATGAATAAAAGCTAAACTTAATTAATTAAGCTATATTATCAGCAGTGACCTGAATTTATTACTGTTTGTTTTTCCCCAGTTTTGCAATAATGGCAGCAACACTGTTTAATCAAACCTGATGATTAGTGTTATATCAAAGGCATCAAAGTATCAATTAAACATGTGCTTTAATAGAAAGGATTAGACTCCAGGAAAATTCGACCTTTGGTGCAAAGCAGTTAACACCTCAATGTCACATATTACAAACATATTCGAGACCTGGAAGTAGTTCAGAATCTTGAGTATTAAATATTACTATTGAACATTTACTTTTTGTCCTTTTTTTTTTTTTTTACTTTTCCTTTAAATTGACAAACAAAAAGCATGTTGTCTCTGACTTTTTGACCTCACCATATGTCTAATTTGCTATAACATGTACAGTACATATCTTTCCAGCATCTTAATAAAAGTTTGATACTTAGCGTGAGGAAATCAGCAATGAGTTCCTGTATTTACATAAAAAAACATTTTCCAAACAACAATTGAGACTATTTTGAGCTCCAGATAAGGCTAAATATAGAAATACATCATGCTGCAGACTTGTCTGCTTAGCATTACTCATCTATAATTCATGATATTTACCATGTTGATTCTGTAAGCTCTAAAAGTCAAAGCTCAGCTCAAGGAAATATAGATGTGCCCCACGCCTCACCCATTCGTCCACTTATACCCCAACGCTGCACCACTCTACTGCCCTCGTCTTATTTAAAATCAGAAAAGGGGGGGGAAATGATGCTGAGGGATTTCAAGGCCCAATTTAAATTTTACATAAGCCATCAGATCTTCACTGACAGGTTTAATGCAATCCTACTTATAGTTCCCCCGAATACATGTCAGAGCACATCAGATTACAGCGCAGTCTGTTTGAAGCTGGGCTTTTTCGAGATGAAAGAGTCCATGTTAAAGAAGGCTAACTGAACCCGCACAAAAAAAATGCATGCAATGAGAGCAGGACCATCTAGTCATCAAAGTTTAACCGGAACTTTGGGCATGTTATTGGAAAGGCACGCAATCATGATATGTCGAGTGATGTGTATCAAAAAAAGACATTAGTTAAGACACTGATATGAATATATTAGCCACACTATTACTGTCCGTGACCACAATGATGACAAACGCACATGATGATGATGATGCGCTCAGAATCAAGGGATCCTCACAAAAGACCTGTCCCGATGAATCAACTACTACTACGTAGTGTTTAGTGTTTAAAGAATAAAAGACTTGGGGTCATTCTGCTATGGGATAATAATGAATGATTTTTAATTTAACCAACCTCAAGTTCATTATTTTCTAATTGCAGCATATGTTGATGCGTCTTTCTCTTATATCGCAGAAATTTGCAAACAATTCCATCATCACTGAACTTGATACTGTGTTTTTAATCCATTTACAGTTGTGTTATGTCCCTGAACAAGCTAGACTTACTTTATAACAAATATGAATGATCTTCACTCTATGAGAAAGTATAAATTTTTGCACTGACGCTGGAGACTCCTTCCAAATATCCTAAATAAACATCATCTCATAGAAACTTTACTATATAAGGTACACATGCTTAAACTAATACTGTATTTCCATCGTCTGCCACACAAATCCCTAGGTTACGTTGTTAATGTGTAATATTAGACTGAGCACACATTAGATTAAAATTCAGATTATGATTCGATTATTTTAACTTTACAGCACAGGGAATTTTTTCTTCATTCTCAGTCAGAGCTTTCTTTAGAGTATGCTTTCTGACCAATTAGAATTAACCATTTAAAAGCACTGGTTTCAAAGAGGGATGGCTGTACACACTTTAAATGAGCACAAACTATTTTCAGTTTGAGAGCTGATTACATAGGTTGCCCTTTTATTTTCCCTGCACTTTTTGTGCTCTAGGAACTAAGGAGAGTAATTAGGTGTTTTATTTTTGTAAAGTGTGCTTACTGGCTACGCTGGATGGAACATTTATTTATATTTTTTTTTTATATTCATGACAAATTAGTAACTCTAGCTAGCTGAGTAATGTTAGTTAATCTAAACTATATCATAAAACAGTTTGTTCCGTCCAAGCAACCTGATTGGATGAGAGGTTTTCTGCAAGTGGTGATAAAAGATGGTAACATCACCACTTTTAACTATATCACTTCACATCCCGTATGTGTTCTACATTTGTTAATTACACTAACTGTCGGTTGCCAGCAGGGGCGCCATACTAAGAAGAAAGCAGCAGCAAAAACCCATTTCAAAACCCAGTCACGGACGCACATTTAGCAAGAAAAGGCATTTAATAACGTCATGCCATTTTAAATAACACTCACCTTGTCTATTTAAGATTTTTGTCTAGGTCATACCGAATACCCTTTGTGATGTTTTATTTTACAGTCACAAAGCAAACTAGCTTCTAACCCAAGGCTGAAACTGAAAACTTTTTGGAAACTGAACCCCTAATACTTGGGGTGTGGTACATACTACTGTACATAGCGCACTAGCTTTCCATTTAATTTGAGATTCAATCCCGGAATCAAGAAGTTAACGGAGCTGATCATCTAAAGTGGAATAAATGGACGTATAAAGCCAAACTTACGAGATTTACTTGGCTGTCCACCACCTCAACTATTTGGCCACACTGTACCGGGAACAATTTTAAACTACTTTCATCCCTGTTAATTACATTAGCTACAGTATCAGTCACTAACTGTTGGTCTCCATGTCCGTCAGTCAACTGGCTAAATAAAGAAATAAGTCATGATCTGTTTATTATAAATTGTATTTGTGGAACTGTTGCATAAAACAATATCACACTCAAGGTTATGCTGTATTGCTGAATATAGCACTGCCAGTCATGCTACGATGTCATCACTGCCATGTTGCTATTTATTTCAACAGCACTTGCTCTCATAATAGAGGTTGATAATTTCCACAGCTAAACTGTTGGTTATTATTATTGGTTGCAAACAATACTGGAAATTTCTAGCTAGATGGAAAACATTATCTAATCTGAAAGGATTTCTGAAAAGCATTATAGTTACTGTATACGATAGCGAACATGCACTGACGGGAATTAATCTCCACTACTTAATGTTTATCATTTTAATTGCTATCATTAGCTATCTGGCTAACGTGGACCTGATAGGAGTTTTGCGAGGATTTGTATTTAGAACCGTTCAGAATCTTCATTGCTTTTACAAACATAAGGCTAACCTGACGGGATACCTGACATTTCCATCTGTTGCTCTCAAACAGATGCACAGCAGTCTGCACTCAATAACAGCGAGATATACTGAGGATAAAACAAAATGGTTGTTATCACAGCATGAAGGTTTATATCAGCACATGCCTATGTGAAAACCAGGTGAACCGGACAAGTCATCTTATAGTAATCATTTTGTAACATTCAATTTGCGATTCAAGTACCCAAATGATAGCAACCTCTCTACACGAGGTCGTTAAATCCTGTGCTGAAGGACTGGAGTCCGGTGCAGTTTGATCATTTATTTCCCTGCTCAAAGGCACAGCAGCTAATTACAGGGTTTAGTGAGTGTGTTAGAGCAGTAGAGAGTGTGTTAGAGGATTGGGACCATGATGTCATCGTATACGGGAAAGAAAGAAAGGAAAAAAAAAAAAAAAAACATCATCCACAACTCAACTTCTGAAGCTTTTTAAAGATTAACCGCTACAAACCCGTTATATTTTAAATAGGGAAAGGCCTCGTATATTCCTAACAACGCCCTGCATTCTAATGAGAATTCACTTCAAAAGCACTTCAAGATTTTTAGCAATCACAGATGGCTGTGAAAATGGAACATCAGCATAATGGAGTCCATTATTGAACCTGTTCGCGTTGCACATCCATCTGTGTGCATGTCAGCTAGCAGATCACCAAGCAAAATAGAGACTTGTTGCATACACACCTTCCGCCCAATACCGTGTTGTGGGAAACAGGAGGGGGTGGGTGTCGAATTACACTTAAGTCAGCATGGGCTGCTAACCTCAAGTGCACTTCGTTGAAACTTGGGTAGAAATAGAGTTGTAGAAACCACAGTGTCCCATTCGTGTTAGAGAAAATATTAACACAGAGGAAATAATTACTAAGAGACGTGCTAATTACTGCTATTTTAGCCATCATTTATGCTGGCATGGGGGGCTAATTTAGGTGATCGGCTAACAATGCACATAGAGTTTTAGTGCTGTCAGAATTAATTTCAGGTGCCGTTTAAAAATTATTAGGGGTCAGTATAGGTCTGTCACTCAGTCAGTGTTTCTCCTACGGTTCCTTCGGTCCAGCTTCCCACACGCCTGTACCAAGTTGTCAGTTTTATCAGCTGAGAACTGGTTTGGGGAACATTGCACTAAGCTGCACCTACACATTGTATTACCATGATTTTTCTCTTCTTTTTTTTTTTAGCTTCATGGCCCTTACTAAATCTCTAGAAAGTGGTTTATATTCTAAACTTCCATTTTCTTCCATTTTAATAAATGTTGCTGTTTTGTTTTGCAAATTTATGCACATTTAATGAGCGGCAATTTCATAATTTTCTATGGTGATTCAGAGCGTTCCAAGTAATTACAGACGTCAGAAATAAGGTTCTATATATACATAATAATTCTGTCATTTTAAGTTCTTCAGTTTGGACTCTAAATGAAATGTGGAGTACTAACATTTAAAAAAAAATCCTTGTACTTCCAGGCTCTTAGAATATCAGCAGCAAGAGAACATTGCTGTTGTGGAAATTATTTTCAACAATTAAGCTACTGCCTTTGCTCAATTAGGTTAGGAAAATGTAAATTTTCACCTTATACAATATGAACGCACAGTGTAGCTTTACATATTAAACCCTAAGCTTTAAATGGTTCCTCAGTTGTAAAAGTCAGCAAAGTTTCCTTAAATAGGATCAACCCTTTGATCTAGCAAATACGGTGGCCCTGAAGTGCAAAACAAAATAACAAAACCCAAAACAAAATAACAAATTCAAAACCAAATTAACAAAACGGAAAACAAAATAACTAATATCTGACTGGCCGAGAAGTGCAATACAAATTAACAAAACGGAAAACAAATTAAAATCCAATTAACAAAACCCAAACTATTTATTTTTTGGAGGGGGGGTTGTTGTTTAGTTTTTGTTATTTTGTTTTCGGATTTGTTAATTTGGTTTTGAATTTGTTAATTTGTTTTCCGTTTTGTTAATTTGTATTGCACTTTTCGGCCAGTCCGATATTAGTTTTTTTGTTTTCCGTTTTGTTAATTTGGTTATGAATTTTTATTTTGTTTTGGGTTTTATTATTTTGTTTTCAGTTTTGTTAATTTGTTTTGCACTTCAGGGCCACCGTAAGCAAACCATACAACTACACATGGAGTGGTGGTCAAAATTATTAAGACAAAAGCAAAATTTCAATGTTTTAATGACGTACTCATTATTTATTAATGTTACATTTTTTCCATAGGCCACTCCCACCCATCATCAGGGCTTCAACTACCAACCAGGAAGGGCAAAGCCTATCACATGGTTCCTCCAAGCCAAGTGACGCCACCAACGCGCAGCACACTCAGAGGACAGTCTTATCTGCAATCCTTCCGCTTGCATGAGCTCCCAGATGCCTCTGATTGGCTGTAGAGCCATGATTTATGTGAAAGTGTTAAGTCCCTCCTCTCTGAGAGAGCTCTCTCTCGGCTCCCGGCTGCAAGAGGCTACACCATCACCTGAGATTCAAACTCAAGATGATATGGCGAGCAGTTTACCGCAGCGCCACTCAGGGGCCCACAATATAAGTCATTTGTATTGTTTGCTATTAAGTTGCTATACATCAATCGATTTTTATTCAGAAGTCCTTTATTCTTCAAAACGTTCTGGATCCGGCTGGGTATAGAGTCAAAAAAGAAAAATCTGCGGTACTCTAGTGTCACTCGCTCAATCCATGCCTGCAGAGGTTCACAGTGCATTTGCTGTAAGCCCTTTTTTTGCGGAGGTGTACACCTGCTTTGGGCACAAGGAGAACTATAACACATGGCATATGTTGTCTTCATACTATTGGCCAGCACTGCACACAGAAAATCATGAAAAACCTTTTTTCTAAGACTAAGGTTCTCTACACCAGTAAAAACTTTGGATGATCCATCCAGTGCAATATTACCATTATTAACCGTCTTGCTGTCGGAACTACAAAGCATGAATCACTCACGATGAATTTTAAAGCAGTGTGTGATCTTTCTGCTACAAAATATTACTTTCAGCCTCTTTTACCTGAATAGGAGCTGTGAAAGGTTCATCAGTTCAATTTCATCACAATTATCTTTGCATGACTTGTGTGACTGAGAGATTATACGGTCCTGAATCCAACACCGGAGTGACTTAAGAACTAAACACACTAACAGATATTCCAACTAAACTGAGGTTATAGTATTTTAAAAATAAACCTGATGTAAAAGGTACCGAAAGCAGGATCGCATGACCCGTTGGAGAAGTTTTTCATTCCTTCAAATAACCGCATCATAATGAGACTTGTGTACGTGTTCAGAAAATGATTTCCTCAGGCTCTGAACAAAGAAAAAAAAAAACGTATGAAAACTCTCCTTTTTGAACCACTTTGCCGCTGTAACCATGATTGATTTTGCAGTCACTAAAAATAATACCAGCTTTACACGGGTGTTAAATAGAGCATAGTGCAACGGAGGCAGTTATTACCATCAGCCTTGGAAAATCAGAACAGGTCGGCCATTAAAATAATCTTTGCCCAGTAGATAGACTCGTTTCCCTTTAAAAGTGAAACCATTTAAAAGTTCCAAAAGAGAAGCAAAAGAAAGGAAGTCTAGTGACTTCACCCCCAATCTAATTAAAAGACAGGTTTTCTCTGAAGTGAAACATTACTGCGTAGTCTAAAACGCCATGGCAGACAGTTAACGTGACTTTCTCTCAATTAAAACATATTTTCTTTTGGGATTTTTCTTAGGTAATGCAACCATTTTATTAAACCAGTAATGATTAATTAGTATTGTATTACTAGGAGTATTTTAGTAGTACAATTAATATCCTACCCATACTTGTGCATATGGGTCAAAGATGTTCTTTTTTTTTTCTTTAACTTTCAAAGGCAGTTCATATTATGAAAATGTATTAATATGCATAAATATATTACCCTGTTCGTCTTTGACCCATATGTCTTGTGATCCAGAATAAAAGATATGTCATAAAAAAAGGGATGCCAGGTATCCTAAATAGTATCTGTAGCACCCTCTGCTGGAGTTAAATAGATGGTTATAATTCTGCCCTGCAAATTTATCTTGTATAAATAAAACCACAGCCAGGTGAATTTCAAAGGTACTGTAAGCATCATCGTTACATCAATCGCTCAGGATTACAATAGAAAAACAGCACTGTAGGATCTCAATTAACATTATTAGTCACATTTGGCCACCTCATCTGTATATTTAATTATTTTTCTGTATACTCTGTGTTTGAGTTTGAGGCATGAATACTCTTCAGCGTGTGCCTGAGGTTTCATCACAGTCAAGAAAAGGTGTGATAATACAGAAACTCACAATGTCCTGCAGTGTATCAGCTGTCTCTCTGAACTCTGTACTTTTGGGGTCCGCGTATTGAGGCTTGTACGTGGCATCTATCAGCTTCATCTCGCCGCTAAAGACTCGCGTTCCCAAATTCCGCTGGGCTTCCATTTTAGACGCTGTGCCCGCCTGGAGCTTTGAGTTGGGCCTGACTGAAAAAATAAAAAATAAAAAAAAAAAAAGAGAGATGTGTTATGGTGTGTGACTACAGTCACTAAATTGTATAGAACTGAAAATCCCAAAAACTGTTTGGTACCCGAGTCTCCAGCAAGAAAAATGAACTTTTATGATCATAAACTAAACAAAAATTTAAACACTTCCTTAAATTTTATGTTTATGTTTTTTTTATTCTGTAAATCCGCCTCCTCAGAATGACCAATGTTAAAACCATTAAATAAATAAAATTAGTTAAAACTGAATCGAGGTTCCTCTTGATGGCGGGAAATTTCGCACTGTCCATCTGAACATGAAAGAATAAATTATGCTGTTAGAGCAGTAAAGAATATGATTTGGCCTGACCTGCTGTCAAATAGCAAGACATTTCTCAATTTGTGTATAACAGTATAACACATATCAGGATATTTGTTCTATATGCATGTTAGTTTTAATAAAGGAATTGTGGACTATACTTCCTGTCACTCTTAGTCCCGTCAGTCCTTATAAAGGAGTTGTGGACTATGTGTCTCACTTTTTGTGACTGGTACCCAGACGTTGTGCCTGTTACTCTTTTTGCCTCTATTTTTTTTTTCTCAAATTCTCTCCCCAGATTCAGTCCCACTCCTTATTAGGATCATCAAGGGTGTTGCAATGCAGCCACTGCCTTTGTTCCAATGACCATCAGATACTGGGCCATGGCTTATAAATATCATTAATTATCATTCTTAAAGAACGAAGCAAATAGTGGTTTATACAGTAATATACAGAATTATTGGATGCCTTAAAATTTTCCTTTAATCAACCCCATATATTAAAAGGGTCCTTATTTTTTTAATACAGTTTTTTTTTCTAATACATAGACCCATTTTTGAACACTAAACATATTATTTGGGGTCAGAGTGTCATAGGAACGAATTAAATTGAAAAACTTTCATACTAGCAAACCACCATATGAGAAATCCAGCCACAGCCGCCAGGACCAGCAGCAGCAGCAGTACACTTGCCACCACCAGCCCTGTCTTCTTCTTCTTCTGTGAGGGCCTCTTCTGTTCCCGTGTTATGAAGGTGAGTTCTTCATTTTGACCCTGATAAAGAGAGAGAGGGGGGGGGGGGGTAAGAGAAAGGGAAAGAGAGAGACGGGTACATGTTTAAAAGTTTGATTGACATGTGACCAAAGGTTTAGGAATATCAGAAAATGTAACAAAGTCTACTTTTATTCCATTATGAAATATTGCACTCTGAGATGAATAACAAGCATCTGATCATAATACGTTACTTTCCTGTCAGTTTCCGTGCTGAAAACAAGCTCAAACATGGTTTAGTGGTTAACTGTTCAACCTGTTTTTCTTGCATCATAAAAACACCTGATCAGCTGTGGGTATCAGAGTGGAATTTCTTGCATTCCAGGTTTTCGAGAGTTTGGTTAGGTCTGTCTCTGTCTGCCGACACATGGACAATATTTCTTCAATGCGAAGGAGATTAATCATCCAACTGTGAACACGAATGCTGTTCAAATAAGATGCCGTTTACATGCACAAAGCATTTAATTGATATGAGACTTTGTTGACAAGCACAGAGTGATTCCACCCACTGTGAGAAATTAAATTTGCCAAATATAACAAAAAAGAAGGAGCGATCGGATCAAGTGTTTACATGGCTAATATTTACATACTGAACGATTTAGCACATTCTGATTAAAAAATTATTCTGATCAGGCCAGATCAGACTAGTCAGTTATGACTGAAGTCCTCCCATGATGCTGTTTTATTCTGATTGGAATAAACTTACTTTTGGCTTCTACCGCCAAGGGGTCGCCACAGCGGACCATTTGATCCGCACATAACTTGGCACAGGTTTTACAGTGAAGACCCTTTTTTTCTAACCAAGTTTGGAACCCGCACTGCATGCAATGAGTGGGTAGGATGGGGTGTGGCAACCCAGCGACAGTGGGGCTCGAACCTGGATCCTTAGATCCCCAAATCAACAACCTAGAGCCCTTATTCCGATTAAAATATAATTTCAATTATTGGTAGAACATTGGTAAAAACTGAGGGAAAAGCTAAAACTGTACTTTATAACATATAACTTATAACGTTTTCTTTAAAAAATAATTATAAAAATGAATAAGCAATAACTACGAACCCAATTAAACCTTCTCTCTTTCTCACACAAATACAATCAACAGGCAACTCTTAAAAAAAATCAATTAATTAATAAAAAAATATATATATACACCTGCGAAGGCGAAAAGTTTTATTAGTTTTGATTGCGTGCATGTTATTATATTATATTATATTATATTACTATATTATAAGCTAGCACACTAGGGTGTACAATCTCTTGTTCCACACACCAAGTAGTGCCCTTAAAAGAGCGATTTGGGAATTCTGCCTGACACATGGACAATATTTACAGCGTTTTAGCTTGCTTTAAGCATAAATAAAACAACATTGAGGCAATTTAAAACTTAGAATTTAGAAATGTTATTAGAACACCTGTGATGCAGAGTAATGCATATAGGTAAACGTCTCAATGTCTTTATCGTATATTATTACAGACTGCCTCTGGTCCAATCAGATTGCTCGGTCGGAACTACAGTCACTCTTGTATATTATGCACAAACATATCCTGATGCTTATTGACACACAAGGACAGTATATGTGTTTTGTAATGATTAATTAAATTATTGTTATAGCAAAATAAGCATTATCTTTAGTTTTTAATATTTTTTACTTTCATAAATGCATTTCATGGCAATGTTATTAATATAGAAGGATTCTGTAATGGCAGATTGTGCCTTCGGTGATTACATAACTTTGTCTCATCACTGCTCCTACAACCTATCATATTTAGACCTGGGTGTGACTTACTCAGCTCAACTCAGATTCATGATGAACAGATTCAGTTGAGCCAGTCGCGGTAGAAACCAAATTATATAGCTTACTGTATATAATATACAGTGGGTTATGATGAGTTAGTGCTTAGCAATTCCAGCATAGTGGAGTTGTAATCTTAACTTTACATACACAAATCGGAGGCTTCATGCGCTCCTTGTGCAATTAAGGCTATGTGGCATTTCCAAATTGTATACAGTATAGTATAGATATGGGTGCGTCTGCCTCTGCCTTGTTTTATGCGTGCTCCCTGTGCTCACCTTGTTGCCTGGCTTCTCTGAGATGAGCTCAAGCTCAAAATATAGGACAAATGATTGCTAGGTTTTTCAACAACACTTCTTTCTATAAGAAGGTTTGTGCAGACAGGAAAACTACAGTTACTCAAATAACCATGCTGAAAATCCTTTAAACAGGTCATGCAAGGGTAATTAAAATTGCACACCAGTCATCCTAGATTTGCCATTCTGCCACATCCCTATTGGTGTTTGTTTTGAATTCCAACCTGGTGACTGAAAAGATAATTGAAGTAAGTTGAACATACCGTCATGTTCATGGACCACTTTGAGACAGCTTGTGTTGTTAAGTTGATCCAGAAATGGATGCACAACGTTTCCAACACCATTTATCAACCATGTCAAATGTCAAATTCAAATTCTACCCTCTGCATCTCAATGCACAAGTTAAGATTTATCTGGCCAGGTGATGTTTTCACCAAACTCTGACTGTACCTTTTCATAGATCCAAATAGTACCAAATAGTGTCATAGAATAATTATCTGGTTTATTCATCAGGTTGTTGATCTCATAGAGTTGCACATTATCAAGTCAACAACTTTTACATTTAATGAACATTCCTATTTAGAGCAACTTTCAAAAGTATTTTATAATCATAATATTTCTGTTTAATAAGCCATAATCCATAGCATCTCCTTGTGAAAAGAAGATCTAGCCTACAGAAGAAGGAAAAAAAAACAGCACTAAGAGATGACGGTCACAACATTGTTACTGTCTAAACTTAAGAACTGGCAGTAAATCAGCTCAGAGGGAGTGGCTGTCAGATAATGTGCTTGGCACACATGAAATTAAACCAAGCGAAAAAAAAATCTTGTTCAACAGGCTTTAGAAAAACACCGTCAGAAGGAAATTGACCAAGAGTGAATAAGCAGATTGCATTGCACTTGCATTGTGTGGTGCCTTAGAAGCTGATATTAGAGACGCACAGGAGTCAATTGAGCAACTGAAGTTGAAAAATGATTCGCTGTTTTAACATTAAACTTAATCTCACAACAATAAACACCAACCCTAGATTTTAGGTTCCTCGTATGCTCCGGTGTGGCTTCATGGGATGTGCTGTGGTGTCCGGCACTAGGACATTGGTGGAGGATCCTTTGAGTGCTGTGGGTTGTGAGGTGGGGCCACTATGGATTAGACTTGTTTGTCTGCTGCATACTATGGGTGCTGGATTTAATTAGGAACGAGAGAATTTGAGGCTGGGTCATCAGGGTTGGGCCCTTTGACTGCTGGGCTCAGGCATGGCGGACTGTGGTGCATTGGGCGATTTGGTTCATGGCCAGCATTGACTTGTTTTTGTTTATTTTTGCTGCATTGGCCTTTCTGTGGAATTGAATCGGCCAGGCTGGCCTTTGGTCCCGATGAGCATGGGTGAGCCTAGAGGGACCCATCATCCTGTTACTAGTTTGCTGGTGTATAATTGGTGATAAAGTTCGTTCAGTTCACCTCTCAGTGGTCAAAATGTCAAAGCTAACCGGTGTACTTTTTTTTTTAAATAATACAAAATTATTCAGTAGACAGTTCTCTAAACAGAATGCCTGAATAGCACTGCATAAAAGAAATCTCTGCTTTTGATCGAGTGGGAGTCAGATAAAATGAAAATGAACAGTTTATTATTGATTTATTGGAATTACAGATCAAGTCAGCAGAGAGTTTGAAAAGTTTTATACCTCCATTCATAGAATATAAACATTGAAATAATCTCCTGGGTTACAGGGACTGTTTTTAGCCCCGTTACTGTACCTTGGAGGTACCAGAGCTTAGAATCTTGCAGCTAAACTCATGCATGGAGTTTGCATGTTCTCATGTCTGGTAGGTTTCCTCCGAGTATTCCAGTTTTCCCCAGAGTCCAAAGACATTGCAGTGTAGGCTGATTGGCGTTTCAACTTTGTGTGTAGAAGATGAAAGATGTGCTTTTTTCCCCCTGCAGTGGTTTGGCAGTTGTGTTCCTGCCTTGTGCTTCAAGCTCCTTAGTATAATTTCTAGGCCCCTGGGACCCTTTACAGAATAGGTGATGTGGACTATACATGAATGAATACATTTACTAAATACATATATTAAATATTGATGTGTAACCTAAGTATATTTGCTAACCCTTATCAAAATTCTGTCTGGGAGAACGATGCTATCCGCGATTGATTCATTAGTTGCGGAAGGTAAAATAAACGGGTACATGAGCGGAAGCGTGAGAGTGGTGTAACGTCCACTACTAAAATAAAAAAAATTGATCGCGAATGGTAAAAAGAATAAAAAGGGTGTACTGACGGCCGCGCATGCTCTGCAAAGAAACACAGTTTCACACCGTGCACAGCTCTTCTTCATAAAACCCAGAAAGATCAATAAAACTCATGCAGCACGGATACGAGCTGCGACACAGCATCGGTCATTGACCTATTAAAAAAAAAAAAAAAACACTTGTATGGAAGTCCGGCCGGTGTGTGTAGACGGAGACGGCTTTAGACATCACACTGTGCATTTTGGGTTTTCTGATGTCATATCCAAACAAAGTCATTACTTGTACAACGTGTAGATTTTACTGCTGCCAGAATGAAGTTGCAAATATGCAAAAAATTATCATCATTATTAGTATTACTCTTATTTTGTCACAGAAACAACCTTAGCATTAAATGCAGTTCATCAAATCCTTAGAAAAGGATATGTCTAAGGAAAACTATAAGATATAGGATAAATATTGTACAATCCTGGCCCCATACTGTATATACGTTAGTACTTAATTAAAACATAGTAATGCAAAAAAATGCTAAACTGCTCTGACAAACAGTGCCATATTTGTGTCTCAAAAAGTGTTTGGTTCTTTATGTTTTCACTTTATCTTATGCTACACATATTGGTAAATGGAGAGGTTTTGTAGGTTGGATATCTGAAATGTGAAATGAACAAAAAAACTAAATAAATCTAAATATAGAGTTAAAGGTCATGTGTATTGTTTGTTGCATGTAAAGTAGTAGATGATTTTTTGGCAAGTAATGCCCCCTCCTGATCCGCTGGCTACCTCCGCAAGTCCTGTGGGAAACCCTGGAATATATTTTATTTATCTACACCTTAAACCGGTATATTAATAACATAGGCTTGGAGTGAGGCCTGTTTTATGGTTACTGTAATGCTTTCCCTCGGCTTGTACCGTTTCTTGTTTCTGATGCATCGATTTCTGCATCGATTCTGTTATTCATTCTTTTTTTTCTTGCTTTTTGTTTTGTCACTTCTTCATTCTGTCCCTTAATCATTGATTCCTTCCTTCCTGCTTATTTGTCATTGATTAATTTATCTATTTTTTCATTGACTCATTACTTTCACCATTCATTAATATATTCTTTCTTCCCTTCATTACGTTCTTTCTTCCTCTCTTCGGTGGTTCATTCTTTTCTCCCTTAACTGACTAAATCCTTGCTGCCTTCACTGATTTCTGGTTCCTTTCTTCTTTTACTCGATTCTTTCCTTTTCCTCCACTTTTTCTTCACCCTGTCTATCCTTCCTTCCTTCCTTCCTTCCTTCCTTCCTTCCTTCCTTCACAGACACCTTGCTTGATTCAATTTTTTTGTCATTTCTTTCCTTACTAAATTGTTCTTTTCTTTACCGAGTGGTTCATTCCTTCATGAGTCCACCCTCCACCTCATTAGTTCTTCTTTCTTCAATTCTCTTCTTCCTCTAATCATTCCTTCTTCCATCAAGTCACTTATTCATCTCATTGACTAAGTATTTCCTTCCTTCACTGAGTCCTTACTTTCTCTCATCCTTCATTCCTTCCTTCATTGAATCCTTCCTAAAATCCATCCATTTATCCGTCCTTAATGTTTTCTTTTTACTCTGTCTAGACCACTACAGCTATCATTTCAGGACAAAGTTATCTTGGGAGTTGCTCTCTTTTTTCTTTAAACCACAAACATTTTAGAAAGTAAGATACTTTGGTGTTTGGTACTAAGTGACAATGTGAGAGTGCTCTGACTGTGGTTCAATCTTCTTAACCTTACACCTGATATTTCAGTCATTACCCTTTTGAACACAGTAGACGTCTGGGTGAGGTCTCTGAATGCCAGGAGCAGTAACAAAATGCGTCAGGATTGGGTCGGACAGATGTGAAAGAGAGAGAAGTGTCTTTTTAGGAAATATGAAACAAATCAGGATCACAAATCGGATGCACTTTTATTGCACCAACATTCTCAGTTTCCCAGTCTGACATCTTATTTGTGTGTTGTAGAACATTAACTACTGAAATAAGGCCTATCCGTCAATCTGACGAATCAACAAAAGGAAAAGCGTGTAGTTAGTGATGACTGGCAGAATTTGCTATTTGGTCATCAATCCTCAACCTAGGTTTATCAAAACCATTTTGGTTTAAAACCACAACTTACAGCCAACCGATGATTTACATCAAATCCACATCTTGTACGGCCTTGTATCAAATCTGCACAAAGCACCATCAGATATCAAAATAAACACTACCACACCAAGCTCTGGAGATCGGCCCACTTGTATTTAAACAACAAACTACCATACTGGTCTCACTGTACAAATAATATATGGCAAGCGTTTGTGGACCCCTGATATGTGCAATGTCGCAAATGTACTATATAACATGGTTTGTCAAGGCTGGAGAAGAGATCTGACTCTCTCAATAGCGTGTTACATAATCTATTTACGTCCCTCTACCTCATCTATCACCGGAAAGTGACCTCTAAACACTATAAGAGAGAGAGAGGGAGAGAGAGAGAGAGAGAGAAGGTCACCGGCTTACTCCATTACTGTACCGACAGTGGGCAGCTCAGGCTGGAGTACAGTAATCGTTGACTGTGCCAGTCATTTGGAAAAGTACCATGACACGACACGACAGATCATTTTTCATTGGTCGTCACAAGCTCAGTGACTGCAAACTTAAACAAGTTTTCGGTCTATTTAATATACAGCAGATCCGTGTCTACATAAAGGGTTTCGCTGCAAAATAGAGTAAATCCATTTTGGCATATTAGAGGAAAGCATGTTTTTAGCAAAAGGTGCAAAAATGTATACAAGCTGTTAGAAAAAAACTCTGTTAAAAAGTACAAATGACAAATCATTTTGCAGGACAAATCTCTGCAAAATGGATAAATCAGCCTGCAGTTGTGTTATATACAGTACTTTCCCTAGAATTTCGGTAGAAGATGATGATAGAGGCTTTGCGCACTGGTTCTTTATTTCTCATAAAACATAATACTGGTCATTTCCATCAGTATACTGTACTACAGAGTAGAGCTGATTTGGAGAGGCCAAGTCCTTTGTTATTTAAGCAGCACATTATCTATTATGTGACCACAGTTTAAAATATGTCCATTAGGGTATTCTATTTATTTTCTCAATCACATGGGAGGTTTCATAGCAGTAATAAGGGTAACATGCATTGTTCTATGAGTGTTCTACGGAGTGGTGCTGATGTGGAAAGGCCAAGCCCTTTGTTATTTTAGAAGCACCTTGTCTATTGCATGAATGGTTGAAAATATGTTCATTTGTGTGGCCTATTGATTTTCACACGTACATACAGTAGGAGGTTTTAGAACTGTAATAGGGGCCAATATGTATTGTTCTACGAGTGTACCACAGAGTAGTGTTGATTCGGAGAGGCCAAGCACTTTATATAATAATTGGATTTTCTTCAGCACTGCTAAAATTTTATGACAGTACACATTTTCCATGTTCTAAGCTTAGACAAATCTTCTTCTTTGTTTTTCGGCTGTTCCCTTTCAGGGGTCGCCACAGCAAATCATCTAACTCCACCTAACCCTATGCTTCCTTTTCTCACCCCAACTAACTTCATGTCCTCTGTCAATGCATCCATAAATCTCCTCTTTGGTCTTTCTTTAGACCTCCTGCATGGCAGGTCCAACCTCAGCATCCTTCTACCAATATATATTCACAATCTCTCCTCTGAACATGTCCAAACCACCTCAATCTGGCCTCTCTGACTTTATTTCCAAAACATCTAACATTGGTTGTCCCTCTGATGAATTCATTCTTGATCCCATCCATCCTTGTCACTCTCAAAGAGAACCTCAACATCTTCATCTCTGCTACCTCCAACTCTGCCTCCTGTCTTTTCTGTCTAAGCCGTAGAGCATCGCTGGTCTCACCACTCTCTTGTACACCTTTCCTTTCACTCTCGCTGATATTCTTTTGTCACATTACACACCTGACACTTTTTTTCCACCCATTTCAACCTGCCTGTACCCGCCTCTTCACCTCCTTTCCACACTCTCCATTCCTCTGGACCGTTGACCCTAAGTACTTAAAGTCCTGCACCCTCTTTACCTCTGCTCCCTGTAGCCTCACCATTCCACTTAGGTTCCTTTCATTCACACACATGTATTCTGTCTTGTTACGGCTAACCTAGTGGAACCGTATCTTCATCTCTTCAGATTTTCCTCCACCTGTTCCCTGCTCTCGCTACAAACCATAATGTCATCTGCAAACATCATAGTCCATGGAGACTTCTGTCTAACTTCATCTGGCATTCTATCCATCACCATAGCCAACAAGAAGGGGCTTAGAGCCGATCCTTGGTGCAGACCCAACTTCATCCTAAACTCTTCTGTCACACCTACAGCACATCTCACCACTGTCTTACAGCTCTCATACATGTCCTGCACCACTCTAACATACTTCTCTGCCACTCCAGACTTCCTCATACACCACCACAGTTCCTCTCTCGGCACTCTAGCTTTCACTACTCTTTCCCAGAGCTTCATTGTATGGCTTATCAACTTTATTCCTCTGCAGTTCCCACAGCTCTGCACATCCTAAGCACCATACCTCCATAGGTCCATAGGTTGTTTATAAAGAAACAAGAATTTATTTGACTAATCTACGATACATGAAACTACGCTACATAAACGCATGCACGCACGCACGCACACACCCACACACCCATACAAACAGGTTGGAAGGTGAAAGTTAATAAAGTTATTCTAGTACTGTTTACTGGATCAACAAAAGTCACAAGAGCAGAGTCTTTATGTTTAATCTTACAGTTCAGTTATGAAACGAGCACCAATTTCAGCAAGGTATGCAGCTTTGTTTGTTTACTTTCGTTACATTTTGTTCTCCTTCCCCCTTTTTATGCACACATTAGCCCAGTGTCACGTGGGGCCCATCTGTTTGGAGTTTTTAATACCTTTTATAAAGTAATTGTGCATAAGCTCTGTTCATGCTACCAATTTCCCGTGTTCACCAACGTTCTTTGAATAAAGCCAGCTATAGTTTGATATCAAACATTACATATCTAATAAAAGGGATTTGAAAATGCTTATTACAGCTTTAAAGTTATGCAGAATAATTAAACATACATACAGGACTAAAACATACTAAATAAATATATGTATATGTGTTTTGCCCTACTGGCACACTTTAAAGATGGTTTATAATAGTGTCCATGCCATATGCCTTTGTTCATTGAAAGGCATGTGCTCTGGAGAGTGTCAAAGTGTGACCTGGTGGTTCCTCCCTAACTCGGGGTGAAGCTGTAAAACTGTCCGCCTTGTTTACCGGATCGCCGATTTACACCCTTGGTTTTGGGGTTCATTTCGAGGCGCCTGGTCTAACGCCTTGTGAAGTTTCCTGCAGCTTCGTTTTACAAACCCTCCTTTATGATCGCGGATCAGATTATCGAGATGGTGACATGCAGGCTGGGAGAGGGGCTCTGGAATGTGATCAATTAACTGCTCTCTCTTTGGGAGCCCTATTCATCGCTACAGTCATCAGGACCAACTGCCTTCCCACATCCTCTTTAACACCCTCCTCACCTCACTTTTACTGATTTTTACTACTTCTTGCTCCACAACAGTCAAATCTTCTACTCTTCGTTCTTTCATTTTCCTCATTCATCAACTCTTCAAAGTACTCCTTCCATCTTCCCATCACCCTCATGTCACCTGTCAGTACATTTCCATCCCTATCTTTAATCACTCTAACATGCTGCACGTCCTTCCCATCTCTATTTAAGCTTAGACAAATAAAATAACCATTTTAAATTACTTCTGTAAAACTATTTTACCCTAACTGATGCCAGAAGACATACCCTGTGATCGTGGTAAATATGTTTCTTTTTTCAGAGGGGTCAAGAAATAAAACAACTATGGAAATTTTTTAAACTACCAAAACTGAGTTAGGAACTGTAAATTGCATTATTGAACTGTATATACATTATAAACCTGGAAGGATATGATTGAAGCATTATCTCTGGGGTAGAAAAACAACCTGAACAGCTACGTTAAATAGTAAAAGTAAGAGCATTTACACATGTACTGTACATGCACATCCGAAGAGAACCCAATGGATTGGGACTAATCCATTGGGTTGCCTTAAGAAGACCACTTATTAGCGAAACTAATGGCAAAAAATTCTTTAGTGAGCATAGAGAATGCACTGTAGAGCATTAGAAGAGGGCCATGTGCTCTAATGAGTTCCGAACTTAACCTGTTCCAGAGGAATGGCCGCATCGGGCTTACCATGCAAGCCTGTAGGGGCAGTGTTGTGATCTAGGGTTGCTTCTGTTGGACACGTCTAGAATGTCTAGGTTCTGACTACCTGCATATACTAAATGATAAGATTGTTTGATTACAGTGGCAGGTTTCAACATGCCCAAATTGTGAAATAGTGGTTCAGGAAGCATGAGACATCATTTACACACATGGTCTGACTCTCCCATCATCAATACAAGACCTTTGAGAGAAATAAATGCACTACTGAATAAAATTAAATGACATTTATCTCGACCAACATGTAATTTATCAAAACCATGCCATGGACGGCAACAAAGAAAAAGGCAGTCTAATGAAATATTAAAGTGTGTGACTTTTTTTTTTTGTCCAAATAAACACACACACTGAATTTTAGTTAAAATATTTAAGTTTCATTTAAACATTTAAAATCCTTTGTGTATTCCCAACTAAAATAATAATAATAATAATAATAATAATAATAATAAAGTACTGTAAATGATCATCAGTTAAAACAATGCCATAACAGTACAGCATGCGCAGAATGATGCACTTTTTTCCAAGTTCCACGGTTATATCTCCATGGTCCACGGTCCAGTACATTACCATATGGCATCCAATGCTCCAAGAATAGACCTCACATCTATAACCATGATAAAGTGACTACTAAGTAAAATAATGATATATAAAAAAACAGGGAATCCACATACTGCATCACGTCCCTCACATTCAGTCATTCAGGAATCGCTTGATCCTCAGTGGAACACCAGTCTATTCCACGACAGGTCTCCTATACATTCGCCTACATGCTAATTCCACTTGAAACTACTGTTACATTTCCCATCCAGACCATTTCCTGAAATGGCACTAAAATGAAATTGAAACTCAAGTAAGGGAAATTTATTTAAATTAAGCAGAGCTCAGAAAGAGCACTATGTGTCATGAATGACAAGCACTTGCATTTGGGTGCTGTAATAAAAGGCGTATAAATCGCATAATTGGACACTAATGTTGGTCTTGTGTGAACGCACAGTGATTTCTGCCTGCAAAACCATAGCTTGCTTTCTTCATTCATTCATATATGTCGAGACAAAAAGACTGCCACACTGCAGCATATCAAACTGCTCCATGCAATAAAAGAGCAACAACGTGCGTAAAAGATGCATTTTACAGGAACTCGGCTGGGAGTTACATTACAGGAACTTGGCTGGGAGTTATTGCCACTTCCCCCCGTACAGTCCTGACCTCATGCCTTTCCCACATGTTTAAGCCATTATAGGTGTTCCTGGGAGGCCAGAATTTCAGACGTAAGCCAGGCAGTCCGATTGCGTCTATGGTGAAACTGTCTAGCACTAGTGAAAAGCAGGAATAAGTGCATCAGTGTAGCAGGGGATTCTATAGAGAAATAAAGCTAGTTTTAAACTTTCAACAGAATTGTGTTCTGTTATTCTGCACAACCAAAAGTCTTGGTTTGACTTGTAGATGGCAATTTTTCTACTTCAAATAACATGCAGCTGTGGGTTCATTTTAAGTACCAGTTGTGATTAAGAGCAAAAATAGTGCAAGAGGCTAAGGGCAAGGAAGGAGGAAAGGAAGAAAGGAATGTGGTCAGAAAAATCATAAATTACAGTGATTAATTACTTAAAATGCTTGGTAAAGTTGCATCATTCAAAACTTACAGTAGAAATTAAAACTATGTTTATTGTGCAGTGATTCCTTACCAGGAAAACACTGGCTATGTTTATTCAAGATATCGTCTCTGATGACTAAGGCGTTAGGTTACATGGTAAAACTTTTATACTATATAATTTGTCACATGTACCTTATACACAGTGAAATGATTTTTCCGCATATCCCAGTTAAAAAGCTGCTGTCAGAGCACATGGTCAGCCAAACTACAGGACCCCTGGAGCAGACAGAATTAAGGGCCTCCTCGCTCAAGGGCTGAATAGTGGAAGCTTGAACCCAGGACCTTCCAATCAATAACCCAGAGCAGACACCACTGCCCTATACATGAAACGTACCGTCTCTCAGACGCCAAAATATATCTTTGTTTAATTCATTTTCAATTAATGCATGTTTGTGATTGAGATGGAAAAATGATTAAATTTTCCATTATAAACCTACACTGTTCACCTGTCAGCAGGCAGTACATCATTTTGTGAGGAAGTTGGTTTAGAAGTGGCACGATAAAAATGTCTTATTTTTGGTGTCAGGATTTGCCTTTATTGATCTTTTTTCTGAAATATTATTAAAGTACAATATTAAAAACTATGTGGTTCACCAAAATGTTGCACAAACCTACTTTTATTATCCCCCCCCTTTTAGGCAAAAGACCCATAGCATTCACATGCCAGTCAAGTGCACAGAACCACAGAGGTCAAGTTAGAACAAGCCCAATTTCAGCTTGTTGCACAACTATAAACGTTTCACATTTCACAGATGACGCTTAGGACTTAGATTGAAGTAGTACCGGTGTGTCTACCTGAGCAAGTTCAACATATCGCACTGAATGGAATCCAAGGAAAAATAAGATACAAGCTACAGTAGACAGAGAGATGGGTGTAGTCAGAGTGTTAAAGCTCATTTCAATCCATTAAAGTGCTTACTTAATTTGTTTGGACTATTTTTAGTAAACTGTTATGTTCTCTATAATTTGGAATGCACTATTAATTTCTTATACATTTATTAATGACTGATATGTCCTGTGTTGATTATTACATTTACAGGGAAAATAGTATCATTAAATATCAGAAATTAGATTATATCCATACAAACCTCTCTCTCTCTCTCTCTTTCTCTAATACAATGTAAATTATACAAGAAAATCTTTACTATCAATAGGAATGTAGGTTTGTAGTGAAACTGTAGCAACAGAGGCTTTTATTCTGGTCTTGGCTGTTATACAAATTATGTCCTCTAAGGTTTACGCCACACACATTTCATGTTGAAATGAATCCAGATATTTGGATTTGACACCCGCAGATCATGTCTTTCCATTAGACCCGTACAACCTGCTGAGCTGCAGAGATACATCATCAGGCTGAGCCGGCTTGAGCGTTATAGTACCTATATCTGCTCAGACTTGATCAGACTGTTTAAGCACAAGTGCTGAGGTGTAAGAAATGCTGTTGGAGAAAAACACCTACTTTAAACTGAGATCTACTGTATAAATTATGGTAACGAACAAGAAGACATCTGTGGTTCGTTGATTTTTCACACTAAAACAGAAGACTGAATAGAAAAACAGGGAGGGCTGGGGAATTTTACATACATAATACATAATACTGCCTGGCCAAAGAAGCAAGGAAGGAGGAGAAGGAAGAATGAAATGTGGTCAAAGAAATCACGAATTACAGTGATTGATTACTTAGAGCATTTCCTAGTCAGAAAAAAGGCTTTAATTTGGTAGAGATCATAACTATGGAGAAATGGAAAAAGGTTTATGTGGTCTGATGTTTCCAGACTGACCCTACAGTATTCCAAAGTGATAGGCACATCAGCGTAAGAAGGGAAGCGTATGAAGCGATGCATCCATCATGCATAGTGCCATATTGCACAGGCATATTCCATAACCTAAATTGTAAAAAATGTGGTTCTGGGAGCATCATTTTCACACATGAACTGGACAATGGGTACCCTAATCTGAACTAAATATTAGAATGTGCTACTTTCTTAAGGGACCAAGTAGTGTATTACAGACTGTAAGGCTCCAGATTTACATAATTCTTTTTCAGGCTTTGGCTCCTAAACCCCCAAATACTTATTATCGAGTCCCAGCTCTGCCAGGTTGCCACTGTGGGGCCCTTGAGCAAGGCCTGTATAATGACTGACTCAGCGCCTTGACCCAGATTGCTAACAAGAAGCTGGGATATGCAAAGAATAAAAAATTTTCCTGTGTAGTAATGGATATGAGACTGTGATTTAAACTGGAGCTGTGGATACAAAAAACTTAGCTGTGCTTTGCCTGCATTATCTAATAATGATCACCGAACACAGACTGAGAACTTTCACTGATCAGCTCAGTATTGGTTTCGAGGACAATATAAAATTGTTGACAACTGGTAAAAGTTTTCTTGTCAGTTGTCAATGTTTCTTACTTAGCTAAATTTGGAACGCTATCCAGGTTAGCTACATCATGCCCATTAGTTAGCAAGGCACTGGGTGAGAATCAAAAGCTAGCAAGAAAAAAAAAAAAACACAATTTTTAACCTCATTAAAAGAAATTTAACACCCTGTGAAAATTATTACCAAATTACGTGTTTTTTTCGGTTGTTTAGCAAGTCATTCACCTAATGCACATCAGCTTGTGCATCCATGTGGACAGAAAACGAGAGTACAGGAGCGACATCATAGTACAGAAGGGCTGCGTTCATTAACAAGAACAATTGCGAAACATTCACAAGTGTATGACAGTTAAACAGTGTTATGAACATTCGTGACTGCTCTGGTGACTCCTCCCGTGACCCCTTAGATGAGACAACTACTGTACTATTGCAGAGAATGGAATGATTGATGAAGCAATGGATAAGAGGCAGTGCTGACTTCACACGTATAAAAACCCGTAAATATCTTCGCATCTGCAGATCTGTTGCATCACCCTCGAGCTATTTCAGCACAGATCAGCCCGACCGGTTATTTGCAAAAAACGACTGCTTGCTTCCTCATCTGCAGACTAGAAAATCTGGATTTACAATGCGCACATCCTATTTACACATACAGTACACACACCAACATACAGTAAATACTCAAACACACACTCCTATACAGCAATTTATTAACAAACACATCGCAGTTTTCATCGCAGTCACAGGCTTCACTCATGATAACCAGTTCGCTTACGGTGTTACTTTCTTTACTCGCTACTTACCGTTTAAATAACTCATTAATCATGTCACTAGATGTGTCGCCTATTTACATGTCCCAATGCAATGCTGACTTTCCAGCATATAAGTGGTTTGTTTGCACCTAAACATGGGAGAGGCAGGCTGCAACATGTACAAAATGTTTAATATGCAGCCAAAGGAAGAAGCACACAGTTGGTTTAGCATCACTACACATCCAGCTGTTGACAACTACCTTTAAGATCCTTCATGTTTGTTTCCCAAATTGAGCTACAAAACGATCAAAACAGCACACCATGTTGCATATACTGTACATATTAATCTTCATTGATTTTATGACCCTTATTATTTGGAAATTACAGTTCATTAATAATTCACCTGTTGGTGATGTTAATGTTGTGAACGATCAGAGCATGCGTGTGCATTTTTTCCAAGCTTAGATGATAAAAGTGATCTATGACTAGCACTAGCAACCACTAAACTATTAAACACAGTACTAAATTTGTAGATCAATCTGATCTGAGAGCAATTCAGGATTACAACAATGATAATACTGCATGATACCAAATACAAACTAGATCTGGAGTTTTGTTGGTTTTTTCCCCACACGTCCATGTGGGTCTCCACCCAGTTCTCCCATTTTCTCTCACCTCCCAAATTCATGGCACTAGGTGGATATATGATAAATTTCCACAGGTGTTAACCAAGAGACAAGCTTCAGTTCTGAAAAAATTAAACGCCAAAATGTGCAGTTCCTCAAATGTGCACAGGGAGCTGGCTTCAAAAGTGTGTCAATGCCCATAGACCCCATGTTCAAATGGCATATGGGCTTACAATGGATAGATATTCTGATGGCTGGGTATACTGATATATTTTAAAATACGGCAGCTGTCAAGTGCATTTGCAAATTGCACTCTCATGAAGAGCATCCCTGAAAAGCGAGACCAAAACCTACCTCTGCTGCAGAGGAGAAGTTCATTTAGAGTGACCAGCCTCAGAAATCACCAATTAACAAACATCACCTCGGATTAGAGCCGTTATGAAGATTTACAGAGTATAAGTAGCAGACACATCTCCAGATCAACTCTACAGTATACATTATGCATACACACATCGATCAGCCATAACAATATAACCACCTGCCTAATATTGAGTAGGTTCCCCCTTTTGCCACCATAACAGTGTGTTCTGACATCTTCCTATCACAACCATGATTAACGTTTTCATCAATTTGATCTACACTAGCGCTTCTATTGGATCAGACTACACGGGCCAGCCTTCACTCCCCATGTGCATCAGTGAGCCTTGGTCACCCATGACCCTGTCAGTTCACTGGCTTTCGTCCTTGAATTACTTTTGTTAGATCCTGACCACTGCAGCCTGGGAAAATCCCACAAGAGCTGCAGTTTGAGTTGCTCTAACCCAAGTATCTAGACATTATAATTTGTCTCTTGTCAAAATCACTCAAATCCTTACGCTTGCCCATTTTATTCAGCTTCCAACACATTAACTTTGGGGGGAAAAAAAGTTCACTTGGAAGTGGGTTATCTTCCTAATATATTAGAAGATAACCCATTTCCAGCCGCCATTGTAACGAGAAAAAATTGTTATGGCTAGACAACAGGGTCAAAGCAACTCCAAAACTGCTGCTCTTGTGGGATGTTCCCAGGAGGCAGAGGTCAGGACCTAACAAAAGTGACCCAAGGTAGGAAAACCGGTCAACTGGCAAGGCGTACTGACTTACTGATTCACATGGGGAGGAAAGGCTGGCATGTAAAGACGGATTCAATACAAATAGAAAAGATAATTAGTAGTCATAATGATCACTCACTCAGTCATCATCTATAACACTTTATACTGTATACAGGGTCACAGAAGGTCTGGAGACTATCCAAGAAGACTTGAAGGGCACGAGGCACACATATGCTCATATGCTCATTCACACACTACTACACACAAAATCAGGTCAGACAGTGCTAACCACTAAGGCACAGTGTATAGCTGATCAATATGTGTGTATATATATATATATATATATATATATACACAGAGACAGCCAAAGAAAATGTATACACACTTCAACAGTTCGATGCCCTTTTTTTAAACATCAAATGGAATAAATTATGGCAGCAATGTGTAGTATTATGTTTCCTCTAAAGATGTCAGTAGTGGCACCTTAATTGATGCTGTCATGTGATGCGAATATATTTTTCATGTTGAAGTGTTGAAGATTTTTTTTTTGGCACAAACATAACCTGTTTTTTTTTCTCATTAAATTTTCACCTTTTAGTGTATTTTATTATTTTTAATTTATTTATTTATTAATTAAAAAAAAAATATTTGGGGGGGGGGAGGTTGATAAAAAAAATTATATGTACACACACTTTTTTTTATCACCCCCTCCCCCCCAAAAAAATAATTAATTAATTAATTAATTAATTAATAAAGTAAAAATAATAAAATGCACTGAAGAATGAAAAATTAATTAAGAAACTCAGGTGAATAAATAAGATGCCTAAATATAAAGATGATCTTTAAATTAGGAAATAAATAAATAAAAAAGTGGCACAACTGGAGCATCTTATTTATTCACCTGAGTTTCTTTAGTGCATCTTTTTTCTTTTTTTTTTTTTTACACTGTATCTTTTGCCTGAGGACACGCCCTCCACCCGCAATATACACACAGATCCAGGGATAAAAGTGGTTTTAAAACAACAACAACAACAAAGACAAATTAAAATCTCACCCAGCAGTAAATAAATAAATAAATAAACAAACAGGAGAGACTTACATTGTTATACTTTGCCGTACTCATCGCCCAGAGACTCCAGAAAGTCACTTAGGGGAAGTTTAGTCTCCGCGCAAAATCTCTCCTCGCGTTTATCCCGTCAATCAATAATCCAACCGGAAGTGATTGTAGTTATTTGTTTAAAATATAAAAATAAAAACACTTTCCTCAGGTTTGTACACTGCTAAGCAGGAAAGACACACCACACATGTAAAGGCAACGCCAAAAAACCCGCACACTAGCGCACTATCTAGTACGCGTGTATTCCCTTTAACCCTGTACACTCTGCCTTCTCTTTAGTACAGAAGTGCGCACTAGGAAAGGTGTTCACTCGCCCTACGTCATCATACCGGAAGTGAGCCGGACAGGTAACCCTGAGACTCCCATAGGTTAATATTGTCTATATAAAAGGGCAACTTTGGACACAAATTTGAGATATAACTATAAAACAAAAGTATTTATGTAGTTTAATTTGCTTCTACAGATTGTAGCTTGTTACTGTCACACTTCTTCTTTGATTATCTTAATAATTTCCTTACTTGAGTGTGTTAAGCAAGGCTTAGTGGAATGTGCATGTAAATGTCGACTACTGGTCCTATCACAAATTGAAATAAATACATAATATAGCATAATTAGCATTGGCCTCCACAGGCCGTAGTTGGACTACAAAGGTTTATGGATGGATGAAAGGATGGACTTGATCTGGATTAGGTGTGTACTTTTTATTCTTAAACAAATATCAATTCGCTTCTAAAAACAGATTAAATCATTACCTCATGTTTTTATTTATGATAATTATTATTTTTTTAAACCCTTGATATAAATTTTATATGAAGGCATATTTCCCAGCACGCAATAACTGGGGTTTATTTATTTGTTTATTTGTTTTTATTTTGATAATCAATGCATCATTTATGTCTAATGCAATCAATTTCTAATCCAAATGCATAGTTAAATATATATAGGGTGTATGACTTATTCATATCATTCTACCCTAATTCTTATACAGGTTAAGATATCATTAATTATATTTTGTAATTATATTAACTCTTTAACATGTTTTTAGGTAGTTGAGATTTGAGAACAATTACAATTTGTTTAATTATTTTTAAACATACTACATTTTTAAAAATGTATAAAGGTTAAATGCAAAACACGTTTAATAAGCATCAAATGTTTCCACCTAGCGGTTACTACCTGTTACTACAAGCTTTAGGTAGGCTCACAGTTAACATTAGCATATGGTTTGCAGTCAATTCATAATTTGTACACCTATCACCGTGAGACAAAAACAAGATATAATACAGAACAGAATCATTTACAGCACAGTGATTTGCTTTTAACAGTCACATATCTACAAATTTACATAGGAGTGTTATAGAGAGTAAAATTGTGCTTAAAAATGAACGTTCGGTACAGTAATATTCACATAACAGCTAGAAAAAAATCTGTATGACAAATGTTGGGGGTAGTGTGTTACAGGATCTCATGAACATGGCGATAGTTAACGACAAAATAACACAGACTAATATACAGTCTAATAAAAGCAGTGGTAATAAATGATCAGAGGTTGGTCTTAATAACGATTTTGTAATGCAATGTAATTTCATCACAGATTACAGTATGTAAATACATGATGTTTCATCTTTTAAATACACAAGCTAAAATTTTAGTCTGTGATTTTATATAATTTCACTTCATATTATTATTATTATTATTATTATTATTATTATTATTATTGCAATTTAAACCATGATATATTGTCACAACATGAGACAAAGGGTTATTATGATTATGATTATTATTATATTTTCAAATCCTGATATATCATTACAACATGTGTTGTGTTCATGTTTAATATTATTTTGTTTAGCTTTTTTTACAGAAGTAAAAACCAGTTTAAAAAGTATTAAAAGTGAGTAGTGTTTTTTTTTTTTTTCACTACTTCAAGATCCCTCAACTAGTGGTTGAGGCCCTTCTGGTTGGGGCAGAATGGGTCTCTATCTTTTACTGCATCTCTGTAATCTGGATCAACAACTTCTCATCCTCTTCTGAAGTGTTGCACTCTTTTGAAGACAGCTGATCTCTTCTTGTAGGATTAGGCACGGGGAGCTCTGTGCTGTGTGTCACTGAGACAAAGGATGATGGAATGTCTGTATATATGATAGCAGGCGCATTCGGTCCCTTTGTAGAAAACCAACCTGCAAAAGATCACATGATGTCACTCAATGTGGTGTCACACAGAAAGTTATTACCTGCGTTTCTGCACAAGTTCAAGGCATTATCACAGCTGACCCATTTGAGATATCAAATATTCCTTCGCAATGTCTTTTGTGTTCATTTTATTTCGATGTCTTTAGATGACATACTGTAGGCCTGGTGTGAAAAGGTGCAGATACTGTTTTTAGTTAATGTAATGTAACTCAATATAATGCCACACAGAAACTTAATAACCACTTTTCAGCATAGGTTTGTGGCATCGTCACGGCTGACCCATTTGAGGGGGGGGCGCTGGATCATCCCTCTGTCATAGTGCTTGGGCCCAAAAATCCTTAGAAAAGCAAGAGGGCCCTTCACACACTATGATGACATAGGCTTGGGTCCTAATAACACTCTTAGACCAAAGAAGTCAAAATTTTATTCCAAGGACAACCTAAAAAATACAAATTATTAGTCAAAAGAAGGACTAGACTTTTTAACAGTGGACATGTCCCTCTGTTGTTGTTTTTTTCCTTTTAAAATACTTTCCTGCATTTATGGATTTACAATTTTATTATTTTAACATCTGTAATCACAGAAGACTGTTGCTAGCAAACCTGGCTACAACATATAGTTATACAATAACAATAGTTAGCTTGAGACCACACCTTTTTCCTAGGTATCCTAGGATCATAATTATTTTATAGCTTTTTTAGTGATAGTCAGTGGTGTAGTGCAGGGTATATGTGGGAATACAGAGTTTACCGAATTAGATTTCAGTCTGCGTATACCCACTTCTACAACCATGCTAATATGCTGATACACAACCATGTGCTGCCTGCATGGCATTTTTCCCTACCATTTCAGTTGGTTTGGTTATGTTTAGGGAGGAATGATTATTAGCTAGGGCAAGAACATTAAGCCTATAACTGGGAAAAATACAGTTCGCCATGACCTGCCTGTCTGTCCACTGCAATAAACACCAAAATATGGTATCTTGCGAAAAATTTAAATAATCATGTTAACAGTGAAGATGAAGGGAACTATCCAAAAAACTGAACTTTTGGAAGATAACACATAACAGCATCTCCAACACCAGCAACAACACGCCATTTCCTCCTAAGGAGAAATCTAAGGTGAAAAACAACTATGTAATTCCACTTTTTCTCATGCTATTTAGCCTCAAGGACTTGAACTAAAATCAGGGGGATGCTCCTTTCAGATAGAAGCAATAGCCCCTCGAAATGTCTGTCTATAGCCCTGTCTATATGTGTGTGAAGCTCATACTGTACAATGGCACTTTTTATCCCCTGAAAGCAGTCTGACTGAGTTAAGGTCAGGTTCATGGACAGGTCACTGTATTTCATCTCTTCTGCAGTCTCTCCTGGAAGTGAAACCTTTAGGAACTGAAACCATAACAATGATCACAAAAGCTCATTTGTTTCTCTTGACTGCCCCCCTCTGGCTCTGGGGGTCATTCTTCTTCTCCTTCTTTTTTTTTTAAAGAGTTGAAATGAATTGAAAAGAATAGGAGATAGTGACTTTCAATATACTGTACCATTAACATACATACAGTATACTGTATATATAGAGACACAGGGTTACCTCGCAACCACTCCCATTGTTCAGGTACCACAGTTAGGGCACTGGGTTCGAGGGGGGTCGTGGAGTGTTCCATGTTCATCCTGCACTCCAAAACATGCTGGGTTGTTTATGCTGGGTCAAATTTCTGGGTTATTTCGGGTACTTTAAACCCATTGGGTTGGGTTGCTTATTCTGGGTCAAATGAAATGTAGTGGGTCATTTACAAATGAACACCAGGTTGGGTTGTTTTGACCCAACAACTGGTTTATTCTTTATTCTCTGGTTTCTCTGCCTCCGAAATGTTTCAAATATTACTGTTATTGTGTCACAAAGTGTAGTTCACAAAGAGTTGTTAAGGCGAGAATGTATGTGTGTACAGCTTAAAACATCAATCGATTATTAAAGATAATATTTTAAAAATTGCCCCAACGATTTTGGAGACATGAGCTCCAGGCAGGTAACCCTCGAGTGTGCACTTCCAAGTCAAGTCTGTTCTTTGGGTTCTTGGAATTGAGACACGGAATGACGAACTTTCTGAAGCGAGGGCACTCTCCACTTAAAGCTTTTATGGTAAGTTATAATGACTTTTTACCTAATTTTTAAATATTGTAGTTGTGGTAGGAGAAAGCTTATTTTCATGTTCACTCGGTTTTCCACATTTTAGGTCGCACTTTGATATGGGACTCTGTGGGGATGTTAAGAAAAAGTGCGTTTGTACTGTAGCACCTAAATTTACTAAATGTAATCTTAAATGTCATTTTAGGTTAATTACTAGTAATCTTCACTTAAACTGTGTGAAAAGTTTGTTGGCATATTTTATAATATTTTAAATTTGTCAGAAGTAGCAATTGTGGTATGTTTAATGACAGTCTTAATATGTCTTCTGTTACTGTGTGTTATTTTGACTCAGCAGTCTTTGTCGAACTTTCTCTATTCTTCACTTCTAACTGGATCATACCCTGAGCACTTAGTATTTTACGGTAAGTTAAAGTAAATTTTTACTTTTTGTTTTAGTAAGTTGTGATAGGAGCAATTTGATTTATTTTATGTATTTATTTTATTTAACATTTAATTTGAAAGCATATTTTATTCTTCAAATTTAATGCTTTGATATGGTGGTGTGGGGTTAATATATTTTTTTTATTCTGTTTTTTATACTTTAATAAATGAGAATGCGTCATAGTTTAAAACAAGCTTTTTCTTCACCCTTATGAAATATTTATTGTAGGTTGTAAATTCATCACTTAAATATCATATTCATCTAGGGTTTGTTGGGAATTTGAAAGGGGGTCAATGTTTCGTATTAAATCCAGATGGAGTATCCTGTTATCTCTCACATGTTAAATTGTGATGTAAATTAGTCAGAAATAGACACTAAATTCATGTTCACATTATTTATTTTTGTGTATTGACAAGAGAGAAAAAAACATTTTGCATTAAATATATACATAGCTGTACGTCCTTAACAAAAATGCCTGACGTAAATGTTAGTTATATTGCAACACTAAGTGATGGTGTGTAATCCACAGGTGGACCAACATTATGGGAATAATATCTGCAAAAATTGGAGATGACTGAAGCATTGTTCCATGTTTTGTGCCTTGGGAATGAGACAAGAGGAACCTGACAGACCTTTCCCGTTGTTGGTGGCAATGCTATTGATACAGACTTTTTGGTGGAGGCTGTTGATGTTTGTGTTAAAGTTATTTATTTATTTATTTATTTTATTTTATTTAACTTAACTACATGTTAACTACACAAAGCAGTGTCTTTTCACCTGCGAATTTTCTTCAGCATACTGTAGATCAGATTGATGGACACGAGTACTCATCTGTTAAATATTTGAGGAAAACATTTTTTTCACCTCACATTTAATTAATAATATTTTTTAAAGTTTTATCATTTTTGTTTTTAATGACATTTTGAAGGAAATTAAACATCAGAATAAAAAAAAATCAGATTTAAAAATTGAGTTAATAAAATTTTCTTATTCGGTGACAATCTATTTACATTATGTAAAGCTGTGTACATTTTGTGTCTTTTTTGAAAATGAAAATAAAAAATCAAATGGAATGTGTCAACCCAGCAAGAGTGTTAATTTTACCCACTGGTTGGGTCAAATAAAATAACCCAGCACTTTAACATTTAACCCAGCTAGAGTGTCAATTTAACCCACTGGTTGGGTCAGATAAACAACCCGGAATTCTGGGTTAAACGGTTAAAGAACTTGGGTCAAAACAACCCAGCGCGTATTCTGTCCAATAGTGACCCAGCGGCTGGGTTATGGTTGGGTTGTTTTTTAACCCAGCAGTTTTTAGAGTGTGTGTTTGAATAAGTTTCCCTTAGGCACTCTTGTTTTTTTTTTTTTTGCAACTCCAAAACCATGCCAGTAGGTGGATTGGCTAAGATGAACAGCCATTTCGTGTGTGAGTGTAGAAAATCTTTGTGTATATGCATGGCATCCTGTGATGGGTTGGCATTCCATACAGGGTGTATTCCTGCCTTCCACAAACCCGGGCTTCAGATCCACTGACCAGGATGCACTTAAAGGAATGAGTGAGTGGGTGGTGTGTGTGTAAGTGAGCACACACTCATATTTCTATTCTCCCTGCTTTACCTCCATCTTTCTCTCTCTCCCTCCTATAGGTGGCTCTCTCACGCAACAAAATCCCCAGCACATGCAACATTACTCTCCAAGACGAGTATGCAGAAAACATGACTAATCTTAATAAATTCACATGCTACCACTCAGCATACAGTCTATAACCATGCTAATACAAACTTAAGTCCAAATGTATGTGGACCGTTCACCATGACACCCACATTTCACCATTTTCCTTGTTCCACTTCATTTTCATGTCTTTCACCTAGATTTTGGAGTGGTTGTGGGAGTGTGGGAATTTCTTCATTCACCCAAGAGCATTAGTGAGGTCAGGTACTGATGTTGAATGCTAAGGCCTGGGATGGAGAGGGTGTTCCACTTCATCACAATTTAAGGTGTCCAGTGGGGTTAAGGTCAGCGCTCTGTGCTGGACACTCGAGTTCTTCCACACCAGCTTTGGCAATGCATGTTTTTATGGCTCTATATATACAGAGGTCATTGGCATGCGTCTACATACATTTGGCCAAATAGTGTACATTATGCATACTTTTTGTAATATCTTTAGAAAAACTAGATGTTACTTTTTAGGATGGACATGTAGTTATTTTTTTGTTTGTTTTTTTGGTATTTTGGTCTGTCCATGTGCCATCGGCGACAGACACTCCCCACTTTTTTGTGCCAGTTACTTAAGGGGTTGGGTTGCCAGTTTGATGCCCAGTTGTCATTCACGGGCAATTTGGGAATGCCAGTTAGCCTAGCCTGCATGTCATCAGACTGTGGGAGGAAATCCATCAAGCATAGGGAGAACATGTGGGAATTGAACTTAGACTCTGGAGGTGCAAGGTGACAGTGTTAACCACTAAGCCACCAAGTGTCTATACCGGTCATGGCGGACCTGAAGGCTATCCCTGGAGCCTATCCCATGAGGCAAGGTACACCCTGGATCCATCACAGAGCACACATTCATTCACACACACACAACAGCAATTTGTTAATGGGAAACTAGCCTGTCTTTGGACTGTGGGAGAAAACCGGAGTACACAAAGGAAACCCACCAAGCACGGGGAGGACATGCACACCTTATCCACACTGGGAATTGAACCCGGATCTCGGATGTGCGAGGCCACAGAGATAACCACTAAGCCACTGTGCCATCAAGTGTGTACCAACTCAATCAGCATCCATACAGCTTTATCCTGTGTACAGGGTCATGGAGTGTGTGTGTTGGGGGGACTGGAGCCTATCCCAGAACACTTGTGCACGAGACCAAGTACACCCTGGACGGGGTTCCAATCAATCAAGCAGGGCACATTTGCACACACCCACACACACTCTCATGCACATTCACACACTATGGTTTTGGCCTGTGGGAGGAAACCTGAGGAAACCCATAAAGCACAGGGAGAATATGCACACAGACCAGAGACGGGAATCGAACCCTCGACCGAGGAGGTGCGAGACGACCACTAAACCGCCAAATGTGTAGTTATATAAGGATGAAAAAAAATATATTTGAACTTAATTTTTTCATGTATATATTTTTTATTTCACCGACAATTTGTTCAACCACACGAACCCTACTGTTGAAATCAAACATCGAGGTGGATTTCTGTCAATCTGGCAACTCTGAGCGGAGGAGTGCAGGGAGGGGCGCACGCGCCGTGATTATGGCACGCGCACGCACTCGCACGCACACACAGAGCGCGCAGAAATCTTCAGCATCACGGTGCGCACAGAGCTGCTGCAGGCACGAGAGGGATAGATAGCGCGTGCATTTTAAAACCCAGACAGTGAAAAAAGATAAAGAGAAGGAAGGAGAGATTATAGTTGATATTATTGTTATTGTTAGATTTCTGTTTAGTAATAAAGGAGGAGGTTCGCGAGGATGGGAAATAAGAGCGCGTTCGTGTTAATGACGTTGTTGACGTGGTGCGCGTGGAGTGGAGCGCAGGTAAGATGCATGATGTGTTTCATGTGATCTGTGTGTGTGTGTGTGTGTGTGTGAGAGAGAAACAGTGTATCATTTGGCACATCTTAGAAATGCATAGATGTTTTAATTCCATAGGGCGTGGCGTGTATGTGTCATCAATGGGAATTAGTTTATATTTATATTCTATAATAATAATATTTATAATAATAATAATAATAATATTAAAAAAAAAATGTTGAGTTAAGATTTGTCCAGTGTGTAATAAATTATACCTTTCCATTTATTATAAAAAGATGATCTGCATTTTTATGTGTGTGTGTGTGTGTGTGTGTGTGTGAAGGGCTTGGTCCATCTAACACAATTCCTCTGGCTTTATAAGAACCTGACTCAGATCTGCAGTGCCTGAAGAAATGCACTGACTGAGATCTCGGCCTGCGTGTCTGAGAGTGTGTGTGTGTGTGTGTGAGAGAGAGATTTTTGGCCCTCGGCTCTGTTTGTTATTGCACCAGTGATTGATGCTCTGCGGCTCCTCCTGAAACACACACACACACATAGGCATACACACAGTTGATGTTGAAGGCCTCAGCATGGGCTCAAAGCAATTTATTGGATTTTGTGCCAAGCTGAGAACAGGGTGATAAAATCAAGCGAGAAAATGCGCATGGATGTAGCACCGTGGTTTTCAGCTTTAGTCCCGGAGCGTCCACACACACTTCCCATTTTTAGTGTGTTTTTCCTCGCACATACCTTCACGACTCGAGAATGAGGTGTCGGGGTGAATCAGGTGTTTCAGAGCTGGGGGAAAAAAAAAGTCTAAAAAATCTGCAGTGCGTGGGACGACAGAGCAGAGATACACAGGCCGGGCTGTGCGGTGCTGGTGCATCAGCAGGACTTAAAGGAACAGTTTGGAAGGAAAAACAAAACATATGTAATATCACCTCTCAAATGTAAGGCTTGGTTCTGGGGAGAAATAAGAATAACTGGTCTTGTTGTATTTTTATATATATATATTTTTTCTTAAACCTATAAAAATCGAGTAAACTTTCTGTTATTAGGCAACCATTTTGAATCCCCAGAATATCTCACTCACTCACTCACTCACTCACTGTATACAGGATCGCGCGGGGCCCTGAGCCTATCCCAGGAGACTTAGGCATAGGCTCAGACAGGGTACACCCTGGACAGGGTGCCAGTCTATTGCAGGACACACGCACACATACACACACTCACATACTCATTCACACACTACAGGCAATTTGGGAACGCCAATCTGCATGTCTTTGGACTGTGAGAGGAAACGCACCAAGCACAGGGAGAACATGCAAATTCCATGCGCAAACCCGAGATGGGAATCTAACCCAGAACCTGAAGGTGACAGTGGTATTTTGTTGCGTATTTAATGAAAGAAAAATTGCCTGTGCTTGTCTCATTACTCATTAGCTGCATTAGACCTACAGGCTGAGGGCAACTCAGTAGGAAGAAGAGATGGGGAAAAATCGATTTAGTTACACATCACGATTTTTTTCATATGGCCATTCATGTATAGCTACACTGACTTAAAATTTATATATATATATATAAACACACTAAAAAAAGAAAAAATATATAAATATATATATATAGTACATAATGTATATACTGTATATATGCTATTTAAAGCATATATACAGTATATACTATATATATATATATATATATATATATATATAGTATGTATGTATGCATGTGTACATAATACATGTATATACTTGCATGTGAGGTTAAAATATTTTGGTCTATAAGCCTACAGCTTTAAATGACTCATCCTTATTTTTTATTATTATTTTTTTTTAGTCTGTTTAGAATTGTAAAAAAATCTGAAAAAAAGGGATTGAGATATTTTTAAAATCATAATACTTGCACAACTGCAATAAAAAAAGCACAGGTACCTATGTATCGTGATTATAATTTTTTTATAATGTCCGGCTACACTAATGCACTTATCCCAGCGTTTCACTAGTGCTAGGATACCATTGAGGTTCAAAGTTTTCTCAGAACGAGGGAGCTAAGATCACACACTGGCCTCCCAGGAACCCCTTTATGTTCCAATCATGCTGAAATTGCCTGGTGTGACATCAGGACCGTACATGCTATGTGGCGATAACTCCCAGCCGAGTTCCTGTACGTGCAAGTGGTGGTGATGAATGATTGTGTGTACTCTTCGCAGACAGAGTTGTCTCTTTTGCAAGATAACAGCACAAGACGATCTGTCGATCAGGTTTCACTAGTTGAATGACTGCAATGGGCTCCGAGCCACATTGGGTGGGATCGTCGTTCACGGATGTTCGGCCTTCTTTGAAACGCTTCCAAACATTTTACTGAGAGTCTCATCATCGTACTGTGTTTGAGCTATCACGAAAAAAAATTGCCATAAATGCTCCTTGAAGAAATTTGTGTCGTACGTTAGGTTTATGATAAAGCAGTGTTGAAACCTCCCCACATCTACTTGTCTTATCTTTAGCAGCGCAGGTGTTATTATCAAAATCTTCATTTATCTTGTATTTTAAATCTACGCCAACAGCTGTGTGAGCTGAGTAACTGGCATAAAATCGAACGCCTGAAGACTTTTTTTTTTCCCTAAATAATGCCATCCCAAGGGGGACTGCATTGGCCATTTACAGCTGCGAGAAGACGTCAAACAGGGATAGACAATAACGAGAGTGAACACGAGACAGACCGGGCCCTGACTCCCGCTGGGTGAAAGCATTAGGCTTGGCCTTTAGCACCTGGTGCCTGTACATCTGATTTGTCAGTGTAGCGCTTATACGGTAGGAGTGTCAGTTTGATGAGGACGAGCGTAGCGATACTGGTGCCGGGTCTTCACCTGGGAGATAACAAATACAAATCCTGCCATGGCTCTGCAGTATGGGGCCGAGACAGGACATATCCATGGAGAGAGTTGTTAAGGTTTTCGAACACATCAAACTCGTTTTCATGTCTCAACCACTGACCAGCATTGGCACTTTAGAAGTTGATACAGTGAGCGAATTAGAATAAGAGAAGATCTCAGTAAGTCACCTTTTAGTGTTTGGATGATCGCTGTCTGTGTAATCGGGATCCAGCTCAAATCCGGTCTCCTGCTGTCGGTTAAAAGCTCAGGCAGGCAAAATGTTGATTATCGAAATTAGAATTTTATTTTATTTTATATAAAAAATTTAAATAATAATAAAAAAGAAATTAGATAGCGCTGGTTGCATTAGCTGTAAACCTGCCGTTAGTGTAGTAGAATAATTCCCTCATTGTAAGAGTATTAATGGATTACTGTCACAGGGAAGAAGTCAAGTGTACTGGATTCTGCCCGAGTTTATCATCCAGATTACACATACAGTACAGTACAATGCAGAATAGGTATGTAATGCACTGTAGGAGGGGGGGAACGTCATCCTTACATAATCTCATGTAATTATCTCTCTGCTTTGAGCTTCATTTTAAAGCAAGCATTTTCTTCACTCTGCCAGAGAGTGCTCTCACATGCGCTTGTGGAATTATTTTTATAGTCGAGAGAGACAAGGATTCCTCTTAGGCATTTTACACAGTCATACATAAGACATACAGTCGTTATGAACTCTATAATGTTTGTACATTTTATTAGTTATCTAAAGCATATTTAATCTTATAAGGAGGCGGAAACCAGTGAAGAATGTGCCAAAACAGACCCAAAAATGATTCTGCCATGATATACAGTAATTACCATGGTAGTCCGATGGTACAGTACATGACATTTTTGACAGTATCTTGTACTTAGTACTTTAGATCTTGATATTGTAATTAGTTGTATATACAGTAGTAGATACTTTGGCACATTATTTGGTATAATGGAACATTACAGTAGTAAGTCAAAACTACGGTATGTTATGCATGTGTTTTTATCATATAAATTATATAACATGGTACCATTGTACTGTATGTATTGTTAAATACAGTAGTGTATGTTGGAATATTAATATAACAAACAGTAATATAGTACTGCCTGTACTACAACTTACCAGTAGTACAGTATGTACTAACATATTAAATATGGTACAGTACGTACAATCAGGCCTTATTTGATACCTGCTGAAGTTTGGCCCCCATGGTACATACCATAGTATTCAACAAAGTATGGTGGTACACTCCATAGTACTACTATGGTACCCATTGAAATACTCCTGATACTAGTAAAGTCCTGGGTAATGTTCGAAGCAGCCCAGTAACACTATGTTATGGTATGTATTATATTACACTACACTACCTACCATAGCAAAGTTTATTATCCCGTTGAGAAGTCGCCACAGTGACCAGCTGATCCACACAACAATTTGGCACAGGTTTTACACCATGCCCTTCCTGACACAACCCTCGCATTTTATCTGAGCCTGGAACCAGAAGTGCATCCAGTGGTTGGGATTTGGGCATTGGCTGGGATTTGGACCCGGGCCTTCCGCATTGGTAGGTGAGAAACCTACAACCGAGCCAACAATGCTCTATAATAATAATAATAATAATAATAATAATAATAATTATAACACATTCGTTTAATATATAAAGTGTAATATTTTCCTAAATAAATTTGAAGTAGATGAAAATGTTGTTAATTGTTGATAGGATAAAGAATTTATACCTTTACTGAAAAAATACTGACACAAGGAGAATAATTAAGATGCACTGCATGATATGCTACAAGACGCTAGTTAAGAGAAACGGATACCTGGATGCGATACCTTACCTGGATGCGTATGCTACTAATTTTGGATTTGGAGACTTAACATGCCGGTCACTGATGGTCAGCTTATTTTTCCCCTCAAATATATTGTCTTTTGATATTTTTGATTGCACAAAAAGTCTGAAATATTCCACTTTAACTATTTGTTTAACAGAATTTTTTCTTTAAAGATATAAATCCCCGAATAAACATCCATCATTCCTTTATATTAAGTTAAAATAAGTGATGTAGATTAAATTAAACAAACCTCAGCAGCAACCTCGTTTCCCCTCTCGTCTGTTCCAACCACTCAGTATTCAGAATCACCAGTATACTAATAATCGCTCCTGATCATCATCATCATCATCATCATCTGCACCCATTTTTCACTGGGTCATGCCTTAAGTTAGATGTTTTTTTTTCAGCTTGAATAAAAAAAACAATTCTCTGAAACTGGTCAGCTACATGGACTGGACTGAAAGTGAGATCCAATAATGAGAGCAGAAGGTCCTGTCTCAAAACTTCTGGCTCTTTGGAAGAAAAATGGAAAGAAATAAGGGGTGGCTCAAGGTTTTTGCCCAGTATTGTATGTTTGTAAAATGATTTGTCATGGCCATTATGGAAAATAAAAAATGATATTTTGGGATTTTGTGGTTAGAAAGATTGAAATCTTTGGTTAGAAGGGCTAAGACAGATACATCTGGGTAAAAATGCTATACTTTTTGTTCTTTTTAATCAACTCAATCTAAATCAAAGCACTAATAACCAAATTTAGAACTATAAGCACTTCTATTTAAAGACAGAGTATAAAACAAAACACTATACCTGGACTATTTGACCTGTCCTGTCGCCTTGCACCTCCAGGGTCCAGGTTCGATTCCCACCTGGTGGTCTGAGTGCATGGAGTTTGCATGTTCTCCCTGTGCTTGGTGGGGTTCCTCCGGGTACTCTACTCAAATTGCCCATAGTGTGAGAATGAGCGTGTGCATGTTGACTGAAGGTTGACCGGATGTCTACCACGGTCGTAAAAAATGGGAATAAATACACTGCTCACCATTGGCCTCCATAGACCCTAAAATAAAAAGATGTTCATTTTCAGGTTGTATTTATTTTATTTTCCTAGACAACATATCAGTGTATAGGAGGGACACAAGGTTGTAGTTGTTTTATTCCCTTCCGAATGTGTGAACCATTAAACTAGAACATTTATTCTTACAAGCTGGGACTTAAACAAATGAATGGGTGAGTTTTGTTGACATGCACTATTTGTTCTCCCTCTGCAAAAGCTGCATTCATTCATTAGCCGAGCAGGATTCATTAGCGAAACAAGCATTTGTTCTGTATCACACAGCACTTGGCAGGGTTTAAAGGAGCAGTGTGTGGAAATGTACTGATGCACGCAGCAGTAAGAGGGAAACAATAAAACAGTTATTTTCGAGGGGAAATTATGATATCTAATAAAGTTTAGAACAACAACCATTGCTTATTGTGCTGCTTTTAAAAATTCACTTTTTATATTTTGAAGCACAGGGAGGTGTTCAGCTCTCCAAGCACATTAATACCAGCTGTCCCTACTTACACGGGGACATTCCGTGGTGCACCGTTCATACAGTAACCTTTGTGTGATTCTGCTCTGATGTGGAATTTAGTCTGATGACTAAACTTTTATCTAGAGCATGTGTTTAAGTTAAGTTAGTTGTTTTCACTGCCATCCAATTACCAGCCAGTATTCCAATCTGCAGCATAGATCTTTTAATGCCTTGTTAAATTCTCAAATTAATAAAAGAGAACTAGGAATCTTAAAGTCTCGTATACTTTAAATACAGTCACTGTTATTTACTTCCAGGGCACTTTGGATTCAGTGACCTTGTCAGCTGGAAAAAGCTTAATCGACACGCCGAGCAGTGAGCGGAGAAAGAATCAGCAAATCCGAGGCTTTACAGGAAAGCTTGCTCAGGTCTAGACATTCTCGCTGGAAAGATGTATTGGAGTAATGCCTTGGTAATCAGCAGTGGGAAAGAATTGTGGCTGAAGGGTTAAATTGCTAAATTGTCCTGCGTGTGCAATACTTTCTCAGCGGTTTGCTGTCCCTGGCAGCTGTAGCTGCAGGCCAGAGTATTTGTTGAAACAGATAAGAGTGCAGGAGCCCCACCAGATCTCCTCTTTCTCATCTAATTAATTTCTGAGCTGGAGGATAATTAAGTTTTCGATAATGTTTTTCAGTGTACTATGCTCTGCCATGCATGCAAGAGCCACGGGGCACAAAACATACCGACTCGACTCGGCTACGTCTGGCTTTTCCCACTCCTAAATTCTCAGGCAGGAGTAAAAAACCAGGGCTGCTCAGCCTGACAGCACTCATTCGTGCATATTTAAGAAAAACAATGGGACTTTCTAATGCTTTAGGTTTGCTTTTGTAATTTAAACATTAAAGGGTTAACAAAGAGCGCAAAGAGCAATAGTTTTCATATGTATTTAAAGCTGATTCATGATGTTAATGTTCATATACGTGTACTTTTGAGATACTGATGCTGCACTAGGTCTTATTTAGATTTAGTTTTTTTTTCCTATTTTTTACATTTGTGTCACGATACCAATTAAAATTTCTCACCAGGGATTATTAAAAGCTTATGTTATCTTAAACATGTACAATCTGCTGTATTTAGCTTTAATTTAAGTCTACAGGTCAATCCAATATTTACTTTCACTCTTATTATTAGGCAGCTTATAAAAAAGCTTTTGATCTAGCACATCTTATTATCTTGTATTATTTCAGTGTATCATGCTCATGTTATACTGTATCTCAGTTTATTGTGTGTATCACTGAATTAATCAGCAAGAAACTAAATCAAGGTCATAAAGTTGTGTGTTGGTGTGTGTGTGTGTGTGGGGGGGATTTATCCTGCTTTAAATTTATTAATAGTCAAAATGAAAAGTAACATATTGTCTTCTTTTATTCATTCAATGTGCTTTCCTGGAAATGGAAACGTCACATACAATAAGCAAGCTCACTCATCTTTTACACTTGGAGCTTACTTTAAGTGTAACTCATGATTTCGTCCACTAGGGCTATTTGATTAAGGCAAATATCATACTTGGCACTATTTTGGTCTCAATAAAAAAGAAAAGGAAACAAATAAAATAACATAAATGCTAAAAACAAGCAAATAAATTAATAACAGAAAACACAAACATTATTGCGAAACGGAATACGGAATGCTAATCTGTATTTAAAGCCTATTTATATATATTTTTTATTGTCTTTATGCCATATATAAAATGGATTTTGTACAAACAAAAACATAAAGAGAAAAAAAAACCTTCCTTGCTTTATTTTGTATTTGAAAAAAAAAAAAAAAACAGTTAAATTTCCCCAAATGTGACCTCACATAAGCTCAGGTCCTCTGTCACATGACTTGTCTGTTGTGGTGTGACTCAGCACTAGCACGTTTACATAGACGTTGAAATGGCGTACTTGAAGGATGAGTGAAATTAATTCAGAGTCTGAGGTATTAAACAAAATTTTTTCACTTAGTGCATTAACACACACTTTAAGACCTGTTTTACAGAAATAATCAAGTATAGCACCTTCACAGAATAAAATATTTATCGACCGAATGATTCTTTGTGCCGTGTTAATGATTAGTAATAAAAGGTACCCCAGATATTTTATGTGAGAATTAAATCCGTGCACAGGTTTAGCTCTGAGCTTGATGGGTAGACTCAAGCTGTTTGATTATTTTGAGTTTGAAACAAGGGCTTAACCAGTCAAATGTGAGGGCTTGTGTAAATAAAAGCGTGTTCCCTGCTCCAGGCGGAGCGTGTCTTCATTCATCTTTCCTGTACAATGTTTATCAGGTGCAGGCAGTTTTTGGTGGGGCGAGGCACTCTACACAATGCGCGGCTCAGTCCTGCACGCCGGGCCGGATTAAGCTTAATTGGCAGCTGTTCCTGCTCTGGGTTTGTGCAGCCGTGGGGGTGAAACCGAGGAGCCTATCAAAGGCTTCGCCTCTTCCCTGTAGGACGCCTCAATCAGACAGCCGTTGGAAGTTCTGCACCGGGTAGATAAGATTTCACGCTAACAGAAGCTGATGGAGACGTGATTGAGATGTGGGAAGGGGGGGATAAAAGTAAGTCAGAGTAAATCTTTCTATAAAGTATTCATGGAAATAATAAAACTTGACGTAGGATTTGATGCAAATGTTGTAACAGCTATGACTACTTAGTCCGGTTTTAATCCGAGTCTTGATCTTAAGGATCTTCATGGAAATAATTACAGATTCTGTGAGGTTTATGCAAAAGATGGAGCCTACAAGAGACAATAAAGGGTGGAAAGTGAGAAGTGCAAGCGAAAGCATTAGAGAAATCCTAAACCCCAAGGCCCGGGGCGGGGGACGTGGCCCGTTTCATCACTGTCAGAGATGGCTGTACATTCACAGGGGGGCTGCTGGGAGATAACAGGCCTGAGGGAGGAAATGTCTGGAGATGTGCTGTCTGTACAGTGCACATTGATTACCCAGCGATAGCATTACACTCCACACTCGTGATAGAGGAGTAGAACATTTACATTTCAGTAGATATTAGATAGGCCTTCTATAACAGATGTTCGAGAATACAGTTGATGCAATTATGTATATTATAAGGATACTAATTAACCGCTGCTTAATTGTCTTTTATTTTTTTCTCTCTCTCGACCTATTCATTTTAAAGACTTAGTCACACAGCTGTCTAAACTCAGTATGTTGTTGAGGGGATGATGGGCATTACTTCTGGAATAAGGGAGTATACTAAACACGCATGACACTTGTTATTTGTAAGAATCTAATTTCTTTTCAGATTCTCATAGTATGCTAAGGCTGTCAAACTGAATTTCTTATGATGTTCGAGGCTGAAGCTGATGTTTTGTAACGTGCCACGATTGTGATTTATTTGGTTTATTTAATTTTGGAATTCATATCAATTCAAAGTCGATTCATTTTATTTAATTATTCATAACTCGCCATCCCCAACATTTACAATTACAATGGTACCTCGGATTAGGCATACGAATTTAATATGTTCCGTGAGGCGAAAGTTTGTATTTCAAAACGCATTTTTACATAGGAAGTAATGTAAATGCAGATAATCCGTTCCAGCCACCCAAAAATATTAACAATATTACCAATTTCTAACACTATAATTATATTGCTGCTTATAAAAAAAAACTAATATTTAGAAAAGACCTGTAAATGAAGTAAAATATGAAATTAATAGACATTTAACCTCACTTAACCTTAATTTATGATTCCCCTCAGCACCGGCTGCTTTAAAAATGAAACCAAAAGTGTCTTCTTTTTCTTTTTCTTTGTTTTCTTTTTCTCCTTTTTTGTCGTTTTTGCTCCTTGCACAAAATGCAAAAAAAAATAATAATAAGTAAACACTTCGCTTGGCTTTCCACTGACACAAACAAGTTTTTAACGGCTCCCGGATGTGCTGGTAACTTACAGTACACGCATGCGCAGCACAAGCACAAGCCAGCATTGGTTCGGTTCGGCTCGGTCCCGTCTGGCACATGTCGAATCAGATTTCTTAAAAAAGTGCTGTTTGTACTGTATGCCGAGGTACCACTGTATATGTTGTCATACTGCATGATTCATAAGTAGAGATAGAGAAAAATCGATTCAGTTGCATATTAAGATTCTTTTGGATCTCCTCACACTGACTCCAATTTATTTATGATGCTTGATAGATGATTGCTTGTAGAATCGCAGTAGAAATCGAGTCGCACCTACTGTAGGTATAGTGATAATATTGTATCAGGTGCTCCCTGGTGATTCCCATTCCTGTTCATTTGTAATTGGCACATGTGAGTCCATGTTTGACCTTTAATATTTTTCTATATTATATGATAACCTTTGCTGGTGCTACAGTATAAACCTGCACAGCTGTTTAATGAGCTGCTTTCTCACAGAGCTGTGAATCGTACAGTGTAGGTAGACTGTGGATTAAATTTGACCTGATTTAAAAACGACTCAAATTATCTAATAAACACAAATGCATAAGTTATAAATGCTATGTAGGTTTGCAGTGGTGTCGATTGTTGAATGTCATGTCTTGTACAAAGCGGTATTCTTTTTTTTTTCTGCCAAGCTTCTGCTTTACACTTCAGTCTTGTACGTGACAGTAATGCATTAAAAGCTTTTAAACTCAACAGATATACAGTAGAAGCAATGCTCTCGCAAAATCTTTGCAGAAGATGGAAGCGAGGTTGGAAACTCTAGACCGTTTAACATTAAATAAAATAATTTCTGTGAAATGATTTCTGAATGAATAAATTGATACAGTGAATCAATTAAGCCAAATGAATTGTAGCCAATTCAATTAATTAAATAACCAATCAAAAACAAACAACCAAACAAACAAATAAATAATAATGCTAACAAAAACAACAACAATAATAATAATAGTATTAATAATGATAATTACTATTATTAGTAGTAGTAGTATTGTAACAATAATAATGATAACAATAATACTTATTACTAACTGCACACAGTTGATTTTATATGCAACATATAAAAACACGTATTATTGCTCAACGATTTTTATTACCGATTAAAAAGTGACACAACCTGCCCTTATCCATTTGTCATTTGAATATATAATATGTTAGATCCTGCCATCACATTATAGCTGCTGCAAAGAATCCTTTCCTTACTTTTCCTTGTTGTTAATAAGAATGTTGCTGGCATTGAGAAACCATCCTTAAACCAGACTTTCCCCTACAGTATGTCTACTGTCGCAGCGGCTATAGCACCCATTTAGAATAAAGAAATAAATAGCGCCGTAATATACTGTAGTAGTGCGCAGATTACGATTCTGTTTAGAGCTTCCTCGACCTGATGCACATTCTGCCTCCTTTAATATACTGCAGACTATATAAATAATTCTTATAATATCCGTGTCAAGTGTTAATTATCTTACGAATAAATAAACCAATTAAATGGCTGCTTTCTGACTGAACATATGGCAAGACAGACTACATTCTTGGCTCTAAATACATCACAGATAGAGTAATAAATCGAGTGCTTTTGCGTTGTAAGATTAAACAAGTTAAGAACAGTGTCTATTCAAACTCTTGAACAATTACCAGAAGCAGCTGTGGATTAACACTATCCCGAGCCCAGTCATATGGGTTATCAGTCCTACTGGTTTTGCATTTATTCTCCCTCCAACTTCAGGCGGGTTGCACATTCCTATGCAAATCAGATTTGCCTGTTTGCATAATGCTTGCTTATCACCCGACAAAGTATGATAGAGCGTCATACTTTTGCACACAAAGTATGACAGGAATAAAGGGCGACGGATACACCTGGAACCAGACGAAGGCCAGTTTTCAGTACTTCTCCAAGCTGATTTGCGTTTCCAGATCAGATTTTACCCCCATGTTTTATTCGATCAACCAGAAAAATAAAACCTTTCCAGATTATTTAAGGAAGTCGAACAGGTCAGAGGTCATGATCGAGTGAGCTGCTCTGCCTACAGGAGTCTCTACGCTGTCATTCCAGAGCATGGTCTGTCTATTATCACTCCTATAATGTATTACTATTCTCATGCTCTTGCTCTAGATTTTCTATGCATCTCTGATGTCTTTCGATTATTTTTTCGCTCTCAGTCAAACTATACAGCTTTTTCATTCTTCCCTCAGGTCAATCACTTCAGTCTATCGTTTCATGCGTCTCCATATGCAGTTCGGTTGTATGCAAATTTACTCCAGTCGCTATCAATGCCACAGGCAAGGAATCGCAACACTATGTTCAGTAAACTCCACTGAGCGCCCTAATAGGTTCAACCAGATATAAAAGTAAATCTGCCTGGTTTCCACCTCATCACTTTATTTATGATTATTTAATTAATGCTCTTGGTAACCAGTAGAAAAACAGCTCGCGGCATCGACCTGATGTCTTCCATTGACTGTCATGTAAATGTCCAACAAACCTCCAGTGGCAACTTTGGTTTGCATGAATGACTTTAAAATTTTTCAGATTGACAATACCCAGGTTTGTGCGAGAGTGGTGCAACTTCTTTTTTTTTTTTTTTTTATGTTTGTTTTTCAAGGCCCCCATGACCACCAAGTTGCATTGTTGGGCCCTTGAGCTAGACCCTTAAGCCAAACTGCTTAGATGTACAGTATAATGAGTCTCTCTGGGTAAGTGCACCCGCCAAATGCCAGAATGTAAACGTAAAGTGATTAGAAACATTTTTGATGCGTACTGTACTTTAAATAATATGTGAAGCTAAAATATACCATCCATCCATCTTGGATCTCTGTAGTCCAACCAGGGTCCGTGGACGCCAATAGTGACCATTGTATTTATTCCCATTATGTACGACCGTGGTTGTTCCTCTTGTCAAAATTCATCCGCACATTCACACACTATGGGCAATTTGGGAACCCCAATACCTGAATCGAACCCTACCCTTATCCTAATCTATTTGGACTGTGGGAAGAAGAACCCAAAGGAAACTCATCAAGCACACAAACCCCATGCACACAAACCCGACACGGAAATCGAACCCAGGATCTGGATATGGGTCTGGAGTCTGGAGACATGGTCCTGCAGAGTATCCTGCGTAGCCAGGTGTAAGGAAAAAAAATGAGGTAGTTCTGGCTGCAGCACACAGATCCCTAACTGATCTTGCTTCTCCTCCTTCTGCTGTCAGCAAGGCTCCCATCATCAGCATCAGAAGAGCTGTGTGGCATAGTTATGGGTGTGACTCACACAGACAGAATGCTTAAAAAAGACGACAGGCTGCTGCATCTCCATTAATTATGTAGGGCCTTGGAACGGGCCAGAGCCTCTCTTGTCAAATCTGCTCGGGTATTCTTATCATGCACTCCCCTCCTGCAGCATTCCTTTTTCCATCCCCCTTTTCTCTCTCTCTTTTTTTTTTTTGCCAGCGTCTCCGGTTCTACCCTTCTCATTTTTTCCAACAACCCTCTGACAACCCCCTGTTCGCCTTTTGCTGGTATCACTTTTCCAACCCATCGCCTCCTCTTTCCAACATCTCATTTCATCTGCCCTTGAGTTTCCTGCATCATCTTTCCAAAGCCCCTCTTCTTGCTCCAACCCTCATTTCTTCAGTCCAACATCTTTTAAGTTCCTTTGTTCTTTCCAGCATCCCTTCTTTAAATCCTCTCCCAACATCATCATCTTTCCCTTCCCCCTTCTCATTTGGTGACCCGTATGCCTTCCATGTTAATCTTTTTAGAAGTGCTTCACAACCCTCTACTCCCCCCCCAACGCCATTCCTTGAGCGTACTTCATTTCTTTTAACATCTAGCTCTCATCTTGATTACCCTTGACCTTACCACCATCCTCCTTTTTCTGTTGTATCTGGAATCTCTATGAATCACTCATGACATTTTCAGCATCTTCGTGCCAGCATCCCTTTTTTTTAACCCTTCCCTCTATTCTGCTTTACTACCACATCCCTCGTTTCGTCACTCTGTCCTAACATCTATTTAGCACCCAAATTGTTCACAATTCTTCTTTCCACCTTCCATTCTTGCTATCTCTGGTTGTTCAACCAATTCTACAGGAAATCTTCTTTTCAAACTTACTTTCTTTCAAGCACCTCTCTAACTACTACGCTGGGGATGGTTTCCAACATTCATCCATCTTTCAAACATCATCAATCTTTGATCTCCTTCAATCTTTACCCATATTGCTCTCAAATCTTTCTAGCATCCCTCTTTCAACCCTATTGGATTTTACCAATACATGTTTTAGCCCACTCCCTTATTTCTACTATCCATTCTTGCTAGCATCCCTTTCCAGCAGCCATTCTTTCTTTCCAACATTGTCTTCCCTATTATGCTGATTTTTCATCACCCTCACTTTTTGCAACAACCTTGCCAGTATTCTTCCATTGATCTCTCTCTCCCTCTTCTCTCATTCATTTCAGAATCTGTCATCAACCCCCCCTTCTCCTCTGCACCGTTCCATCATCTTCCTTTGATAGCTGCTCCTCTTATTTGCTCTTTCCCTACCCTCCTTTCACCCCCCCACCCCCCCAACCTCTCCAGCCTTTGTGTGGGGTTTGGCTTCTTCTGAGTCCCAGTGACTTAATTCTACTATTTTTCATGTGCCTGCTTTGTTTCCTTATAAAACTTTTTTAACTTAATACATTATTAAGTCTGCCTGTTTTTGACAGCCCTGACGCTCTATCTTTCTCACAGGACTTAGTAAAGCTTCATACCTTAAAGTGATGCATTATGGCATACATTATACAGTAGCACCCCACCATACATTATAGCATCCCTGTTAAAACAGTTCTTACATTGCACTGTTTTTTTTATTTTATTTTATGGTTCTGTATACATTCCTATCCTAGACACCAATTTTACCCCATCATTGTCCATACCATTGGCAGAAAATGAAATGATACATTCAGTAGACGCTGTCTGTTCCCGGCAAACGTCCGTGCCAACAAACAAGCAAATTGATCACAAACTTGTTTCTACATCCTACTCTTTATTGTCAGTTTAAGAAAAAAATTTAATTTTCTTCCAGACATGCATTGATCACAAATCGACTGCTTTCATGCTTGCAAGGCACACACTTCTTCTTGCCGTTATCCGTTATAATCTGCCTGAGAATCACTTCACTGCCCCAGGCAACAGAAAAATTAAAAACCAATCTAGAATATACTATGTCATCTGGGGCATCCTATCATCCCAAAGTTTCTTCCTTTAAAATGAAACATGATAAATTGTCATTTAATCTTAGCCTACGATGGGCGTTCAAGACAAGACCAGGACTTTTGATTGTGCAAACTAAATAAACACAGTTGTGAGAGTAAAACCTCCCTTTATTTCTCTATATAATCCCCTGCTACACTAATGCACTTATCCCAGCGTTTCACTAGTGCTTGGATCCCATCAAGATAGAAAATTAGCTCATGATCGGTCTTGCCTGCTTTACGTCTGAAATTCCGGCCTCCCAGGAACTACCTAAATGGCCCAAACATGTGAAAATGGCTTGGAGAGGCTTGGACTGTACAGGGATGTGGGGCAATAACTCCCAGCTGAATTTCTGTATTGTGCAACTGGTGTTGGTGGATGATCATATCTACTGTACTGTACAGTTCCCACAGACAGATGCATCTCTTCCAAGACAAGATGTTTGTCGATTTTCAACGATCAGGCGTTCCACAAGTTGTTCACAGGAGCCACCATGGCTAGGATCATCATTCATGGAAATACGTTTTTCTTTAGAGTATTTGCATACTGTTCTTATATATATACACTAGGGTAGCCTGTGTCATTATTTTCGCTTGAATTTATCGAGATAAACCTTATGTTTTTTGTTGGAGCTCCGGATTGGTTTCGGATTTAGTTCTCTTTTCTCTTGTGGTTAAAAGCCTGTTGTTTTCCACCTTGTTGGTTGTGAAATTGTAGCATTGAAAAAAATCTTTATTCATCTTTAATTATTTATTTACAATGTTTGCAGCAAGGCACAAAGCTGTCATATAGTATATTTTTTTTAAGTTTATCACCAAAGTGCAGAGGTGGTTTACGGTAGTGTTTTTGGATGGTGTTGCAGCGTTTGCTCGTGAAAGGCATTGCTTTTTCTAATTGAGTTTTTTTTTTTATTTTGAATGGAAAGGATTTCAAAAACATTAAATGACCGAGTGACGATGCCGCAGTACCATTATGTGCATATTGATCAGAAAAGTGGCCCAAGCTGCTGGTCTTCAGTGGCAGCCATTTACTAAATCCGTGTGTAGCATTTTCATTAGTCTGATTAGGACTTTTGAGAAACCCATTAAAGTTGATGCATTTCGGACTAAAACATTATATTTTAGTCTGATTGACTGACCTTTGATTGACTGACCTTTGATGACTGATACCGCTTTTATGGTTAGTTATTAAGGTCCCAATTGTTAACATATTTCTAAATTTACATTTTATTTTGTTTTTTGATTGCTCTTTTAGAAAAAGATTCATTGGGCATTACATGGCGGCATGGTGTCTCAGTGGTTAGCACTGCCGCCCAGGGTCGGGATTCGATTCCCGCCTTGGGTCTGAGTGCAAGACATGCAGACATTAGGCTAATTGGCGTTCCCAAATTGACCATAGTGTGTGAATGTTGACTGGAGGACGTACCACAGTAATATATATATATAAAAAAAAAAAAGGGAAGAAATGCGGTGGTCGTCATTGGCCTCCATGATGCCTAGTTGGACTACAGAGGTTCACTGTATGGACATTAAATACACAGTAGGAACGTCTGTGAGGTTTAGTGACAATTGTGTTAAGTTGAAATTTTTTACCTATAGATAGTGCGTTGCTAGCTAGCTAATTTTGCTCTGTTATGGATATGCATTTTTTCTATGCATAAATGGTAGAAAATATAAAGCCTCCAATACAAAAATCTCACTCAGGTGCAAATTTCAGCTTGCTTACTAGGTGTTAACTAGATAGCTAGCTATGTGTAGCTAATGTATGAAAAGTGGTTTATTGTGAAATTTTTACAGTTTTACAGCAGATTATTGGCATTGAAAATTTGATCAGGTTTCACGATGTACGTGTCCGTGCTAGGAAACGACCTTCTGTTAACTTTACTGATTCAATGCAATCTTTCAGTGGGAATTTAATGATGGGTAGAAGTTTTTGCATCAATGCATGTTAGTTAACGTACTTCAGACGACTCGGTGGTTAAGGCTTTGAGATACAGATTAGAAAGTTTTAATCCCAGAAATGCCAACCTGGCAACGACCCTTATCCTTCAACTCAGTTTAATCTCTCATGACATGTCATTTTTAATAAAGCATTAATTAACCAAGCATAAGTAACAGATTACTATTTGAATAAGTGTTCTTTTATATTATGTAAAAGTATTTTTAATACACATAATGTTGATCATTTTAATGATTGCTCTTTTGATGTTTTGATGATGAATTTAATATTCAGAGTTGTGGTTAGTATTATAGACAGTATGTTGCGTTTTTGCAGTCGATAAGAGCCTAGCTGGCCAGGTTGCTGAGTGGGCAGGGTGGGGTTTGGGTTTGGCAGAAGAACATTTACATATTTCACATTTGCATATTCATGCATAATCATAAATCAGTGTGTGTGTGTGTGTGTGTGCGCATGTATTTGTGTCATAAATCTACGAGGTAGGTCATTTCCCCAGGCTATTTCAATCCAGGTTTGTGACTTTAAAAATATACAAAATGAAGCAATTTACTATTCAATTTTATAAGCTTAATAACACAATTTTAAATGTCCTTCAAATGACCTTTATTTGGCTGGTACTAACATGATTTACAGGTAAGCGCAGTATAAAGAACAATGTACAATTTTATATGTCTTGGTATATATTGTTTAATATGAGCTAATAGTTGACTTCTTGCATTTAGACTAAATTTTTCAAAAAAAAAATCATATTATAATAATCAGTTAAGCAGTAAAACATATTTTTCATGTCTGTTTGTCTGTTATAATCTGGATTAATTCTGCATTTTTACTGACTTTGTTCCAGCTAGGAACAAAAGGATTATTAAAAGGATTAATTATTGCCAATAGGCATAACTGATCACTGTTAGTATAAGCAACTAATGAAGATGCATTACAAGTCTAATTACATGTAGTGCCTAAAAAAGCCCAAATGGAAACATGCTTGTTAAAACAGCATGACTTTGGTGCTAGAAATCACACCTCAGATGCAACCAGTGATTAAATATGCAAATAAACCAGTGCGCGTACTTGACTAACCACCAACACAGGCACACGCTGGATGCAAACTAGGACAGAAAAAGCTCGTTCTCATTCACTCCTAGAACGAAAAAAAAAAAAGAAGAAAGAGTGTGTGTGAAAGAGAGAGAGAGAGTGCTAGAAAATGAAAGCGAGAGCAAGCGAGAGATGGCTCATTTGGAATCCTACAGGGAGCCGGTTGCTACGGCAACAGGGAAGGTAGCCATCTCCGTAGGGAGGCGTTGCTACAGCAACTGGCCTCTGTGGCCAAATGATGCTGCTGTAGAGTGATGTTAGTTGGAGGGGAGAAGGGAGGGGGGGAGTGAAGGGGCATAAAATGTGTGCATAAATACTTAAAGCGAAAGAGCGCAGGGGAATGAGACAAGCACAGACACAGAGAGAGACAGAGAGGGGAGGCCGGCTGGGCAAGAAGCACATGTGTCATCATGCCTGTCGTGGTGCAGACTGACGTTAATTAGGCATCCTGGAGGTGTGAGGGAACAAAGCAAGGGGTGTCACACCAGACAAGAAGGGGCAAACCCGCTTGCCCACACCCACCCCCACACAAGTCTATACATGTACACACCCACACAGACGTAGACATCAGAACAATGCCCTTTATTCATTTTTTTCCTTTGTTGATGTATTTGCCTTTTAACATGTTTGTTTGTTTTTTTGTTTATTTTTGAATTTTTTTAAAAACATCTGATGCATCTGACTCAGTGGAGATCCCCTGGCCGCCAAGGTATCTTAAACTTGTATTCTGATATGCCAAGCTTAATCTAGTGACGTTGTAGATTTCTACTTGCCTTCAGAGACGGACTATTTTTCACCCCTAAATCAATTCTACTGCATAAGGACTGTGAACTCGAAAATAACAAGCTGACATGTCAGGTTTTATAGAGTCGACTTCTGGCTTTACTTCTTATACTATTGCTTAAGTGACATCATAAAACTTTTGTCTGTTTAAAACAATCATTTATTTTCGAACAGCAATTTGTTGTTAGTCTTTCAGGTGGTCCTGACGAAAGGGTCGCCACAGCAGACCATTCAAACTTGTCACAGGTTTTACACTGGATGCCTTTTCCGACGTAACCCTCACGTTTGATTCGGATTTGGGACCGGCACTGTATAATGTATACAGTACTAAAATACTAACAGCTATATTTTATTCTTTATTTTATGTAAATAATTAGGATTCTTTCTTTCTGAACCCAAAATGTACCTTGGTAGAAACAGAAAATGTGAGTGCGGTAAAACTCAGGTATATCTGACGGACAAGGATTATGTCTAAAAATAAACTTGCAATAAGATTATCTATGAAACGGCACAGGATGGCGTGACTTTAACTCCTGGGACTCCATGTTCTCTCTGTGTATTCGTGGGGTTTCCTCTGGGTTCTCTGGTTTCCTTCTACTTCACAAATGCTGTGCTGAATGGCCCTTATGTGTGTGCATTGTACCTACTTAACAAAATAAATATAATATAATATAGTACAATGTAACATAATAAAATATAACAATAATAAGTAACCGTGTGTATTTTAAAATATAATTCCTCTTTTATTCCTAAGCGGAAATTTGCCGGTCAGAATTATGTAATTTCCCCCATCAGCGCATTCAATAGACCGAACTTTCCTATGTTTGGGTTTTGTTAGCAATTTTCTAACCGACTACCTCGGATGAGTATACTTGGACTGTATAGTCAGTGTTGTTAGTTCAACAAACAAAGTTTAACTTTATTTCTGTTTGTGGACGCACCCTTGTTGATTTGGCGTCGCTCCGTAAACACAGAAAAACTCCGATTCGGGAGCTGGCATTTAAAAGACATGCTGCCGATTTACTCTGTTTACTGGTTTGTGCAAAAATAGCAACAGTGCAAATAATGTTTAAAGGATAGACGCTTCATTCAAACATCCATTACTTTAAATAATTTATGCATGTTTCTATGCGCTTACCAACATGTCTATTCATGTCTGTTTTTACAATGTGGCTTCATCCAGCAGTGGATTTTTACTTTCTAATTTTAAAATGCATCACACGTGCATGGGACCAACAACAAAGCAGATATAAATAAAAAAGTATCTAGAAATGGAGGTTACGCAGTGTATCACTACATTTTTAAGAGAACATGTGAAACGTCTCAAGAGAAAACGCAGCTGTCACTTTGATGTACACTAAAAACAAGTCAGGGATGGGAACAGAGGCTCTGAGTGCTGCGAGAAAACAGGAAACAAACACAGAGATACGAGATGCAGACGGATGCCATCTTGCAAAATCTCAAAAGGAAACCGAAGCCAGTGGAGCAGAAACGTGTCCGGTGTACAGGCGAGACCGGATACTTCCTGCGTATGTAACATTCGGATAAAAGGAAAATCATTTGATGGGTGTTTAGCGCTTTAAGCAAATAACATACCGTAAAATCCCTATCCTAAATGCATAAATTCCATCAGACACACCTGCTTGTTTAGCTTGACAGATATGGCAAAATAGGAAAGAAAAGGAAGTGGAAGCAAAACGCTTTGAAATGCATTTAATCTGCTCAAATCCAATCTCACTCAATGCACTAATCTGTAATACCATGGAAGGAACAGGAGGCGAATCCACTCCAGGATTAGTGATTCGACGACACAGAGAGAGAGAGAGAGAGAAAGAGAGAGACAAACCATGCATATGTGCTCAGGGGCAATGAGGGACAATGATTTGTGATGCTCGTATTAAAAAATTAAAAGGACCGGAGGGAATATCAGTGCAGCTGTGACGCCAGTGTCCACTGATCCAAAGCAAAAAAGCTCAAACATCTAACAGAATATTAAAACTAGCAAGGTGTGAAATCCACTAGCTAGGGTGGTCATGCTGACATAGCCGGATCATGTCTGGTCATTGTTAGACATGTTTTAATTCTTCTCCAAATTGCTTTTTTAGCCTCAGGGCTGTGGGCGGTTAGCAGTGCTACTGTAGCTAGGCAGTGTGATTAGCATGAACCGAGACTACATATCTCTCAAATACGCTTTAATTCCAGTACTGACTGTTGTATTTGGGATGTTGAGGATAATTAGTATTCGGTATACTTGTAAAAAAAATTATAATTGATTACTAGTCATGAGTCAAAAACTGCTAAACACCTTTTTAATACTTTTACTTTTTTTTTTTTTTTTTTCTCTGATTTTTTTCCCCAATTTAGTCGTGTCCAATTCCTCCCCGTCACTAGGGGGCTCCCACATTAAGCTACAGTATTATTACCACTCAGTCAGTCGGGAGGGATGAAGACCGTCGTATGTTTCATATTAAATCTAGCCTTTAATGTGTATATTAATTACATAGGTAAATATAAATAGTCTAATTATGTAAACAATAATCTATGTAATTGTTGGTTTGGTAAAGTCTTTTGTGAAGAAATGTTTACTTAACCCAAATTATTTATTTATTTATTTATTTATTTATTTAGTATTGGCGTATTGAGAATAAAAGCTATCAGAATAAAAGTCAAAATAAAAGCTGAAACACTGTAACAATATTATCCAAACTGTAAAAAAGACAAAAATAAAAAAATAGATCAAATGTAGGGTGTGTCACTTTGTTGCTTTTTATTTATTTATTTATTTATTTATTTTAGATTTATTTATTATTTTTTTTTAGAATTTGAACTAATTCCCATCGAGGGTACAACTACCAGTCAGTGAGAGCCGAAGACTTTCACGTGTTTCCTCCAGGTCACGTGACGCCAGACGACCGCTTCTTCCGCTAGCCTGCGCTCTCAGACGCCTGTGATTGGCTTTCATTATTATTTTGAGTGCAATTTATGTGAGATCTGTAAAGTTTCTCTCATCCCTCCTCCCTGGGAGAGCTTGGCCAATCAGCTCTCTCCAGGCCCCCAGCTGCGGGAGGTTACAGCTTCACCTACAGGGATTTAAACCCACGAACTGCGGATGATGCTCGTTAGCACTGTGCCACTCAGGGGGCCAGTCAATTGCTTTTTGACACCACCTCATTACTGTATGTTTACACCTGTAATTGCAATCGTAAGCAATAATAAAGGGAAAGCAAAGCGAAAATATGAAGCATGAAACAGGTGGAGCGAGAGACATGATGGATTAGAGCGATGTTTAGCTTTATGTAAATGACAAGTTGAGTATTCGGCCAGCTACTAATAGGTGTAAAGGACTGTCGTAGCGTGTTTTTTTGTTTGTTTGTTTTTAACCACACGTTATTTTTTCCCCAATATATTTCATCACATCAAGCTATTGATTATAGAAAATGAATGGTAAAATTATGCAAAGCAAATATATACATACATACAGATCCTAGTACAGGCCGAAGCTTATCCAAAGTGTTTATTTTTTCTTTCTGAATGTTAATGTAATGAGAAGACGTCTGATTTGTGATCGAATAGGTGGTTTTTACATACGGTCTGTGCTTGCTTATGTGGATATCCCACTAGGAGCGTAACCATGGTAACTAAAGATTGGAAAGCCGACAAGCAAATATTGGAGTTGAAAACGCATTGCCAGTGTGAGCACAGAATACAACCTGGTAGAAAGTTTTCTCTAAGGCATACAAATTTGGTGATTTGAGAAGACATACAGTGCGCACTCGTTCAAAGTGGGTCCTTTACAAACATTGTCAGAGGGATTATGCTCTAGGTACAGGATTACTGCGACTATGTAAAAAACACAAAGAGCGCAATAAAAGCCCTTGAGGCACCTGTCGTATGCAGATAGCATATCCATCGAAAGCTTACATAAAGGCACCATGCTAATCTCACTTAACAATGTATTCCTACTGGCAATATTGGTTCTATCTAAGTTCAATTAGACTTGTGGTGGATTTCTCCACTCAGCAAACATGTACAAGCACAGCTGGCAAAGCAGCTGGAGAACTCTGCTACCAACCGTTCTCTGGGGGGGTTAATGGTTCTGGCTTGCTGTAGGTAAAAATCAAACACACTAAAGAACGTTCAAGTGTGCTGGAAGATACCTTGATGTTTAAACTTCATAGCAAATGCATTATCAATGATATACAGTATAACTATACAGTATAACCACCAGGATGACTGGGAAGTACCATATGGATTTCCTAGAGCTGTGCGATTTAATCATATACGCAGTTTAATACAATATTTTGTCAGTTTTTGATTTAAAATCGGTGAAACGATTGATCTACAGTAAAATTGATGATTTAAAAAAAATATACAGTATATGTACCACAGCTTTAGCTTAAATACTCACATTTTGCAAGATTATCGCTTCTTCTGCTTTTGAGTTTATGTGCGGTTGGTGCAATACTTACACCCATTGGACTGGAGTTTGGAGCAAATTACAAAGCATAGTAGTTTTTAAGGCTTCAAAAAAGCAATATACAAAGGTTCTACCACATATGAACAACAACCCGCTTTACAAATTTTCACCTTTTGCAAGAAATTTGCCTCTTGCAAAGGTTCTTGCATATATGTGAGAAGCGTCGCATGTCTGGGAGCTGTTCGAAACTTGTTTGCGTTAGTGGAAAGCCAAGTGAAGCGAGTTCTGGCTTTTTATTTATAATTTTTTTGCCATTTTGTGTAACATTTTGCGAAAATATAGCACCATGGGTTTTAAAAATGTTAGCAAGGATGGTAGCAAGAAGAAAATAGAGCCACTTTCAGTTTCGTTTTTAAATCATTAATTAAGGTTAGGTAAGGTTTATTGTATATATATTTAATATTTTACTTAATTTACATGTCTTTTCGAAATGTTTTGATTGTTTTTATATGCAAAAATATGATTATAGTGTTGGAACTTGGTGATATTTTTGGGTGGCTGGAATGAATTATCTGCGTTTACATTATTTTCCATAGGAATATCAAATATCGCCATAAGAACTCTTCCCTGGAACGGATTCAATTTGTATGCCGAGGTACCGCTGTGGAGAGAAATCAGTCAATAAACGTTGATGCTGTCGAATCGAATCGAATCGGAAATAACAATGCCCAAAAAAATCTAACTGAACAGACTCCCCAGGATTCGCAGCTTAAACATTTACCGTGCAGTAACTCCTAAAAGGCTGAATCAGAGCTGTCTGGTGCTTCACTTCTGTTCAGAGCTTCTGCATGAAGAGCTAATGCCTTTGTATTTCCATAATTGAACTCCCGCTTGATTCACATATAGAACATGGCTGTCTGTTGAGAACAATGGGCTTCTTTTGTTCTCCTCACTGACGTTGGAAAATTCAACTACGTGACTCATCTACAGTAATCAGAATCATCTTTGTGGTTATCGTCAGCCTATGTTTAGCGATTCCCTTTCATCGGCTGATTAAAAAAGCTTGTTTATTCGACATGCTTATCTATATTTCATCGGCTGCATCGACAGTGCGAACACAATCTCAACTTTGCCTCATGTTGTGTGTTTTTTCTCTTTTTCTTTTATTCTTCTTCTTGAGAAACGATTAAGCAAGCTTCTGAACTCAAACCAAATTAGTCAACAGAGAAATCAACAGAAGTGCTCACTGGATTAAAAAAATAAATAAATAAAAAATGCAGTGGTTTTGCCAAGAAAGGCCAAGCTAAGACTCGTCTGACACCAAATGGAACGTCAGGAAGGTGAAAGAGCTACAGTAGCATTGGTGATATATTAATGATATGATTAAAGATGAATTAGATTACAGTATGTTTTAAGTGCCGCTATTTATGGAATAAGTCTGCAGATTTTCCATTAGCAGGCATCCAGAAAGAAATAAACTCAGCAAGATGGTATGATAGTTTTGTATTGTATTGTTATGTTATAAACGATGGAAAAGAGCTCCGGTCGCTCGGCCAAGTGAGTGGAATGTGGGAGATGGAGAAAGGTCAGAAAACATCCCGTACGTAATCAGGAGCAGCAGGCGTTATCAAGCCCACTTCATATCTGACGAAGTTTAGTGAGTCACACGGTACCACGCACGAGAGAGAGAGAGAGAGGGAGAGAGAGTAGTGTTATGTAGAGATTCAGGGGTCTGGCATCTGTATTAAACATGGGTATGTTCGGTTGAAATGCAGCTTGAATATTCATTTCATTATTTAAATTTATTTATCAGTTTACAGTAATTTTTTCCACCCAAAAATGGATTAAAAACATAACATTTTCATTTTACTTTTGATTTCACATTATTGTAGATTATTCTCGTTTACACCTATTATTATGGGAACGAGCCCAAACTTTAACAGTGACAGCTTTTTTGATGGCTTTTAAAAGATCTAGTTGGAAATTTAGAGGTATACATTAATTATACAGTATATCATTATTTCACCTTTTTTAACTACTTTCTACTGTGTGCAGTGTCTCAACCTGAATGTGCAAGTATATACGCAAAAAAAAAAAAAACGCATTCTGTTATCGTGTGTGTGTTTTCACATGACTCCATCCCATCCAGTCTGCAACATAGAAGCACCAACTCGGGCAGAATGTACCAAAGAAAAATGCCACATCCATTGTTTGGATACATTTTGGCTGTAGCGAAGACGACACCGAACAATAAGAAGTCAAACGTAAGCGCTGGGAAAAAACCTGCGGCACAGTCACTTGGGGGTTGGGATGGCCCAGTGGCTAATTGTAAGGTCACAGGATCAACCCTCATCACCGCCATGTTGCCACTGTTGGGCCCTTCGGCAAGGCCCTTAATCCTCAACTGCTCAGACGTACAGTATAATGAGATACAATGTAAGTCGCTCTGGATAAGGGCATCTGCTTAACGCCGTCAATGTAAATGTGATCAGGTTACCGAACAGGAATAATGAGAGACTGACAAGTACTGTACGTAGCACCAAGTACAGGTACCTCTATAAAGAAGCTGCACAGTGTTATGAAAAGGATTCAAATAGATGGAAAGAACTAACTTTTCCCATTTCCTACTATGTTGCAAAGGATACACATAGAAATGTTCATAGTTGAAGATATTTACATTAATTCTAATCGTGTTCAGGTAAACATGATGGGTAGCACTACTACCCAAGGTATAACCTATATAGCTTCGTGTAACCAACAGTCCATAGTTTATATACTGTATTTTATATCCAATTTTATTTCCAAATATTTCAAATTAACCCAAAAAATAGACATACTGTACATTGCCTTGTTGCATTCTTTGTTTCATTTTATTTTATTACAAAAGAAAAAATAATAAAACATGCAGAAAGCAGCCCAAGATTTATGCATGAATTTTGGTGATCTTATATTAGGCAACAACAACAAAACACACTTAAATGCATTTTTGGTTTTAAATACAGTATGTCAATGTAATGAAAATATTAAGGCTAAGACTTTTTTTTTGCTCCGCGTACTTCCTGCCTTTGCCGTTCAGCGTTCAGGAGTTTCAGCCTCCTATGCACTATGATGGATTATTTGTATTTTCCCATACACACACAGACATTCGTTATTATCGACATATCTTTCTATATATTTTTTTGGGTTTGTCACTCAGGCTTCACTGTGCTCGTCCAATCTGTAGCGCTTGATTGCAGCTTCATTTGACATTCTGCTCTGGCGGAAAGACCTCTGAAGCAGACGGAGTGTGTAATCAAGCAGCAAGGATACAAACCATGTCTCAATCTGAATGGAAGTAATTGAATTTCCAAAATGAAAAAGCCCCTTTGTGTGTCTATAGAAAGAAATCGAGGCTCGCCGATGCCGTCCTTGATGTAGTCGCAATTATGTCTATAAAAAGGAAGCCGATTACATTTACGCGGAACAAGTGACACAAGCCCGTAATGAATGCTTAGGACTGAGCGATGGATGCCGGTTCGCAAAAAGAAAGTGCAAGAGTATAAGGTGAAATGCTTAGTCGCATAGTTCTTCGCATAACGGATGTACGGTGATGAAAAAAAGTGTTGTGCTTTTTTTTCCTGAAGTATCTATAACAAGATTGTGCTTGTATACATCTGTACGAGCCAGCGTGTCGAACGTGACACAACGTTCCCAAGTCAGTAAAAACGAACGATAACGAACGATAACCTTGTTCGTCAGTTCCAATGAGAATACAGCAGGATTTCGAACAGTGTGGACACATTTATGTGTAGGAGTGAAGGAAAGAGAGATTCCAGTGCAGAGGAGGAATGCGTTCGCTAGAAAGGACGTGGGAAAATCCTGCTTCTCACCACAGCCTCATCGTGACGAGATACAAGCGGAAGCATTGGGAATTTACTTGCACTTTTCAGTCACGACCCTGAAACACACACACACACACACACACAAAGATGACAGATACAGTACTGTGCAAAAGTCTTGCGCCAACCCCTCATTTCTGCATAATTTGCTTTCAAAAAGACGGACTTTCTTGTATTTTTAATGCAGTCTTGAGGAATAGTTCTCCAGGATTCTTTTTCAGTCCAGTCCCTCTATCTGACCATAAAAAAAGCAAAAAAATTAAACAAAACATCCAACGTTTGGCGTGAACCGGTAAGAAACAGGTGCAGATGATGACAGATGATCAGGCCAGTGATTAGTACATATACTGGTGATGCTGAATGCTGAGTGGTTGGAACAGACGAGAGGGGAAATGAGGTCGCTGCTGAGGTCGTTATATAAACAAAAACAATTTTTTATTGTATCTCTAGGTCCTTTGCAGCCTGTTGCAGTAAAACATTTGCATTTATTCTACATCCTTTGATTTAAATGAGGGTCATGTCATCTCCTCCTGCTATGTTGTGCATCCTGACATGCTTTTCTGCTCACCACGGGTGTAACGAGTGATTATTCAAATGGCTGTATGTTTCCTGTCAGCACAAACCTGCCTGGCCATTCTCCTCTGATCTCATTTATTAAGAAATGATCGTGCTTACAAATCTATTACTTTCTACACCAGTTTGTTTCAACTCTGATGAATGAAAGATAACCGATCCAAGTGGTACCTCATGGTGGCCCGACATCTAACCAAGACCATCTTTTCCCTTTAATTTGTCCCTTTTCTCTTTATAACAGTATAGAAATGCACATATCAAAATTTCTTTATCTGTAATTACTCGTACTGATATTGTTCATCCAGGAGCTATGTGTCACTAGAACGCGTTTCAAAGCACACACTCAAAGCCTCTTGGCACCACACATGACCGCAATGAGGGCCATAAGTAAACCACCGCTTTTACCCATAAATAAACCCAAATGGTATACACAGCTTGTGCACTTGCATAGGTATCGACATCTCCCTGTCGGCTCCCAAGCGGCTACCAGGAACAGTAGCAGCTGAACTGGCGATGAGGTTTTGTTTAGGAGAAATGGGCGAACGTGGTGTCGTCCAATACGGCTCGCCGATATGTAGCGTAAAACCTGATGAGCACTTCCGAAAAACACTACGACTACCACTACCAAAAATCTGAGTCTTAAATGTACAAGAAGAAACTAAAATAATGTCCTTGTTTGGATTTAAGACAATAAAGACAGCAGTAACCGTCATATTTTTCTTAATAATCCATAATGATGACTGGGTTTGACAAGCACCACTTCCTGGCTATAATATAAAGTCCAACAGGTGCTGTTGTGCACGAGGTGGAGACTCTGTCCCAGATCATCCCATGTGCAGATCATCTGCCATCTGCTGCCCCATCCACCCAGCTGGCCCGGCTAATGCTCTGTGATAATGTGTTCCGAGATCAGGCGGCCCAGCCGCCGCTCCAAGAATCCCCCGTAAAGCCGCTTTCACCTCAGCCCGGGGTCGAGACCCGAAAATGAGTGATATGGAAAGCTAAGAGCCAGCGGCTCGCCGCTGCGTTTCGGTGGCCAGACTTCAAGTTAGCGCTAATTACAACGTGCAATTAGCATGTGGTGTGTAATTAACAACAGGTACTAAGAGGACTCGTGGCTTTGACCGAACCCGAGTTCCAAACTCTTTTATCGGTTTCCGCAGTAGCTCGGCTCTTCTAATCAAGGCCCCGGCAGGCAAACGAGGCAGAGTGCTGAATAATTAATTAATCTGATTACAATGATAAATGCGGCAATCTTTGCAGCGCTAGTAGAGGTTATGGATGCGGAGAACGAGAGGGAGGAAATGAGGAGTGCAGATGGGGGAAAGTGGGGAATAACAGGAAAAAAACAAGAGAGCGGAGAAGGCGAGGGAATACACAGAGAGATGGAGAGAATAAAGGGTTAAGAGAACTGGGCAGCCACCCACTATCGGGCCATCTGTGCTGCAAAAACACAGAACATACAGGCACATTTATGTGTGTGTGTGTGTCTGTTTATTCCCAATTATACGTATGTTGTCATTTTTTTACTTTTTTTTTCTTTGGTTGTCATAAAGCTGTAGGATGAGTAATGTGTGTACCCGACGGCCCCTAACTTGTATTATTAAGCAGGCTGAACATCACGTACGAGCCCCTAACGCCATGGAGTTGGTACCAAAGGTTAAAAATAGCTGAACTCACCCAGATTCAGACAGCTAGAAGAAGTTTAAAGTCTCCGAGGCAGAACCTTTTTTCGTATACACGTCTCTCAACTGTGAACCAAGTCTAATTACTACCTACATACTGCAATTGTTCCAGCCTGGTTTTTACTTTATTTATTTATTTAGTCATAAAGATGGATTGTCTGTCATCATTGCACCGGGATCACAAGACGCCATGTGCTCATATGTTAGAGGTCCTGATCTATCCCGTCATTATGATATGATCCTCATTAGATGTGTGAAACATCTATTTAAAGCAGTCAATAGAATTTTTTTTACATATGATGCCAGATGTAATTCAGTTAATGTGCAGACAATGTAAAAAAAAAAATATATATATATATATATATATATATATATATATATATATTCTAGTGACCAGAACTGACGGTATCACTGACTGTTACTCAAACCCCAGTTTTGTTCTTAATACTGTACACCCATTGTTGTAATATACAGTATTGATGTTGATTAGGGCTGCAGCATTTGATCATAAAATCTGATGATTGAGATTATTTAGACACATAATGTATTGGATTTCAAATTTTTGCCTGCCATATGTAACCATTAAATGTACTACGTAATATTCCAACATATTTATCGTGGCTAAGAGCAAATCATTGCACGAATAAACAAATTAAGATTACGCCAATATTTATTCAGTTATTATATAAAAGCAATTGCATGTCTTCACATGAATTCTTGACCATGTGGATTTTACCTGTAATAAATTGCAGGCGTTTGCAATTTTTTTAATATAGTTGTTTATTTAACAATTTAATGAATTAAATGGAGCTTCCTGGAAGAAGGTGTTTATTTAAGGTCACATGTTATACTCGTTTTTATACAGGTTTTTTTCATACAGGTAATTAATTCACAATGACAAACTTTCATTCGGCTGTTCACATCAAAGGGTCGCCACGACGGACCATTCGATCCTCACGCAACCCTCCCATTGCATGTAGTGGCTACTAGGGTAGTATGGGGTGTGGCAACCCGCCGACAGCAGGGCTCGAACCTGGATCCTAAGATCCAAAGATTAACAACCTAGAGCAGTGGACAGTTGTGGCTCAGGCTCTAGGTTGTTGATTCGGGTTGCCACACCCCATACTACCCAGCAGCACAACTAAAACCTAAAGAAGGCTAGTGGTTAGTTGCTAAGCTCTTTAGCTTTCTTTAGAGCTAAGGAATGCTGTGATAGCCTACTAGCCTAGCCTTATTTACGCTAGCTCTTAAAAATGGCACTAGAATTAGGCTGAGACGAGTATTAAGCTATAGGAGGGTATCATATATGAGGTCATAATATGGGGGAAGTCTGATTTCCACCAACACTCTGTTGATAAGCATGCCTCTGATGTGTTTTATTATACCTTAATCGGGCTTCACCTGTATTCATTGTCACTCGTACATTACTTTCTCAAACTAAATCGGTATAAATGTAAATACAGTACATACACCGGATTGGTTTAGATTGGTACAACAAAAGTGTATAAACTGAAATGTTGTTTTTTTTAACTAAAGAAAAGCATTTTTTTCTTTTTTTACTGTTATTATTATTATTATTATTTATTAATTTTTTTTTTTTTACTGTTTAATACGTCTAGGATGACATATGGTGCATGAGATGATCTCAGAAGCTTGTATCCAAATGAAGATAAGAGCACATGGGATAAATCTAGACCTGCCCACCCCCCAGTACACACACACACACACAGACACACACACAGACATTGTGTATTTACTGCAGGGCATCCTGATTGATTAAAAGTAGCTGGATTGGTTAAAAGATTTGCGACGCATGACAGAATCACGTCAGCCCTCACCGCCACGCTAGCTTACTCGGCAGGGATTCGCGATTACGTCAGCACTAAGCATGAGGTCATCCTGCAACAAAAGAAGGAGGAGGAGGGGGGGGGAGGGGGTCCCAGTGCTGAATGCTTAATTAAGCAGAAGTCAACAAGGCCAGGCGGTGACAGTAACACACTGGTCGTGGGGATCATTTCAAACTTTTACCAGTCAAAGAGGCTCGGTTTGAGCGGACATGTGTTAGAGCTAAATGTTCAGGAAGTTTAGTGACTAGCAAAGGAGCGTGAGAAAGAAAAATAATGAAAGTGCTATTTCCGGCGCTATTTGATTAATAGGATGTCTTCATTATTGATGAAGCCGAACCGCTATGTTTCAGGCTTTCTTAATTATCTTTTAATCTTCGTTTATTTATTTATTTATTTTTTTTTTTATAACAACAACATAATGGTATAAATTAGCACTTAACATGTAGCGTTAACATGCTTTTTTTTTACTGTTAATAAGTTCATTTGAATCACAAACGTATAAAAGCTTTGCATTTTTTTCCCTCGAGTACTTTATTTTCATAAATAGTTTGACACAAGGACATTGAAAACTTTCAGCACAAATCACCATGGCAACCGTAATAAAATCATTCGTCTCAGGGTCTAGAGATTATTATATATATATATATATATATATATATATATATATTTTATCATGTCATGTCAGTTTTATTGGCATTGATCGGAAACAAATATTTCACTTTGATGTCTTTAAGAGTCTTGACGTGGGTAGTGCACTAGAAACGTGTGTGTGTGTGAGCTGTTCATTCTGCAGCAATGCTAGTGTACATATTTTTGCATTTGTACACACATCAGGTAGGTGGCTGTCTTGTGGCGAACTTCCCGTCAGCATTAATATATTTGTTCAGTGTTAGAGCTTGTCATGCATTGGTGCTCGTTGAGTTTACTTAGCCATGATACGATGAAGACCTCAACAGGAGCAGCAACAAAAAGTCATACCAGAGGTTCTGAAAATATTACACTTTATTATCAACCAAGGCAGCTGGTTTTCCTTCGAGTAATTGGATACGAAGTTTAAAATGCTTGAGCTGATATTTACAAAGTCCGCCTGTATCACACCTCTTTTTTTTTGTGTGTGCAGGAGTTGATAAGGATACAAAAAGTTCTAACTGTCAAATTAAGCAGTTCTGCTTGGGAACAGAACAGGACAAGGGTGGGTGGACAGATTGCCGAGCATCTCACTCCTCCTTCTCTCTCTCTCTCTCTCTCTCTCTCTGTAGTCTGTGTAAGGAATAAAAGATCATGATGTCCAAACATGCAGTGACGGCTCAAAAGCCTACACTCCACTCATTAATTTTAGAAGCGTTTATGTAATACAAAACAGGGAGTGGGAATGTTTTTTTCAATATAGATCATTAAAAACGCCAAATCACCTACCAGTGGCCGTGTAGTTAAACGTTTTCCGACTTTAGTTTGACATCCGCTTGCCGTATCCGTTTTGAAAATAACATTGCTGCTGTAGTGAAGTTTATTTGTTGGTAGCGTATATACAGTGCTGTAGGGATTGTCCCACTATAGTACATACCCTATTATGATATAGTGTTGCTGTAATATGCCAAACCTTACCACAGTAGGCACCATAAGACTTTATACAGTACCAGGGGGCACCGCAGTAGGTACCGTGATTGTACAATGGTATATATTGTGAATACCATGCTAGGTACTATGGCCCTTGGTACCACAGTATATTGTGTACCACTGTATTTTAGATTTAGGGCGAGGATAGGGTTTTAATCCATCACAGGGTACACACACATACACACACGCTCGTTCACACACTGCAAGCAATTTGGGAGCGGCAATTAGCCTAACCTGCATGTCTTTGGACTATGGGAGGAAACTGAAGTACCTAGAGGAAACCCTTCAAGCACGGTGAGAACATGGAAACTGCAAACCACAGACGGGAATTACTATTTGAAATTGAACCTCTACACACAGTGCCGCCCAGCCGTAAGACTAAAAGCATAAATTTATAACAGTTAACTTAAAATCAATGTTTTTAAACTGAACCAGACCAACAGTAAAATTTTTACTCCAGCACTAAATCAATGTTAAAAATGTTAAAAGAGTTAAAAATGAAGTTTGGATCATTTTAGTGACTCAGGTTTTTGAATCTCATTCATCAGAATGAACAAACCTTTTTTTTTTAAGTCATTTAGTTCATTTCAGTCGTTTTGATCAGAAATAAAATAAAATGTTACATTTTCAATAAACAGACCCCTAAAGTTCCAGTAATGAAAATATTAAAATGCAGATAAGATAATATTATGATGAATAATACAGTATGAATGAACAGCTCACCTTTTATATCTTCTGGTCCGAATCGCTCGTTCTTTTGTCACATGACTCCCATAGATGCTATGCACTGCATTACACAGGAAACAGAATTGAACGGTTCTTCTCATGAGTCTTCTAGTCCGAGTCTTTTGTTCTTTTAAATCTATTGCACTGTATAGCGTCTATGGGAGTCACGTGACAAATGAACAAAAAATGATATTAACGCATTATATAATATTATTCGAGGGAAGATTTTGTGATTTAAGCATGGAGTTTCGCATGACACTAAAGTGACACCTACTGTACGTGTTGTGTGTTCATTTTATTTTGGCCATATTTTAAAGTCTCAGGAAATACTGTGAATATAATGAGCTGCTTATTCGATTATAAATCCGTACATGCCCATAATAATTAAGCTGTAAAAGAGGCTGGCTGATAGCATTATGATTTCTAATTACATTTTAACTGCCGATGCTCTGGTTAGTTTAAATATTATGAAACGCAGAGCTTAATTCTCGATACGAGGAACCATCCTGATTTAATGCTAATTAAATGCACATTGCTGCACTGAATGCAAACCAGACAGCTAGCTTTTTTTTTTTTTGTCTTTCTTCCTTATTAGGAGAGACGACAATATATTTGATTGGAGTGTAAAATGTACAATCTGGGGTTAATGGCTGATCAGTCACTGTGTGTGTGTCTTGCAGTATAACAGTCTGTAAATAAAATGCATAGGAGATGAAACATGATACTATGCGAAAACAATCAACGGCTCGTGTGATGAGGCTGAAAGTGAAGCATACAGTAGTTACCTTTGCCACCCTGGATGTTACCAACCCTTTATAACAGAATGATTTGCCAACTCTATCACATTGTGCATTTCGTTTGCGTTCGTTAATTTCCTTTCTCGTTTTTTTTTTTTTTTCAACCCAGTTGAAGTTAGTCAAAAATATGCAAATTGAAGCTTCCAAAGCTGTCCTGTAGTGGTTACTATAGCGATGAGCGTGTGTAAGTCTATTAAACGTTAATAGTCCTTTCTGCCAGAGGACTTTCCTACTAATCAGAATCAGAGCGACGTTATTAAAGTAATAAGAATGATATACTCTGCATTATAGGTCCATGTATTTGTCCTCAACTGATGTAATCTGAGCCTTGATGTGAAACAGGCTTAATGTTGTGTACTGTATGTGTGTGTGTGTGTTTACTGTTGCGTATGTGAGCATGAGATCATTAAGGCAGACCCCAGGGCTCCTGATGTAGCGATCGATAACAGGAACGCTGTCATAAAGCACCAGGACTAAGTATCGAAGCACTCTGTGTGTGTGTGTGTGTGTGAGGGCACACGTGTATGAGAAGGGGGTACTCATGATCAGAGGGTGAACAAAAGAGCAAGTTATCTTCTCAGATGTCCGGAAGTCAGTTGTGTGGCATTGACTTTCCTTCTGTGTTAAAATAAAAAATAAAAGATAGAAAAAAGAAAAAGATGGGGGGAAAAAAGAAGCCATCCATTTAGCCATTAGCTGAGCAACCAGATATGCTTGATTAGCCGGAGAAGCATGCCGTTATCTTGGCTCTCCAGAGATCACAGAAGCGCATTATCCAAAACAAACCGATCCTTATGCGTTCAAGGCCTTCGGGTTATTGACATATTAGTGGCATTGACATGGAGCACGAATGATTTTTTTTTCTGTGCAGCTGAGTGTTTGGCCTTTTTTGTTCCTTATAAAATAGTTTTTTTTTGTGTGTGTGCACATTATAAGTGTTTATAACTAATAATGTCACATCAATACCAATAGAATTATTTATAATAGGAGTGTAGTACATTTTATGTTATTACATTACATTCACATTATTGTGTATTTATTGGGGCCTTATGATGTGTGCCGTATATAACAGGCTGCAGTGTTACTTCGGCATACGAATTTAATCCATTCTTAAGACATAATGTCATATTGCGAAACGCATTTACCCATAATAAATAATTGAATGTATGTAATTTATCCCAGCCACACAAAAATATTACCAATATTCCCAATTTCCAACGCTATAATTATAGTTATTGCATATAAAAACAATCAAAACATTTAGAGAAGACATGTAGATGAAATAAAATATAATATAAATAAACAGAAAACCTCACCTAACCTTAAATTATAGGGGCAGGGGTAGCTTAGTGGTTAAGGCATTGGACTACGGTTCGGAAGATCCCAGGTTCAAACCCCAGAACCACCAAGTTGCCACTGTTGGGCCCTTGAGCAAGGCCCTTAACGCTCAACTGCTCAGATGTGTAATGAGATTTTAAAAAAATGTAAGTCGCCCTGGATAAGAGCGTCTGCTAAATGTAATTTATATTTCCTTTTGGCACCGGCTGCTTTAAAAATCCAACTTAAAGCGGCTCCCTTTTCTTCTTCCTGATCCTGATCTTGCTTGATACTGTAACATCAATGTGACCCATGCTGTCTAGCACAAAAAAATATGTCACTCGTATACCAAAAATGCTTCCTATACCAAGGCAAATTTCTTGCAAAATTTGTCTTTAAGGTGAAAACTTTTACGCCGGTGCGTTTGTATGCCGAGGTTCCACTGTATATGTGTGGTACCTTGGGGAAAACCTTTAACATTCCCTGCTATATAGTAGAGTTATGAGGTAGTGAGGGGTGTGGGCGGCTTTTTTAAACTGAAATTTTGCATTTATCTCAACCTTACAGTTCCAGTATTTAAAGATGTGTTTTTTTTTTTTTTTTTTATTAAAGTGATCCCAGCCCTACATTTACATCTATTCCATGAAAAAAATGTAAAATTAAAATTAAAGAATCATACATTATCAACAGGAAATGAGTTTTATAGGAAATTTCATTATAATTATCCACATCAGTCTCCGTCTCATAAGCCGAGCTAAAGGTCACTCGTGAAGTTTAAACACGAGCCTCTTAACATCTAACATCATCTGCAGGCAGAAGGCCAAGGCATTATCTTAGGCATAAACATATAAACATCATCATTCATCTCCTACTTTTGCCTTCATTCCTCAGTTTGCATTGTAAGTTTTGACATTGGCAGACAGAGCTTAGTGCTCATTGGCCTTAGTGCAAGTGATTGTCATCTGACTCGACCGGGGCCAGTTGCGACATCGCTGCAGTCTGGCGTTACAAAGAATTCAATTCACCCTCTTCCACCCCTGCAGTGCGAGCGGCTAATTCATCATTTGTCATGTGTGTTAGTTCATAGCCTACCTATCATTATTTCATTAACATAAGGATAATTCAGTTCACCTGTTTCCCCTTCAGTGCAGTAGAGGTAGTTCGTCAGTCATTCATCATCCTGTGTAGTAGCTTATAGCCTTATTATTTTCTTTATTAACATTTCATAGTTTTTGTTAGTAGTTCACAGTTAAATACAGATCTTCTCAAATACTTCTCAATCCTTAGTCAGATATATTTCTCCTGTTGTCAGAGTCTCTTCAAGGGCGCCTTTACTATTATTATCGCACTTTTTATATTGTAAATCTTTTTTGGGGCAATGTATTCAGGTCATACGGATGGAGGGAGTGAGCTACAAGGTCATTTAAAGCTTATTAGTACCTGTTGTTTAACTGAGTGACAGCAGGGGCAACTATCTCATATTAGCATTTATAATCACATTTACATTATTTGGCAGTCTCCCTTATCCATAGCGACGTCCATCCAAGCAGTTAAGGGTTAAAGGTGTTGCTCAAGGGCCCAATAGTGGCAACTTGGTGGTGGTGGGGTAGTCCAATGCATTAATTAACCACTGAGCTACCCATAGTGACACAACATCACTGTAGTGGTGCACTATAAATCCTCACACTGTATTATGAACATTTTCCTGCTGCAGATGTTCTAATGTTTATACAAGATTCCAGGGGTGAGAGTGTGAGAGAGTCCAGGGGTAATCTGTTTCCCCTGTTTTGTAATTATAAAATCATATTTGTTGTGATTAGAAGAAAATTGCAGATGGATTACCAAAGTCGTTGTTGCAATAGCAATAGCAGGTAATCCAGTTCTTGCTGTGGTCTAGTGTGAAAGAATGAAGTATGGATGAAGCATGCTGAGTAAATCCACTTTACTTGGTGCACCAATAAAGCACTTAGACAGAGACTCTGACAACAGGGAAAGAGATACGTAGCTGACCAACGATCCGGCGGTAAAAGCTTCGACAATGCATGCTATACTTCTGTATTTAATATTGCATTACTAACAAATAGTTTGGAATGTACCTTATGTTAATATTAATAATAATAATAACATTAGTAATCATTAAAAAAAGGATGATAAACTGAAACATGCGATGATGAATGATGAACTTGCCTCTCTCACTGAATTCTCTGTAACACTGGTCTGTATTACCAGCACATTTGCCTTCGGTCCAGTCAGATGACAATCATTTGATCTGTGGCCAATGAGCATTAAGCCCGCCTCCGCGCAAGAACAGGCTCAGACCTCTAGAATCGAACCATAAACACATAAACGAGGAATAAAAGCTAAAGCAGGAAATGAGTGATGATGATGATGATGATGATGATGATCCATGTTTATGGCTTTTCTTTTTTGTGTTTACCTGCAGCTTAGCCCAAGTTGACACCATCGAAAAAAGCCTAAATAAAAATCCAAATCACATATTTTCACAGGGCGTGCTTAAATATGTGTATAAATGAATCAGCACCATGAGTAAAAGCCCTCTCTGGTTGACCTTTGCAGATGTAATTCTCTTTGCTCTGAGTGTATCAGTGATCAGCTACGATTCAGCTCTAATAATCAGCCTGTGTTTTACACGAGCTCTGAAGAGTAGGGAGTAAAGAGTTATGTCAGGACATGCCTTTAATTTACAGATAGAAAATAAGTAGCCTAATACCTTTAGAGAATTCCAAGCTGGATCTTTTTGAACCTTTAGAAAACACTGCATCATGGGAAGCCGTCCAATATAAATACCAACTCAGCAGTTCAGGAAAGAACTGTCTTTAAGGGGATTTGTGGATTCTTACCTGTCAGCTTTGAAGCTGAAATTCACAGATGTCTTTTATTTTATGGAGATGCTACACACAGATACACACACACACACACTTATGATAATTTTACGGAGCTGCAATATTTCCTTCTCCAGGTCTAATCTAGCGGGCTTAATGGTGCTTTCGTCCCATAATCTTAGCTCCCTGCTAATGTGTTTTCTTCAAGGGGCCTCATCTACTTTACCATGTATTTATATCCCATGCTTTATATATTTATTTTTCCTCATACATTTTAATTAGGACTTCAGATATTTTCACTCCGGCCAGCACAGGCAGGCTTCCCCTTTGATCACTTTCTCATTTCTTATTTTTTTTTTATCCCCTTGGAGCATCTACTTTCCGACTGGTGGCTTGAATACAAATTGTCTTTTCCGTCAGTTTCTCTTCCTAGCATTAAAGATTAAATTGATGTGTGTTGTGCCTCCCAGTCATTTTGTTAGCATGTTGCATTGAACTCACCGAACAATGTGATTTCTAATGTTGCCCCCAAAACCTAGCAAAATACAGTCAAATCAATCTAACCCATTTTTACAGATAACTTGCTAACTTCAACGAAACAACCAGCTCCGTCTGGGAACAAGGGTCCTGACGTGATCCTCCTTGTGGCCTTTTCCTCTTTGCGGCAGGGTCACCATAATCCGGCTCCGTTGAGAGCTGAAGAGCGGCAGTAAGCTCGCGGCTGACCACCTCGCGGAGTTCAAAGGCATACTCACCTGTTTGAAGTCCCTGGGACGCGTTCCATTGCCCCGCTTACATGCCGCTCTTCCGCGTTCTGCACGCGCGTCGCACTCACACCGCGTAGTAAAGTCCAGTCTCCCAACAGCCCCCAAACTACACTCCCCGCTGTGTTTTATAGGGTGGGGAGAAGCCTGAGATCATTAGTGGCGATAGCTCACCAGCCATGTCTAATTCTGCGGCCCCGCTCCTTTGCATACCTAAAGGGGAGGCCATCTAACTAGTGAGCTTCGGAGTGAGTGAGGATATTGATTTGGGCACACGCCCATCACAGGCATGCGCCGTGACACTATGTAATCCCATATAACCAATCAGCACCCGCTCGTCTATCAAATCCACTTACCAGTCAACCCCAGATAATTTGACAAATCAAGATACCATGGTTGGTCCATCTAGTTAATCAACTCCGGATGAGCTGTCAAATCCTATAAGTAAATTTCAGTTCTGTGACATTTGTGAAACAAGTCAACACCGGATAACCTCGCAAATCTACTCCAAATCTAGATCCAAACCATCTAATTAGTCAGCACAAGATAACTTGGCAAGTCCAGGGAATCAGCCAAACCCAACTAACCTATTAACCCAAAATAATTAGCCAAATGCAAGTTACCAGTCCACTCCAGATAACCAGACAAATCCAGGTAATCAGCCAAACCCAACAATCAAATCAACCTCTATTAGCCATCTCCAACTAACCAATCAATTTCAGATCCTCTTATATTATCAAATTTAGTTAACTCGTTAAACCTATTTATCCAAACAAGTCCACATAATCTGCCAAACCCACATCAGATCAAATCATACTTAACCAAGCAAATTCAGCCCCTGAACCACACCTTTTTAAAATACACAAATAACCATTAGAATCCAGCTCCACCCCACAACACAGTCAAATCCAGCTGTTCAATACGCCCGAGATAACCAGTTCATCAACAGTTTCACAAAAAAATAAAAAACTGGCAAACTGTTCAGACTGAACAAATCGATTCAGCTCAACTAATCAATCAACCATGCATCTTTAGTTTTCACTTCGCTTTTCTCTGATCCCTTCTGTGATGTGGAAGTACCTAAGTGGCCTAACAGTCGATGAGCTTGTATTAACACCTGACTGTAGCTCTAGATTACTGCTCACTCCAGCTGCATGATGGTCCCATGGGCCATCACCCAGGAACAAGAAACACATCCCAGATCAATACCAGCATCCCAGAGCCAAGATGAGGGTAGAGTCTGAGAGCGAAAAAGGAGCTTTCAGGGGATAAGGAAGGGACAAATGAGAATATCCTAAAAACACAATGTGTGGTGATGGTAGGGAAAAGGAATAAATAGAACCAGGGACTCTATCAAAGGATTACCCTTGGAGGAACCACTGGGGAGCACAAAAGAGGCCTATATCTTCTTAGGTTAGGAACCAGATTTAAATGAAGCCACTGTAGTTGTTTAAACCACACTGTCAGTACTTGGATGATAAGTTTCTCAACTAATCCTCAGTCAATCTCTTAGTGCTGTTTTGGATGTTGTGGTAAATTATTTCAGCCTGCTAGTCGGTCTTCTTTGAAGACTTGGGAGACGGGAGAAGGGTGTGTGTAGATCAGAGATAACGGTAGGAAATGGGCAGTGATTTAGGAATGAAGATAGAAGAAGAGGAAATTGACCACATTAAGGAAGCTTTGCTCAGTGATTAGCACTGTGGTTTCCAAGAATTGTCTTGGAATACCCCATGGAATGCATGTTTACTTTATTCAAGGAGGGAAAAACAGGAAAGGGTACGCAAAGACTGGAAATGAAAACCATTTGGATTTTTAAGGTGTTTCCTTTTTCTCAAGTGGTTGTACATATGCATACTGACTTTGAGTCTGTACCCAGTATATTATATTACTGTAAGGACTGCATTTACCTTTTAACTTACCAGTTTGGTTAATAATTTATATGGTGCATAAGGACAACTTGATTGGCAAATTTATAGTAGAATGAAATTGTGTCTTATCTGTTTACAGTTGCTGCACATACTCACGTCCAAACATTCAGATGCTCATAATGATAACAGTATTTGTGTCTCTTTCTCAGGGTCTGGCTATGACGGAGGTTAACGGTCCGGTGGGAGGCCCCCTGGTGTTGGAGCCTCAGATTGCGATGTTCTGTGGTCGTCAGCTTCTGCACCTGAACACAGGGACAGGTCAATGGGAGCCTGACCCTCAGGGCCGTCAGGGTTGTTTCACCCAGCCAAGCAAGATCCTGTCCTACTGTCAAGAGGTACGGTGATGCACTCTATCTTCACTCATCATTGGGTTCTTTGATTATAATGTCATGGGTTATTTTCTTGCTTACACCACTCATTTAATTTGGTGAAAAGGTTTATTTATACAATTGTTAAGGTAGACTCCATAAACGAATTAAACTTGAGTATTTTAGTCAAAACTTTATATATAAAATAAAACAAACTACTTATTTTCAGCACCCCAAACCAATTAGATCTTATCTCAGCCAACCAGTTAGTTTACATCTCATCTCATCAGTCACAACTATATTTATACTCAACAGCAATGTCATAGCCCGTTCTTAGCCCAGTGCATTGATCTTATCGAAATATTTGAGCCATAAAAACGGCATCTAGTCTATTAAAGCTGAACTAATGATAAGTCATGTCCAAATCAGCTAGCGGGTTCACAAACCTAGTCATAACAATCTTCAAAAAGATGCCATGCAGTGTTTATTTTTTGTTTATTATGATGTCAATTAACCCCTAATAAAGACCCAAATAACCTAAATTCCTTAACTCCTCATTTAAAACCAGTCTGATTGATCAGTTAAACCTAGCGAGGTTAAACCAGTTAAACCGAAGCTAACTAATCAAACCTGACAATGAGGTTGTTTTTCTTCCTAACAATGGTTTGGCGATAGTGTATCATCATGGTACACAGAATTGAAGTATCATGAACCAGACATGCCAATCTTACCAAACAAACCTCTTGACTAGCAAGTGAAATGCCTAGTAATCTGTCAAAACTAGTTAACTAATTATGACTATAAGTACCCTAATGTGTCAGTGTTGCATTAAAACCCCAGTTAAACCCAACAGACAGTCCAACAGTTAATCTCCCCAGTCAAATCCGGGCTAATCAGTGGCGGATTATCAGTAAGAATTTCAGGTCGGTAATCCCAGCTAACATTCAGTTGCACATTACCGCCCTAAAACAATGTGCTATTAGATTCCAGTCACATGATGAACATACTGTACTATGTTATCATGCAGAGAACGTAATACATGATCTTGCATTGCAGGATGCCTCATTTATTCAGGTTCATTCTGGGCCAGATAAGCGATGGTGAATTAGATGTGCAATAAAATGGTGATGATTTTCACCATCAATCAGCAAGAGAGGTTTATTTTCAGTCTGCTCCTCAGGGGGAGGAATATTGTGTAGCCACAGTAGTTTCTCTCTCTTAAGAAGATTTGTGTTCTGCCCTGATCTCATATGGTGGAAAGATGATGCGTGGTTATTTTGAATTTTTTTCCCTGCCTTACGTCTCTGTGGAATGTGCACATTGCAAAATACTGTAAGTGGTGCATTGTTGCAATGTCATTTATACAAAATTTTATCAAAAAAAATCAAAATATGAGGAGGGGAGTTCTGTTATTATACTGTATATCCTGGTTATGTAACAGAATTTCACCTACTATTATTAAAGAACCAGGTTTAAGTAAAAATTACACTTATTTTCATTTAAGACAGGTATAATCTTAACGACTGCAGTCACTTTAGCCTTTGTATGAGCATGAATATTTTTCACATTTTAAATCTTATTTATGATATGCGTTCAAGCCAAACCAGAGCTTTTTTGTGCAGAATAAAAGACGCAGTTATGAGAGTAAAAACTAGCTTTATTTCTATATATAAATCTTGCTACACTAATGCACTTATCCCAGTGTTTCACTAGTGCTTGAATACCATCAAGGTAAAAAGTTTTCTCAGTACGACCGGAGCAGTGATCGGACTGCCTGCTTCACTTCTGACACACTGGCCTCCCAGGAACCACCTTAATGTACCCCAAAATAGGTGAAAATGGCTTCGACTGTAAGGGGATGTGGCAATAACTCCCAGCCAAGGTCCTGTAAGGTGCAAGTGGTGTTCGTGGATGATTGTGTGTACAGTTCTTACAGACAGAAGCATCTCTTCTGCAAGTAAGCAACCAAGTATGCGCTAAGTGTTCATGGGAATGACTGCAGTGGGCTTTGATTCACCTCGACCAGGATTGCTCTCCCCTAAAACTCTTGACTCCATTCAGATGTTTTACTGCAGCTAATAGTCTTGTTCATTGGTCTTAAGCCTTAATTCACATATTTTGGTTACTTGTTTAGGACTATTTCAAATTAGCATTGTATGTACTAATTTCATCATTATTTTATTTGCGTGTAAATTAAGAGATTATGAGCTAAGAGATGTGCTTTTTTTTTTTTTTACTTTTTTTTTTATCTTGAGCATCATTTCACCAAAGCCTCCCTTCTCCAGCTACTGTTACATAGCCAAGCTCAAATACTTATCCAAGCAATGCTAATGTGCTAATGTCAGATGCTGGCCATGTCTGGTGCTGGCACACTACCCCAAACTGTACACACACGGTTGGCATGGGCACTCATCCCACTGAGACCTACCACATTATAGACTTAATGAAGTGATGAAGCCAAAGAATATGTCATTTCCTTGCTGGATGCTGTAGCAGGCTGCACACCAGCCGAGGGCTTTCGCGAAGCCAGACTGTGTGTTCGGCAGAATAATCCCTCACCATATGCCTTCACACTGAGGGAATCTCTCATGACTGTCTTTTGTATTCTTAATATTAATTGAGCTTATAATAAGGTTAATCTTGTTTTATCCCAGTGGAGCATATACTGCTGATTTTCCTCTTCATCTTTTTTTTTTTTTTAAGTGAGTGAGAGACAGTAACGGAAGCTGGTGTAGAAGTGCTTTTATGTATGTATTTATTTATTTATTTTACATATAGTATATAAATGTGAACAGGAAGACAGATCATAACAGACCATTAATGAACTTTCAGCCCATCGCTTATTATTTTCCTATGACAGCATGCCCTGTTGTGATTGTTGAGATTTCAAAGCCGAAACTCTTAACAACAAAGTTCCAAAGAGGCCACACAGTCGGTGTCTGAACTGCAGGTCCATTGGTTATGAAAGAAAGAGAAAATTCCTTTATTTTTCAAGGTGAACAGTCTCAAAAGGCATTCAAACATGCCATCAACAATGAGGAACACAGGTCAAAAGTCATCGATAATCATTCATGAGCACTGTAGGGTACCTACGAAATGTTCCCAAAAGTACAGCCACAACAATACCCTTGTTACCTTCTATACACCAGTCTTTACAAAAGCCATACAATGTGTTTTGATATGTGTTTATGGGGTATATACGACAGACATCTTATCAGGTTCACTACCAAAACACTTCTGGTCTTTATTATGCCACCCTGTGGCTTCCACATGAACTGCATCACAATCAACATGAATTATTCACATATCATGACATCCCCTGTTTTTTTTTTTTTTTTTTTAAACACTTTTCACTAGAAAGTCCATAACGTGCAAAAAACAAAAACAACAAGAAAAACAAAAATATTCTGCTCAGCATCACTTAACACTTTTTTTTTTTTTTTTTTTTTTTACTATCACTCCTAACCAAACATCAGAAAATTCACAACTACTCTTCAACAAGCCTTCTCGGTTTAGTAACAATCCTTCCACTTGCTGTTTTGATTGGGAAACTTGGAAGCTTTGTAGGACTAGCATTTTCTTGTTGTGTTCCATTTTGAATGTCCACTTCACATTGTTCATATGCGTCTTCACACACCTTCTGCTGTGTCACATTTGGATTATCTCCATCCTTGGTTATGACATTTTCCTTCTTTGTCTGCATTAGAAACTTTCTGTTCCTTCTGTACTTCTTGCCATCAGGCGTCTGTACCACATAGGATCTAGGTTGTTCAGATAGGTCAGTTACTTGAGCTGGATTCCATACGCCCTCTTGCCATATTCTGACATTATCGCCAATCTGTAGTTTCTTAAGCATCCTTGTTCCTTGATCAAAGTATTCTTTCTGTTTCTGTTGTCTTTTTTCAAACAACTGCTGCACTGGTTCAGAGACCAAACAGGGTTTCAACATTTGTGACTTTGTTGGAAGTCTCGTTCTCACTCGTCTCCCCATCAACAACTGGGCTGGTGACGTCCCGATGTCTTCCAGTGGTGTATTCCTTAGGTTCAGTAAAGACAAATACGGATCCTTTCCGTCTGCCTTAGCCTTTTTGAGCAAATGTTTAACAGTTTGTACTCCTCTCTCAGCCATTCCATTTGACTGGGCATGGTGTGGGCTTGACGTTACATGAGAAAACTCCCACTCTTTTGCAAAATCTTGAAATTCACGAGAGCTAAATTGAGGTCCATTATCTGAATTTACTACCTCAGGAATTCCATGTCTCGCAAATTGTGATTTAAGATGGTTGATGACTGTTGCACTTCTTGTGTCTGATCTTAGCCATTCGACCTCGATAAACTTGGAATAGTAATCCACTAAGAGTAGATACTCCTGCTGGCCAAAGGTGAATAGATCAACACCTATCTTTTGCCATGGTCTTTCTGGAACCTTGTGTGGATGTAACGGCTCTTTGGTTTGTCGTTTCTGATGAGTTTTACACACGTCACAGCTGCTCACTATCTCTGTGATTCTCTGTGACATTCCAGGCCAAAAGAGTACTTCTCTTGCTCTACGTCTGCAACTTTCAATACCCAAGTGGCTTTCGTGAATTCTCTTAAGCATTTCAGCTCTCATTGATGTTGGAACAATGATTCTTTCTCCTTTGAATAGAATTCCATCCACTGCTGAAATTTCCTCTCTGTAATTCCAATACACTTGTATTTCTCTTGCCGCTTGACTCTTTGTCTTCGGCCATCCACTCAGGACTGTCTCTGTGAGTTTCATTAGTGTCTCATCATTCTTTGTTTCCTTTTTGAATTCATCCAGTTTTTCACTTGCCACAGGTAAATTGGAGATCACCATGTGCACCTGAGCTTCTATCTCATTATCAAGTGTACAGGTCACTGGTAAGAAAGCTCTAGACAATGTATCTGCTATATGCATCTCCTTTCCTGGCTTGTACTGTACATGCACTTGATATTTCTGCAGCCTCAGCAATAGTCTCTGTATTCTAGCTGGTGCACTGCTCAAGGGTTTTGTCATTATCACTTCAAGTGGCTTGTGATCTGACTCCACATTAATTTCCTTTCCATATACATATTGATGGAAGCGTTCTACCCCAAACACAATAGCTAGCATTTCTTTTTCAATTTGCGCATAGCGCTGTTCTGTTTCAGTCAAAGCTCGCGATGCATATGCAACCGGTTTGTCCTTTTGCAGTAGAACTGCACCAAGTCCTTCTTTCGAAGCGTCCACTGATAGTGTCACAGGAAGGTTTATGTCATAGTATCTGAGCAAAGGAGCTTCAGTTAGCATTGTTTTCAGTTTGTCGAATGCATGCTGATGCTCATCTCTCCACTTCCATGCCACATCATCTCTTGTTAGTCCACGTAATGGTTCAGTGTGTTGTGACATATTTGGAATGAACTTTGCTAAGAACGTTACCATTCCCAGAAACCGCTCCATATCTTTCTTACATTCAGGTGTTGGCATTTTCTTTACAGCCTCTATCTTGCTCTGATCAGGTTTCAATCCTTCTTTTGAAAAGACATGACCCAGGTATTTAATTTCCTCTAGGCCCACTCTGCATTTTTCTTTATTCAGCTTGAAGTTCTTGACTCTTGCTCTCTCTAGCACTTGTCTCAGTCTTTCATCATGCTGTTGTTTTGTCTCTCCCCAGATCAACAAGTCATCAATGTACGTTTCTACTCCTTCAATTCCTTCAAACAGTTGTCTTACTGTTCTGTGAAACACTTCCGGTGCTGAATTAATTCCAAAAGCTAGACGAAGGAATCTGTAACGACCAAAAGGTGTGTTGAACGTACAGAGGCGAGAACTGGCTTCATCCAGTTTAACTTGCCAAAAACCTGAATTTGCGTCCAGTACTGTAAAGTATTTAGCTTTCGACAGTCTGCAGGTTATTTCCTCAACAGTTGGTAACTGGTAGTGTTCTCTCATGACTGCTGTATTAAGATCTCGTGGGTCTAAGCAGATTCTTAATTTTCCATTGGACTTTTCCACAATCACAATAGGGTTTACCCACTTTGTAGGCTCTTCAATTCTTGCTATAACTTTCATCTTTTCCATTCTGTTCAGCTCTGCTCTCAATTTTTCTCTTAGAGTGACAGGAATCTTTCTTGGTGGGTGAACTTTTGGTGTCACACTCTCATCAATGCGAATGGTGTGTTCCCCTTCAAGACAACCAATTCCTTCGAACACATCAGCATACTCTTTGAAGATGTTTATTTCCTCACTTTTATTCAGTGTCATCACTCTCTTTATGAGCCCCATTTGCTCACATGCTTTGATACCTAGTATTGGTTGAGCATCTGACCTCACAACAATGAATTCCAGGAAATAACTTTTCTTTTTGTATTTCACTGTCCAGTTGCACTTTCCTTTCACTGGTATTTTGTCTCCGGTGTATGTTGACAGTTTCACGTTTGTTGGCTTAAGTATGTTTTTCTTGCCTGTTCTCTGTAATAAGCTGTAAGGAATTACATTGGCCTGCGCACCCGTATCGAGTTTGAATTTGACAGATTTGTGCTCCAGTTGTATTTCGACTGCCCATTCATCCGCTTGTGACTGTGAGTTTACATGCACAGCTCCAATGTAAAGACTCGTTTGCTGATCTGCGTCATCATCTACTGCATGCACTTTCCGCGATCTACACATCCTTGCAAAGTGATTCATTTTCTTGCAATTTTTACATTGTTTGCCATAAGCTGGACACGCACGTGATGAATGCTCAGTTCCACATCGTTTACAGTCAAACGTGCTTGCTTTATCTTTCTCATTCACTTTCGATTTATTTTGATAGTCTTTTTTTCGTGTCTGTCTTTGTTTCACAGTATCCACTTGCTTGCTTTCTCGAGCAGAAGCTTGTACATTGTGATCCTCTTCGTGCATTTTTTTAATTTGTGCTTTAGTCGTTTCAGCCGCTACGCAAAGCTGGGTTGCTTTTTCAAGAGTTATGTCAACCTCTCTTAGCAATATTTCTCTCATTCTATCCGACGTGATTCCACAGACAACTCGATCTCTAATGAGGGATTCTTGCAATTGTCCGAATTCACATGATTTTGCCCTTAGCTTTAACTCGGTAAGATACTGGCTGAATGACATATCCCCTTGCACACACGTGAAAAAGTTGTACCTCTCATAGGTTATGTTTTTCTTCGGGTTGCAATAATTGTCAAACTTTTCCATGATTTTCGTCAGTTTATGCTCATCGCCTTCTTCTTCAAACGTGAAAGTATTGTACACTTCAACTGCCTCTTCGCCAGCAACATGAAGAAATAGCGAGGACTGTACCTTATCTGGCTTGTTAGCTCCTCCGATAGCTGTTAGATAGAACTCGAACCTTTGCCGAAATCTTCTCCAGTTTTCTGACAGGTTTCCTTGCTGTAAATCAAGTCCAGCGGGTGGTTTAAGTCCTTCCATGGTTACAAAATCGTCTTTCGCTTTACGAATTTACTTCTGACACCATGTTTTGATATGTGTTTATGGGGTATATACGACAGACATCTTATCAGGTTCACTACCAAAACACTTCTGGTCTTTATTATGCCACCCTGTGGCTTCCACATGAACTGCATCACAATCAACATGAATTATTCACATATCATGACACAATGCATCACAATGCTGTCACTTACACTTCAACTGGAGTGTCATTTGGAATTTGTCTCTGGGTTTTAATGACCAAGGGCGAATAATTTCGTGTAATGAGTACAGATCCATGAATAGCCATCTTGGATAACTCCTAAGATCCAATAATATAGATAAAAAATTGGCAGGTGTGTGGAAACCCAAAAGTGTGTGGGGTGGCCCTAATCCTAATCCACCCTTAGGTTAACATGTTGTTGTTGTTGGTCTTTCAGCTTCTCCCATCGAAGGGTTGCTGATCCGCACAATAACTTGGCACAGGTTTTTTTGCCAGATGTCCTTCCTGATGCAACCCTCCCATTTTAACCAGGCTTGGGACTGGCACTGCATCTAGTTGCTAGGATTTGGGCATTGGCTGGGAATTCAAAGCCGGGCTGTCTGCATGGCAGGCGAGAAACCTACCACTGAGCCACCAATGGCCTTCCTGATATTAATATATTAGTATGATTTTTTAATTAGTTTGAAAATACCCTAACACAGGTATGGACATCATAAGGAAATACATTAATATATTTCCAGAATTAGCAAGCTCTTCCCATCACCTCCTTCTTCTTTACTGAACCATGATTTTTGCAGTCAGTTTCAGATTCAGTCAGTTTAACTCAATCGCTAATAAGTAAAAATCATTATAATAATTAAACAATGCACATTGGGCAATGGTGGCTCAGACGATTAAGGCTCTGGGTTGCTGATTGGAGGGATGGAGTCCGAGCACTGGTTGTCGGCCCTTTGAGCAAGGCCCTCAACCCTCAACCTCAAATGGTATATCCAGCCACTGAGATTCAATCCTAGTCCCACGTCCAGAGAAATTGTGTGTATTGCGACAGGAAACCTGAGCCAGATCTAGCAAATCAAATGACCTGATGTTTCAACCTCTAGAATAAAGTGACAAAGCCCTTGTATATACTGTACAAGAGTGCTTAAGTTGTATTCCGGGAGCTGCAGAGGGTGCATGTAAAGCATCTGTAAGGAAGGTAAAACCTGTCCTGCTGGCCGAAAAATAAAAATGCATGCTATGAGTGCGGCAGTGCAGTGTAAGCTTGAGGTGTGTATTCCCAGCTGAGCTGCGAGCAGGAGTGCTTATCACTCCACATTAATGAAGGAAAGAGCTAAAACAGGAACGAGACCCGCATTTTATCTGCAAAACGCATTGTGACTACCTCGGCTACTCCCCAGGCGCTAGGATAACAAAGCTGCAGTAAAATTACACCACACGCCTTGTTGAAATGGCTTATATTTTTTATATGCATGGCAATATTCCAAGTAAATGGCCTATTTCAGAGGTGTCCATGACTCTGGGAGTCAGTTTATTTTTATGTTCAGAGCGCTGTTGAATTGGCATGGAAACGTTATTTTGGATCGCAACAACTTGGAGTGTTATTTTGGTCATTGAAAGACATTTTAACAACAATTACCAACAACCCTGAAGGGGATTATCTTTACAACAGGATAGTGTGTCGTAATGCATGTTGTTTAGTTTTGCCTCTATATTCTTATCCATATGAAACATTTAACACCTACTGTATACTGTCTAACTTAGCTTTAATCATCACCCAGGAAATTCTCATTATTCACCTGTTTTACCAGTTTAGCATAAAAATAGCACTTTTAAGATAACTAAAATTAGAATTAATACAAATATATAGTATATATACATAAATTAATTATGTTTTCCACATGGAATATTAATTGCATGCTAGTAAAATGATTTAATCGATTATGTATTTCAGTCAATCTCAACATCGTCAATTCAGTTAACTGATTTTTTAAATTGCATGTAGTTTGCAGGAGCTCCCCATGCTTAGTGGGATTCCTCCGGGTCCTCAGGTTTCCTCCCACAGTCCAAAGACATGCAGATTAGGCTGATTGGCATTCCCAAATTGTGAATGAGTGTGTGTTTATGTGTGTGCCCTGTGATCAATTGGCATTGGCACCTCGTCCAGGGTGTACCCCACCTTGTGCCCTAAGTCTCCTGGAATAGGCTTCAGGCCCCCCACGACCCTGTATATACAGGACAAAGTGGTCTAGACGATGAGGGAGTAAGTGACCAATCAATACTGCTTCAACCTATGAGCTTTAAAATGAGCTATACCACATAAGCAGGAGAATTATCACGGGACTAAATGCTTTTATGCCATATACATCTTTCAGCAAGGTTATTACTAGGATTTAATGGTTTAATATAACATAATCGAATGTAAGTTTAAATTCACAACTAGATATTAAGATAATAGAAAGGGTTAGGCCTTCACTAAATAATTAAAACCAGGCAGTATTTCACTGTGCATAAAATGGAAGCACATCATGAAGAGGAAACCATTTGGATTATTTACGACTTCAAATCTTCTTCTCCTTTATTGTGCTCTATTAGATACCCCTCTGTATCTTACCCGTGCATTTCTGTGCAATCTTTTCTAGCTCAGTTTTGTTTATACTGTATATCATTCATGGTCCTGACTCTTCGTGTCTGTCTGTGTGTGTGTTTTTGTGTGCTGTAGATGTACCCAGGTTTGCAGATCACGCATGTTGAAGAAGCTTCCACTCCTGTGACCATCCCAGCATGGTGTAAGAAGGGATGGGGTCATTGCCAGACTCGACCTTTTATTGTCGTCCCTTATCGCTGTTTGGGTAAGTCCGAAATCAGGAACTACTACATTGTGCACTCTATCCACTTGAACTGTTCAACCCCCAGCCTATACATCCCAATGCTACTCATTTCAACGATATAATTTCTAAACCTATTCACACCAAGTCAAATCATTTGGTATCTAACCTCTTCAAACATAGCGCCTAACATTCCACTCATAATCACTCATAGCCATAGCTGCATAGCCACTCTATCCAAACCATAGACAATATTACATTCGTAGTCATTCCAACAGCAGCCAGTATGTATAGTAACAACTTCACATCTAGAAACTCCAACCCTAATCAGCCCACCACCAGCCACTCCAATACTGTTGACTCCAGCCCACAGACACTCCACTTATAATCACTCCAACCCTAGTTAGTATACTTCTAGCTGCTCCCGGATTCCTTTTTTCACAAACCCTGGTTACACCAGTCATAGACCAACTCGTACCATCATGTTGCTGCTTTAGTACTTTTTGAACTTTGAGGCACTCAATTCTAAAGGCAAGTCACATCCAGCTGCTCCACCTCTAGCTACCTCTTCTACCTATTACCTCCAAACCTAGCCTTAGTTAATGTGTTCCTAAGCACTCCACCTCAAGTGTAATTAGCATGAAGGCAGGCAACACTTGCTCTACCCACGGTCATTCCAACCCTAGTCATCTTGAGCTGTGCCATTTTGTAGGTACTCTTTACAGCCAGTTCAATCCTAGTCACTCTCGCCTGGAAGCATTTCTTTCTTTCTTTTTTTTTTTTGCTATAACCAGGGCCGCTGCATCACCTCGGCCATATCCGTTTCATCATCTTGCATCGTCCCCATGCCATTCGGTCATTAATAAAGGGACAGTGTAGGCTGCTTTGCATATTTAATGTGAGGTTTCGTATGCAGTTCAGGGTGAAACCCTTATCCCCTGGAGGAGATGGAGATTGCGGTACAAAAATACAGATTGGTAGCTTGCAGTGCAAAGCTGTTAATTATGATGAACGAGCAGAATTTGCACTCACAGCTGTTTCACTTTAGTTGCCCTTGTCCTTGATTTCTGCACAACACACATAATCATTTCTGATACAAGTGTGCTACGTCAGCCCAAATGGGCAAATGTTATTTGCCATTTCTGATTATTTTTACTCCAACATTGTCTGCCATGAAATGAAAGATTTAAAGTTTTATTTTTACAAGCATCACATCTGACAACTGGTATTTTGATTTAGACTCTTCCCTGGTCATTCAGAAGCCTCCATTATTCCAACCATTTATATTTGTGTATTTCTGTCATCTCTCTGATCTCACCATCCACTTTACAATCTCTAACTCTTGCTCTATCTCGACAGTAGGCGAGTATGTGAGCGAGGCTCTTCTGGTTCCAGACCGCTGCCGTTTTTTGCACCAGGAGCAAATGGACACCTGTGAGAGCTATGTCTACTGGCATAACATCGCCAAGGAGGTGAGAACAGTTTTCTTAAAAGCAGTTTGTTTTGCAAAGAGGTGCCAATTTGTTACCTCCTTTTCCTTCAATCAAAAATAGTGTATTGGGCAAACTCTATGTCATGTGTCAGTGGGAATGGAACACCAAGGGATCAGATATAATTTGGTTTGTGAGTCATCCTCAGGAATTGAATCACACATTGAGCCTGATATATGGTACATGGAACTAGTTCGAATATGTTTGTGCTTGCATTAGTAGTAGAGTAATGAAGTGGATTCATAGATAGATTCATATAGATTTTAAATGAAAATAATCAACTAATTTGCATCTGGATCTTAGTAAATTGTTCAGGCATTTATTGGGTCATTTCCAAAAATGTTATGCATGAACTATGATACATTTACAGTGCAGTGAAAAAGTATTTCCCCCTCCTCCTGATTAAAATTTTTTTTTTTTTTTTTTTTGCATATTTGTTCCTTTACATCTGGCATAAAACTAACATAAAAAGAAACATTATACCAACAGTCTTATCAAGCTCATCGGCAGTTATCGCAAATGCTTGATTCTAGTTGTTGCTGCCAAGGGTTATTAGGTTAAGGGGTCAATTACTTTTTCACCTAGGACCAGGCAGGTTTGGGCAGCTTTTTTCAAATACATGAAATCATTACTTGAGAACTTCACTTTGTATTTACTTTGTGTATCCTTGTGTAATATTAAATTTTTTGATGATCGTCACAATCATTTAAGTCACACGTACACAAAATAATAATAATAATAATCAGGAAGGGGCAAACCTTTTTTTTTTTACTCCACTGTTGTTTGGACTTAAGTTAGGCACTTATAGTAAAAGAGTGAAACTGAAGCTCACCACGTGTGAGGACAATTTCAAATATAATGGTGATTAAAGACAGTGAGTTGCTAGGTAATAGCAAAATGTAAAGTAATAGTGTAGACATGGTGGTGTATTATCTTTAAGAAAGCAAATGCAAGTTAAAACATATTGTGAATGCTGTTGGCAAATGTTTGGCGAATATCTAATGTAAATCTTTTAGAATAAAACTTTTCTAGCAATATTAAGCCATAGCTTTTTTTACTCTGTCTCGCACAGTTTCTAAGATACTGAAAGTCATTTGATAATCTGTAATAAAATAAAGATTTTGAAACCATTAGTGTCATATTAAATGGCAGTATACTATCTGCTGTTCATATGTAGTAAGTTACGCACAAAATTGTCATTCCTGAGGTTACTTGCAGATAATCACAGCATAGCTGCTAAACGAATGTACAGTGGAACCTTAGATTACAAGCATAATTTGTTCCGGAAGCAGACTCATATTCCAAAATACTCGTAGATCAAAGCAAATTTTCCATAGGAAATAATGGAAATTCTAATTATTCGTTTCACTCTCTCGCTCTCTTTCTCTCTCTCTCTCTTTCGCCTATAGTGTCTTTGTGTATGTCACACACACACACAGTAAAGGCGAGAGAGTGTGTGAAACAGCACCGTGTCAAATTATACACACGCACACACATAACTTAACGACAGAGAGGGAGAAAATTGATTTTTAACCTCTAATGAGACTTTCTTTTGTTTTACATGTACGCACACACGTGTGTTACAAGAAACAGTACGTGTGCGCTGTACACACGCACTTTTAAACACAAAATAAAATGTTTTACACACACACACACACACACATGGTCACAGTGTTATAGTAAATAGTACACGTGTGCAGGGATGTTGATTATACCAGTAAGAGACGCGCACTAAGACGCAGGGGAGACGATTACCCACAATTCCACAACGCAAGAGAGAAAAACCGTTGGCTCAGTTGTAATCATGTGACGCTCGGCGTCAAAACAAGAAGCGCATGCGTAATACATGATACTCGGTACCCATTAACCAAGACTTGCTCGTTTTTCAAGTCAAAATTTATTAAAAACCTTTGCTCGTCTTGCGGAGCACTCGCAAACCACGTTACTCCCAATCCGAGGTTTCACTGTATTTGCGTAGATCTTGATTGGTCTCTCAAACTGGAAAATGTATATTTTAAGAAAATAGCATCACAGCTGACCTCTAACAGTGCTTAAAAAGGGTATATAAACACACCACCAAGAGTGGACCACTTGGTTGACGGCATATCATTATAACAGGACATTGACCAAACAGCAGACGCCCTGTGGAGGCCAGGGGACTTTACTTGTTAGAGGTTTGCTGAGCCAAACAGATGACACGTTAAAATCTAAACAGTCTTAAATCCTGTAAGAAATCACAGGCCAGTGTATTTAGTTGTGACACTTTTATGTGGAAAAGCAGTTTAAGAGCGAGGGAACAGAATGTTGTTTTAATGTCATGACATTTACTTTGGAATCTTTTGGAACATTCTGTTATCCTAATTCTGTCATTTCCTTTTTCCCCCTGATCTGCCTCCCACTTTCTGTTGTTCATTTCCCTCGCCAAAAAAGCCCCTTTTTGTAATATGCATTGTTAAAAAAATCTATTTTGTGACAAATGACCAATTATATGAATTTATTACACAAATAAAAGTGAAGTGGTGGGTCAAATGGTTAAGAGTTACTGAGTTACTGATCAGAAGGTTGGGGGTTTGAGCCACAGCTCCCCCTAGTGGCTACTTTTGAGTGCTGTATCCTGGATAACCCTGTGTGCCGACCTGAGCTTTCTAACTGGGATGTTAAAAAATAAAATAATAATTCTGTAAGGTACTGTACGTGACAAATTATTAAATCTTATTTTATCTTATATTGGGGATTAACATTAACACCTGAATGCCAATTGTGCCCAGGTTTGATAGCTATGTTGATAAAAAAAAAAGGTCGAGCTCTAATTTATAAGAAAAAGTTTTTCTACACCAAATAATTCCTAAATTATTAAGCAATATGAAAAAAATGATCTATCATAGCGCAGGGTACTTACAGACTTTTAAGAGTTACAGTCATTTTGATAAATTAATTATTATTAATCTGACTTGAAAGGCGATACGTTTTGCGAATGGTTTCATCAGTCATCAAACCCAATTTATCTTTAAAAATGTCCTCATTTTGAGCAAGCTGCCATGGTACCTGTAATGATTTAGTCATGGTTGTACTAAAAATAACCCTACAGTAGCTCACAGGCATTAATCACTAATTGCTATAAACCTTTAAAAAAATTCTAAGCTTAAACCAACACTTTATGCTTCGAAAGAAAATATTCTCACAAATGTATCTGCCCCACTGGTATGCATTTTAATTCATCTGTATGATCAAATGCAATATGTGACTTTTAACTCTAGAATGTAGCTTGCAATATTAAGTACATACTGAAACCTGTCTAAACTCATGACCTTCATGGCTGCTCTGTGTTCTTTGACTCTCTGTAGGCGTGCACAGCAGACAATCTGGAGCTCCACAGTTACGGCATGCTGTTACAATGTGGCGATCATTTTCGGGGTGTAGAGTACGTCTGCTGTCCAGGAAGAGGTGGAGCCAGTGGGCGTGGTGAATATGAGGGCGGAGACAGTGCACAGGGAGCGACTCCGCCTTTAGTTTCGCTGGCTAGTGAGGGAGAGACCACCAGGTAAGAGACATCTCCCTCTGTTTAGTTAGTCTATGTACAGTAGGAGCCATGTCAAACAGCCGCCTGGACAATGGCAGGTCCCATTGCGAACCATGACAAGTCTATGCACAATCCGTGCTCCATGTAATTATTTTACATTACAGTCAATTTTTGTTCCAGAGGGTTAGTGCCTGTTATCGCAGGACAGGGATCACCTACAGTATATTACTGTATTTTTTACTGCTTATATATTTTGCCCTAGTTTCATTTTGTTTTATGCGATTTCATGTGCTATTTGTGTGTGCGTGTATGTGTGTGTGATAGAGAGAGAGAGAGCGCGTGTGCGAGAGAGAGGGCTTATATTGTGATACCCTTGGGTCTCAATCACAAAATCAACCAACGCTGTAAACAGATGACACAACAAATTATATACTCTGAAAATCACGTTTTATTTGAAGATTTTAAAATATATACAAAAAACGTAAATATAAAAACAATCACCAGTTATCGTTAAAGTTTGTCTCAGCTTTTGTAATACCGACATTAATAGTATTTTCGAAGCAAACTAATTTTATTTTTTTTTTAAATGTCACCACTAACCCTGAATAAGCTGCCATCTTCATCTCTGTAGTGCAGTTTGATAACGTCAGTCCTGTTTGGGGTGGGGGTGGGTTGTTAAAATCACGTGATTGCAACTCAGCGCAGCTAAATTGCTGGCTTGTGTTAACGTGTTCTTGAGAACAAAGCGCCATCTAGTGTGGACCTAAAAAAATAGGGCTTGAATAGGCGTAATTACTGTAAAATTACTGTAATTACTTTCTGGCAGGAGAGGGAGGGGGGATCACGCCATCCAAAGGGCAGACACGCGCCATTCGCACGCCATTCACACGGCCTCTGCTATTTGACTTTATTGATTATCATTTATATACCAGTAAACTGATAAAAGGATCGTGGTACCCATGGCTCACCCATGCCCACAAAAAGTCAATGCAGCACAAATTGTAGAAAAATTAAAATGCTGGCAATGATGGAAAGGCACCCAATGCACCACCTAACACAGTCCAAGACCTCCAAACTCCCCACAAGCCAATCAGCACCCATGGAATCATGGAGGCCCTACCCCACAACCCATAGCACCAAAAGGATCTGCTGCCAACAGCCTGGTGCCAGACACCACATCACACCCAGACAGGTCTTGTGGAGTCATGAGCTGCCCCAGTGGCACAAAGGAAACCACCACAGTACTAGGCTTTGTGTTTTTATGGCTGTTTTATTGTGTGTAAACAACTGCGGAGCAGTAAATGTTCACCATTGTATTTTTTTTTGTTTGTCATTCCGTGTTCAATCCCTTGTTCATCACAGATTGCAAATACTTCCTCTGCATTTTTTTCTGTTCAATATTGTTTTACTGCGTAATAATCTTTAACCTTTCTTTAAAATGAACAGTTGCATGTAATAAATGTGGGTCAACAAAATCTTGAAGCAGTAAATATTGAACGTTGAATCTACTAACAGTTTTATGATCACTATAAAAAAAGGATGTTATTATCTAACGTTTCTAGCAATATTTTTTTTCTACAGCGTGAAGGTGACCCCTTCCACCCCCAGCCCCTCCCCCGAAACAGACATGGAGGAGGACGACATGGAGGAGGAAGAGGAAGCCGTGGAGGAGGAAGACATTGAAGAAGATGAGGATGATGAAGATGACGAAGAGGTAGCCCCCACAACGGTGAAGGATCCAGAGGAGTACGAGTACTCCATCGACTCAGGCACCTATCAGGCTTCTGACTATCTGGAGAACTTCTACTACGAGAAGAACTCCCAGGGGGCCAAGACGCCAACACAGCAACCTCAACCACGTGGTGATGGTAGGCGGCTTCTACATCACACTATTTAATACATGATCTAGATATAAAATATTTTATTATATATTTGTACAGGCTTCAACTTATAGTCATGTTTTAGAATTTGTATGGTTTCCCAGTTTCTCATTTAAGTTATTTGAAATGCTGTGAATCTGTCATGGATAGCAACTTTCTCCATAAGCGTGAGAGAAGTGTTGGGCTTTGCTTCATTGCCAACTCTCCGCTTTGTCATTTAATCGCCATATGGCCATATTAGAATTTGCAGAATGCTAATTTGTCCAGACACAAGTGTATAGCAAAACTTTCAACATACAGTACTCCTGTCAGTTTAAAAGTTATACTGTAACTGCTGTTACTATGGCCTGTAAGCTTGGGCTGTCCATGTTGGTGAAGGGTTCATTTGTAGACATACACCTACACCACACCATCTTCAACATCCTCAATTTTCAAAGCAATGTACATAATTATGTGGTAAATTAAAACGTTGCAATAGTCTTTACTCCTTAGCTTCAGGAAAGTATACAAAAGGTCAGCCATAATGTTAAAACCCAAAACATTAAGCTCAATGTATTAAAATTTCCTCCTGTACCAACGGGACAGCTCTGGCCCCATTTTGAGTGATATGCGTGGGGCCTCCATGGATCGGACTTGTTTTTCTGGTGCATTCCATGGATTGAGATTTAGGGAATTTAAAGGCTAAGCCCAATACACATCAGGTTGTGATGTGCTGGAGGTTTTGTTCCCTTTCCAACGCGGCCAGCGTTGAGTTTCTTAAGCAGTTGGTGCTCTATTGGCTTTTCAAACAGGACGCACTGACCTTTGGCCCCAGAGGCATTAATGAACCTTGGTGCCCATCATCCTGTCAGCAGTTCACTAGTATATTACTACAAATAATCAATGCATTGAGTCCACCTGGTGCTGGTGTTAGTGTTAGTGTTGTAGCTGATCGGTGTACAGTAGTTTCCACATGAGAATCGCTGGTACAGATTTTGACGTCATGTTACGTGGAGCTAATTCCAGATGCTGTTCATTTCTTATAGAATAATTCCGTTAGATCATACTCCCCAATGGAGCCTGGTTGTGGGTTGTGTGAGGGTGTCCCATACTCTACTCTTTGTAACAACACACACACACACATACGCACACCAGAGTGTATACTGGGTAGCGCAAATGCAGTGAGTGCCTCCATCTCGGCTTCATCTCTAACTCAATAATGCTGAGTAGTCTGACATTATATCTGTATTGATTCTCTTTCTCCCAGCCTCTACTTACACTCGTTCTCTCTCTCTCCACTCTCAGGTTCTTTGTCCTTCTTTTACATGATCAGACACAATACCTTTCACCAAGACAGAACTTTATATGGCATGTTCATTTATCCAAACTGAGTGTATGAGAAAAGCGCACACACATTATTCTGATTTTATTCCCCCCGATTGAGCATTTCATGTCCGCGTTTCATTAGACAGTTTTTTTTTTTCCTTTTGCACATACCGTACAGTCTTCCTCATTAGTCTACAGCTTCAATTTTCTAGAAGCGCTTCATTAAAAGGAGCAGTCTGGACATGATTATAATTAGCCCAATTATTTAATAAATGATTCATTAATTGACTGATGGATCGATCCCGCTCTTCTCTCCCGCTCTTTCCTGACGCCAGTGCCCACAGTGCGTCCTACAGACGGAGTCGATGTCTATTTCGAGATGCCCAGTGATGACAGCGAGCACGCCAACTTCCTCCGCGCCAAGATGGATCTGGAGGAGCGACGGATGAAACGCATCAATGAGGTGAAGCATGAGAAAAATGCCATCGGTAGTTTAAATTATGGTTCATTTAAAGACGGTTCGTATGATAAAATGATCAATGTTAATGTGATGCGTCGGATCAGATTATGAAGGAGTGGGCCGAGGCTGATAACCAGTCCAAGAACCTGCCGAAATCAGACCGCCAGGCCCTGAATGAGGTAGGCCTGATGTGAATATTACTGCTTGTTTAGCTGAAACCATGTTCTCAAATCATGTACGCTTATTTTTAATTATATGTATATAGAAAACATTACAATAATAGTACTATGACTGTGTAGAAATGTATTTTATTTCAACCCAAGGAGAAATTTTTCACACACAGTAGTACATACTTTATCTAGGTAAATGGCTGTCATGCGTCCTCATACTGTACATGCTTAGCTGCCCCGCCTGTAATGTTGCTTCATTATACAAAATGTGCAAAAAGAGCAAATAGGTTTAATTTCAAAATGTTCCGACTGATCAAAACCCGGCTGAAAGGCTTTGTGTCCCTCTGTCTTAGCATTTCCAGGCCGTGTTACAGACTCTGGAGGAACAAGTAGCAGGTGAGAGGCAGAGGCTGGTGGAGACTCACCTGGCCCGCGTTGTAGCCACCCTGAACAACAACCGGCGTCTGGCCCTGGAGAGCTACCTGACCGCTGTGCAGAGCGACCCACCACAGGTAACGCGCAGTATACACAACACATTTATGCTTTATGTTTTAGCACTTTTCCAAACTTTTAAACAAGTTTACAGTGGTTTGCAGATGTTTTCACACCTTGAACTTTCCCACTTATTATTGTTATAACCTGGAAGTTGTTTGAAATGGGATCGTACGTCATGAAGCTACAAAAAAAAAAAAACAGCTTCTATTTAGCCGTGGTCCACAGATATTATGTCTGCAAACCCTGTTTTACGGCACTTTTTGGAAATCTTCTTCCAGGATAACAATATTTTAAAACACTGGTTTTAGGTTTTCAGGGAAAATAGCAGTTTTGGCTTGAAAGCGCATGCCGTATCTAATGTACAGTAATAGACGTTAGAGTCTGACATAGTGAGTAAGAATTTTTTTTCAGTCTTTAGATTGGCCAGTTTGGCCATTGAGTTAGGGCTATAACCCTCTCTGTTGGTTTGACATGCCTAGACAGGGTGCTGTTTTCATGTGGACGAAGACGTTCTTCATTGAGTATGATGGGTTTAAAAACCTTGTTTTGAAAAGTAGATGTGTGGACTAGGTTTTAGCCCGTACATCCAAACAGATGGACATAATTCAACAAATGGTGCTACTTCATATGGAAACTGGTTGAACCAAAACTAATCTTACAGTGACAGGGGTGAATATGTTTAATAATAATAATACCAATAATAATAATAATAATAATAAGATTTTTTGTATTTTTTTGTAGATTCATCATATAAAGTCCGATATAAGTGCACTGCACTTTCAGTTTAAAACAGTACAAATTTGGATCAAAGGGGTGAATACTTTTGCAAGCCAGTGAGGACTTGTCTAAGCTATAGTTGACATCATAACCGTACTAAATTACTTGATTTATTAATTTTTTTGTAACAAATGTAATATTGTTATATAGATTTTTTTGTTGTTGCTAAAATGACATCATCGTAATCATCACATTATTAATCTCTAACTTTGTTCCACACACACAAATGCGTGCCACGCGTAGCCCGAGCGAGTGCTGCAGGCTCTGAAGCGTTACTTGGCTGCCGAGCAGAAGGACCGGCGACACACACTGCGTCACTACCAGCACATCGAGTCTGTAGACCCTCAGAAGGCCGAGCAGATGAAGTTCCAGGTGCTCACTGTTTATAAGTTTTATGTCGGTCTGTTTTCTGTTTAATGTCCAGCTACAGTCCAGTCTCTTGTACACACTGTTTAGATCGACAGCAGTTTTAGTGCTTTTAGAAAAAGACAAAATGCATAAAATTCAGAGCCAGAAGTTATTTCCATGTTCTGTCTTTTTTTTCTTTTTTTTGTATTTCTCATCAGCCTTTCTGCTATTTATTCAAACACCGCTCATATAGTTATTTCTGTTCGATCTGTAAGTGTTTCCTAATAAATTCTGTTTAAATGTAAGCACAGAAATTTAAAGACCATACTTGAGCGAAGAAAACACACCATCTGCGAGTAGCACAAGTGAAACACTTAGGCACAAAAGCTTTCGGGACTCAATTAGAAATCATAGAAATTACCACATAAACAAACATAAACAACATAATTAAAAAAAAACATAAATAGTTCTCGCTAGACATTTGTAGCTTGAGGATTTCTTTTGTTTAATGTGCTTGTAATAAAGCTTTATTGGGGCATTCAAGTCAAACTGGGGCTTGTGATGGAATTTATCGTGAATAAAGGCATTGGCATTTATAGAAGACTTCAAACAACTTCTAGGTATGGTGATGAGACCTTTATTCACAGTAAAACATTTTAAAGGTGCAAACATTTCAATGAGACAATCCCATCTAAGGTTACTCAGAGCCCACTGCACTCACTTCCGTGAACATTTAACTAGTGGAACGACCTGGTTTGATCATCAAAGGCGTTCTGTTTTTGCATTTGAAGTGGGGGTCTGATCATAGTTCCGGCATACTGAGCGATCTCCCTGACTTGATGATATCCAAGCCCTGGTGAAACGCTGGATTAAGTGCATTAGTAAAACAGTGGATTATATAGAAAAATAATAGTAGTGTTTACTTTACATTTACATTGCATCGTTCTGTTATTCTGCATAAAAAAGTCCCGGTTTGACTTGAATGCTGCTTGGTCATGTTGTTTAACACAATAATTCTCAATATAATTGTGGTAAAGCATAACAACATAACAACTAAGCCAAAAAGAAGCTGGTGAGGAAACAAGTGTTCAAATGTGCTATAACATAAGTGATAACAGGAACTTACTTGTTTCATGAAGATTCCATGATGGTAAATGTAATTAGAAATGTATGATGATGTTAATATCTTCAAATTGCTGTGATGTAAGAGGAATAAAATCTGTGCTGTTAATCTTATTATTCAATTTTTGTTGTTGAGTGTTTAAGCTGTTTTGTTTCTTTCCGTACATGTTAAACATGTTTAAATGGAATAACAGCTGTTGCATTCCATGTAATGTGCTTCATCCCAACCTTCAGAAGAGAAAGTGTTAAATAGGAAGCCATGTACAGTAGGCAGACCAGCATGGGCCGACTAAGTGTTTCTTATGATTTCAGGTGTACACTCACCTTCATGTGATCGAGGAGAGGATGAACCAGAGCTTGGCTCTTCTCTATAAAGTTCCTACTCTGGCTGAAGAGCTCCATGATGAGATCCGTACGATATAACACTCTTTAAACTTGTCATGATAATAAAAAACTCAGAAACAACTTGACTTGACTTGAACAGGTACTACAATAGTATCAAAAATGTAAATATTAACTCGACTTTGTCTTGTTGCACCTTTGTTTGTCTCTATACAGAGGAACTGGTGCGGACGGAGAGGGGTGACATCAGCGAGCTCATGACCACGTCGTTCTCAGAGACACGCACCACGGAAGAGTTGCTTCCAGCCGAGAGTGAGGAAGAGAAGGAGGACGAAGAGGAGGAGGAAAGAGCTTTCCAGAACCGTCCTTACCCACCTCGCATAGGTAGACAAGAGCTGCTCTGTAGAACCTTAAGCATGGTTCATTAATGGTTATATACTGTATGTATATATATATATATATATATACAGTATACAGTATATAACCATTAATGATATATATATATATATATGTATATGTTTATATGTTTGTGTTATTTTTAAATCAAAAAAGTTATTTTGTTTGTGCGTGTGTGTGTTGGTTATTATTTTCCAAACTATGATTTACCAATGTAATTTATAATCAGGCTACATATTTATTTATTTATTTTATTTATTTTCATTTAATTAAAAAAAAATAAAATAAATAAGCCTAAATGTTTTCTACATTTATGAGCAAAAAGAAGTTCACAACTACTAGAAACTATTCTTATTAAAAGGATTTTTCAATCAAACAGTTAGAATTACTGCATGCATTATCTTGCCCTTATTACTTTGTGGATTATTTATATTAAGGTTTATGGCCTTGTTAATGTTCACTAGTGCAGCCTAATGCATATACTGACTTTTTTTTTTTTTTATGATACAATAATTGCAAACTTTATACCCTGTAAAACACAAAGAAAAAATATTAAACAACAGTAAAATTTTATAACAAATAGTGAATGTGAAATAGTGAATTTTCCCCTATTTATTGTTTAGCCTACTGTATCTATAGATAGATTTGAGTGTTTAATGCTTATTGCTTTCTCTCTCCCTCATTGCATCAAGATCCTCAGCCAAGCAGCAAGAAAGGTAAGATCTCCGTCTAGGTGCACAGCCTCCATATTTAGTCTGCCTTCTTCTGCAGCTAATTTAATTCTCTCCCCGCAGCGTCTGCTGTAGACGAGTACGATTACAGCACGTCTGAGAGAGCTCCCACCTACGAATATGAAGAGAAGGTGACACACATAACAGTAATAGAACACCTCTGGAAAAGCCTTAGTGGGCAGTTTAGTCTAGCAGGGTATTTATGGCATGTGGGCTTGTTTTTACCACTGGCTGTAACTGCTAGGTTGAAGTTGGCTAGAAGTATGTAGGCATAGGTGAATTCGATAAACCAGCATAATATGTACAGCATGAGATTAAAGAAAGAAGTATACTTGTTAGAATAGTGTTTTTGAGGTTTTTTGAAAACTGATCATTTTCTCCATGATCTTTAGTTTAACACCTCGGTGGAGCTGAAGCAGGTGGTCTACAAGTCTCCAGGAATTCAGCGTGATGAGCTGGTTAGTGTTTTTAAAGCATTACAGGATATAAGTAATGTGATATAACTATTAAAATCGTAATGATTCGAGCAATAAGACCAACACTTATTAATAGTTAAATGTTGGATACACTTGTTATGAGGAGCTGCAAGAAGCTTACAAAATCAACTATCTGTTCCTCTGTCCATCCATCCATTCATCCATCCTTTAATTCATTGTTTCATCCGTCCATTCATTTATCCTTCTCTTTTTGTCCATCTATCCAACCAATCATTTGCCCATCCATCTGTCTATCCATCTTCCCATCCATCCATAAAAAACATTTTTTAATTCATTTATTCTTCTGTCATCCATCAATCTGTTTATCCATCCATCCATCCATCCATTGATTTATCCATTCATCCATTTATCCTTCTGTTTCTATCCATCCATTCATAAATACATACGTACCTGCATACACACTGCATATTTATCCATCTATCCATTTGTCAATTCACCCATCCATCATCACTCCATTTTTTCACCCTTCTTTATTCCAACCTTCCATCCTTTCATTCATCTATCCATCCATCCATCATTCCATTTACCCACCCATCCACTTTCATCCAATGTTTAATCATCCATCTGCTTCTTTTGTTTTCTCTTTCATTTCTCAGCAGCCAGACGTTCTTGAGACGTTTAACCGCGGAGCCATGGTGGGGCTTCTGGTGGTTGCTGTGGCAATCGCCATGGTAATGGTGATCAGTTTGCTTCTGGTGCGCCGTAAGCCATACGGCACCATCAGCCATGGCATTGTGGAAGTAAGTGCCTCTCTGCATGTACTGTATGGAATTAAAGATTAAAGCTGGATTTGTAGTGGAGTGTTCACGCTGCAAGAAAAAAAAAATACAGGTTTATATTGATTCACTTATTTTTAAAATGCCATTAGTTTTGCAGTAACAACATACTGTAGTACATAAGGACAGGTGTAACTGCTGATATACAGTACTGTAATGATTGCATGGTTTCTGCCGCTGTATGATAGACAACATTTTTAAAACCTTTTCATTATTCTGTCTGTAGGTGGACCCCATGCTGAGCCCAGAGGAAAGGCAGCTCAGTAAGATGCAGAACCACGGCTATGAAAACCCCACCTACAAATTCTTTGAGCAAATGAACTAAAAAAACAAGAAAAAAAAGATCGATCCCCTTTTTTCACTCACTTCCTGTTTACTGACAGGGTTTCCATAGCAACCACCTATCCCTTCCCCAACACTGTATGTATGTATGTTTCCATGACCAGTGATCAAACTCAAACTCAAACATGGCAGGCAAATACCGAGTTTGCACTCAAATGTTACTTAAATGCTCTCACAAATAAATAAAAGAGAGACAACGAGTAGATTTTTTTTTTGGTCTCTCTAAAACAATTCCTTTTTGTTTAGGACAGTGCTGAAACTTTAGCATGTCATGCAATCATATATGAAGCAGAAAATAAACGTTTCTGCTACTGCTCCAGTTTCAGCATAGTATTTTTTTATAATGGAATATGTTGGGGGAAAAAAACAACCTCATTTAAACACTTTCTATTGATTTTTCATTCCAATTTTTTATTTTAATTTTTTTGTGAAACTGTGATGTGGGTAAAATCCTAATTTATATTTCAGCATGTAAATATATGAGGGGGAAAAAAATCACTTGTAGCTCTTATACAACTCTAAAGTAACACTCACCTAATTGTATTTTGAAGAAATTCACGAAGGGAAAAGAGGCTAGTGATCCCTCTCAGACATCTCTCACGTCACCATATCATAAACACTATGTCATTCACGTGAACAGGAATCAAATCACAGAATCGAATCATTGTTCCAAATATAACACCAACTTAATCAATTAGTGCTTATTTTTAATGAATATTATTCATTGTACTGCTTCTTAGGGGAAAAAAAAAGAAATCAGTGATCTGCAGTCCACTAACTTAAAGAAGAGCATGCTGAATTTGGTGTATTATGCTATAAACGTACTTGTGTTGTTCCTGTTTTTATGCTTTTTGAAACTAAAATGTCACAGTTAGACAAAAAAAAATAATGCGTGTATAACTGAAAAGGTATCTACAATAGACGTTTCTGTTGTTAATTTGTATCGACGCGCTATGTGGAATGTCGAACTCTAAAAAGATGACTTTGTGCTGCTCACACAGAGAGAGATATAAAAAAAATAATAATAAAAAAATATAAAAAAATCCTAACATGGCTGAATGAAAACGGACTGTTGTATAAACCAGCACAAGACAACGACACCGTAACTTGACTGAATGTATATTTAGGTAGACATCAACTCCATAGGCTTTTGATTTTGCTCGTTCTACGTAAACGCAGTTACGTTGGACTCTACAGGTTCTCTGTTTTCATACGGTAGCTAAACACCATTATTAACGGATGATTTTTGTTTTAAAAGAACATTTTAGCGCTAGATGATTCGGTTGGAAGCTCGCCGTTAAAGAGGTCAGGGTCGTGTAGCCCCGATCATCTGACGTGACTGGAAGGATTTGTTTGATAGCCGAAGTTTACGTTGCTGTTTGTCATTGCATTTTAATTCCAGTATGATAGGAAGAAGTGGTGTCTGTGATGAAAATGACCTCAGAAATTGAAACATAATGCCTGGTTTCCCTAGCCGTAAATTAACATTCTTTAAAACTGATCCTCCCCCTTAAATGCGAATCAAAAACCATGTGTATGGTGATACCTTTTCTTGATCAGCACTTAGCTAATAAACAGCTCCATCTCTACATTAAAGATCCCTTTTTTTCCCCATTTTCCCCAATTTCTTTTGTTTGTTTGTTTGTTTGTTTGTTTCTTGTTGTTGTTGTTTTGTTTTTTTTGACACTAGTGGAGCAAGTTCATGGTTTCTCTAAGGACTGATTGACAGGTTGGGTTTTGAATATTTGAATATCAGGCGTTTTACATAGAGAGCATCGCTGTGTCTATGCTGTGGCTGCATTATGATATGTAGAAAGTAGCCTGAGTTTCCTGTATAGACTGTACAGTCCATTTAGGGGATGGGAATAGTACGACACTCATCTATTAAATGCAGTGAAATAATTTATGAGAAGCCACCCATTTGTTTAGCCCCAAAGAGTTCACCTTTCCGTAACACTGCATTTAAAGGATGCGACTCGAGGGCATAATGCACATTTGTAAGGCAAACATATGAACACATTTGCATAATGGATCTCGTACACAGGTTCGATCACGTCGAGTCACCGTGTGATGTTTATCTCCGCTGTATAAAAACACATTGTGGAAAATTGGTCAAATCTGTCGAATCACTTCGAATCGTCCAAGAAAGAAAAAAAAAAATCAAGATTTTTGAATGTTCCAACATCGCCTGGATAGGATTGTCTTATGAATGTGTTTCGATGTCCTGGTTTAGGATCCTTAAGCTAAAGCATCAATTTTTTACCAGCATTTAGCAGAGTTAGAACAGTGTATTCTGTAGTGATTAAACTGAAATTTGTATAGTTCTCCTCATGACTATTCCTGCTTCTCCCAACCCAATGGAAATGTAAACATTGTAACGGAGATTTTAATTGCTGCATTGTTGCCTTTTTCAATGCTGTGTTTTCTGGATGTAATTATATGTATTTTTTAATTTATAAGTCATTCTCATTTGGAGTTCGGGTCATGCTTCTTCGCTCACGAAACGAAAGGATAAATTAGAACACGAATCGGTGCTTTTTTGCCCTGGATTTCATATGTATCACGAGGATGCGGTTGCTGTACATTTAAATTAATTAAACATGTTAACTGGGCTATGAAACTCTAAGCACAAGTGCATTCGGATTGTTTCATTCTCATGTACTCATAAGAACGGTTCACCAACTCCTCGAGTTTTGTCTAAAATATGTCAAATGTCTAATTGGTCTCCATTTTTAACATGATTTAACTAATGTGTTAAAACCATTACAGAAAACTGAACACAGGTAGTGGTGTGTTGGTAATGCATTGATTTTAAGCAGTTGGTGAACCGGTGAATTTTAAAGACTTCCCAAGTGCTTCAGTTGTGATTCCGAAAAATAAGCTGTTTTCAAATATTTTTGGATTGTTCGCCAAAGACATGTTCCTGGATGTGATTGAAACACTTACTGATTTGCTGTATTTCTAAATGGAACTAATTGGGATATATACTGTACAAGCAATCTGTCTGAGAACTGGTTTGGCTGATTGTACTTACATTAAAATGTTAATAAAATTACAAATGACCCACAAAAATCTACTTGGAGGTTGATGTCAATTTGTTGGAGACAAATCATATAGCAAAGTTATATAACATGTTGGTAGCCAATTATACAGAATGATAACATGAAGCCCGAGGCATGTTGATATTTAAACCAATATTAAAATTGGTTGTAATAGTTAATGGTCGTCAGATCATTTAGACACGTTAGTCAATAATAGAATAATATCAACTTTAGAATATAAGTGTACTCATGCAGAACATAGAGACTAAAAACTAGAAACAGAGAAAAAATAATAAATCGGCACCAACATTCACAATAATGTAAGTCTAAGGCTGATACCTACATATCTTCTTAAGGTCTTGTAGCATGTCTTTTAAGATTCTGAGTAACAAATAACAGTAATGCAGAAATGTAAATACAATATATTTGCTATATGTAAATATATATGTTATAATGCTTTTCATCCACAAGCAAAAAAAAAAATCACATATTGATAGTAACCCTGTCCTGAGAAGTAAAGAGAGCTTTAAAAACCTGGCCAATGAAGATACAGTACTGTAACTCCCATCCACCAGCGAGGATGTAACACTGTAAGACCTTCCTTCCAGCTTTTGACCAATGAAGCAGCCCTGTAACACCCCCATGTGGTACTTTGTGCCAATACATGAAACTAATAAACACATATTTTTTTTTTTACATATGTTTAGTTTTGTTGTCTGCAATTATGTTTATTCACTTTCTATTAGTTCATTTTTTTCTTTTATCCTATTTCATTTCTTTTTGTTTCTCGCAAATCTAATTCTATGAAGTAATATATTATATATATATATATATATATATATATATATATATATATATATATATATATATATTTCCTTTCAGACTGCACTGTTTTTGATTCCAATACGTCAGATGGTGTGGATTGAATTTCTATACCAGCAGCTCTGACAGAAGTACCAGCTGTATTTTATATCAGTTTGACTAAAGCCTCAGTTGCTGATGCTGCCACCTCCGTGTTTCACCGTAGGTATAGTGTTCTTTATGTAATATGCACTTTTGTTTTTGCACCAAACATGTCTTTTAATCCTACCTTGGTCTCATTGAACTAGAAGACATTTTGCTATTTGATTTACACAAGCTTGGAGGCATGTTTGTTTTTGTCTTGCTTAAATCTAGCCCCCTATGTCAGAATTTAGATGTGAAGAATATGCGACATTATCACATACAGTACTAGAAGTGATACGTTTTGGCAGCGTACTTGAAAATAGAACTTTAGAACAAGGTTTCATTGCAAGCTTTATATCCTGATTTGATACAGAACATGAGTATGATTCTTTTGGGAATAGATGTAGAATGTTAAAACAAGCTGCCTGACCGTACCTATTAAGTACTTCACAGGCATAACACTACCCGAACTGTACACGCCAATAGGCTGAGGCCCCTTTCAGCATAGAACAGGAATCTACCCTATACTGGGCACTTTCATACTGTATGTCTAGTTTTACTGAGGCCGTACCCACTGTAGCTTCAGATTCTTATTTTTAGATATGATTTTTTGTTGTTGTAGACCATCTTCCTAATAGTGTGATGCATTGTGTTTTCTGAGATGCTTTTTATTTATCTACTGTATTATTTTTTTGCTCGAGGAGTGCTTTATTACAGTAGTTACGTTCACCATGGTTATCAAGAGTAGTTATTTCAGTTACTGTATAGACTTTCCGTCAGTGTTTACAGGGTTCACAAACTATACATGACTCATGATGTAATCAGCAAGACCTCACAGTCATACTGTACTTAGTCTCCATGTGCCAGAATTACTCTAAAGAACAGAACGTGAATCTAACAACAGAGGGTAAATGGTGAATTATTCCAGATAGACATGTCACATTGAATAACTTAACGGTTCTTAAGGAGAACTTAAGAGCATTAATGGGCAAGTCATGAAGCCTAAGGAACACACCAGACAGGTCAGGGATAAAGCAACTTTAAAAAAAAAGGGTTTTAAGTTTTAAGCAGGGTTAGGTTATAAAAAATATCCTAAGATTTTGGAATTTCACAGAGCACTGTTAATCTGAAGATAGTATGGCACAACTACAAACCTACCAAGACATGGCTGTCCACCTAAACTGACAGGCCAGGCAAAGAGAGCTGCCAAGAGGCTCATGGTAACTCCGGAGGAGATGTAGAGATTCACTACTGGGGCAATTTGTCCACAGGACAACTATTAGTCGGGCGCTCCTCGAATCTGCCTTTATGGAAGAGTGGCAAGAAGAAAGCCATTGTTGAAGTGTTGGTCTGTCATTTATGCATTTACTTTACTTTTTTAGGGGATATGAATACTTTTGCAAAGGTCTACAATAATATTATGTTAATTTACTAGAGTCAGAAAGCCTTTTATTCCTAAAATTACGACCAGCAGATCACATTAGGCCCAAGTTGTTGCTATTTATAGGCTAATAAGGTTTGGTTTGGATTAAACTTATTCAGTTCAAGGCCAATGACTATAATAACCCATTAATGCTTATAATAATTTTTTAGATTTGTTGGTTGTGATTTTTTTTCTTTAATATAAATAAATAAAATAGATCTTGGCCCCTCTCAGATCCTTCATGAATGCCTGAACTTCCCAGGCGAAGATCATTGCAATAACTGCTTTTCTAACTCTGCTTTTCATGTTCCCTCACAGCCCCTATAGATCATCATTGTCCCTGTTCTTCCAGCAGGGGGCGACATGACACCAGAGTCTGCATGTTAGAGACAGAAGGCACTGCAGTTCCATTTTCATACCATTTGAGATTTGAAAATCTCAAACAGTATGATTTGGGCTGAAACTCTCTAGAGACCAGGAGGCAATTCTAAATAACTAAACAAAATTCCTTTATAACCGGAGCTGACTTGATAACGATTTAGACCGAACATCTTGTACACTGACATTCCAACAATAAAAATGTTAACTAAAAATTTGACACATTTTTGAATACCTCAGTATTTGCATGTACCTTATACACATCTGTTTTAAACTACACAATGTAAGGTAGTTTATTTGTGATTTTAACTAAAACCTCCAGGTTTGAGTCCCACCTCGGGTCTGTGTGCATGAAGTTTGCATATTCTTCCCATGCTTGGTGGGTTTCCTCCGGGTACTCCGGTTTCCTCCCAGAGTCCAAAGACATGCAGTTTAGACTAACTGGCGTTTCCAAATTGCCTGTAGTGTGTAAGTGTTTGTACAGGTCTGTGTCCTGCAATGGATTGGCATCCTGGCCAACAAATTAACACCATAATTTACCAAAACTATAAGTTGACGAGTTGACGTGCAAATAAATTGTCCATGAAATGATAAACATTTGAACACTTCTGTAGTTGAAGTAACAGCAAAGATTAAAAAAAAATTCAAAGGTTTCATAGTGTTCGTAACTCTTTGTTTACAATCAAGAAGTCTTCAGAAGTTCTCAGTTGCAATCAGTCAGTCTTCTTAGAATCGTTGTCATAAATCTTTGGTTTCACTCAAATCTTCTTAGGTCTATGAAAGTCCTTGTCTTCAAGCAGTGAGTCTTTTAAAGTGTGCATAAGTCTCTGCAGGCACATCTGTAATACTTCAGACATCTCTATACACATTGTTTATTGAACACACCAGGCTTAAGAAGACATTTTTGAGTAAAAGTTTTGAATACCTGATTGAAAGAGACACAATCATTGACAGACAACAGATAAATTGTTTGCAATACCCAGATGGCAAAAAACCTTGAAGTTATGGCACCAGGACAGGACTTGGGAATGCATAGTGTCAGGTTACAAATTGGTCAGTTTGGTGAGCAATGCTGTGGAAGGGGGGTTATCCATTAGTGCTTCTATTCTCTGTCTAGACAGAGAACATGGATCATGCGGGGTAAGGTACTGTATGATTCCCCCCAAAAATAGGGACCATCAAGCCTGTCTGGAATTCAACCTACTGGTGGACTACAGATGTTCCAGGTTCTTGTGGTCTTTCCAGAATAGGAAAAGTTGCTCTACACCCTCGTGCCAGTGATGGCACTCCTCAAGAGCCAGCTTTACCATAAGAAGTTCTCTCTTACCCACAATTGTCATGCTGAGCTGAGCTCAATCGCAAAGAAAAGGAAGTACAAGAATGCAGACTGTTATTGTAGGCTTCACTTTGGAATAAGACTGCCCTCAATTCAAAATCTGAGGCGTCTACTTCCACAGTGAATTGCTTACTGTATGTACGCTAGCATCTGTACACTACTGGCTGAGAGCCACAAAAATGAGGTGAAAGTGATCTTCAAGTCACACTTCTTAGTTTTCATGTACAGATGGTTCCAAAGGAGTTGACTATATTGTTCAGAAGGAGTCGGCTAGTCATACATGGGACTTATTTATGTCAATGGTATGGAAAAAAATCAGGATATTTTCAAGGTACCCAAGCACATCTCAGCATATCTCTTTGAACTTTATTCACCAAGTTCTAAAATACCAAATATTTTTTGTAACCTGTCAGAGTATTAAACGCTTCCACTCATCTTCCTCGCAGATATACAGTGCACTAGATGATTAGTGTTACATAAATTCAGCTCAGAAAAGATGGTGGCACCTTGGAGACTGAAGCATGGAAAGAGCAAATTCTGGCTTGATGTTCCCATTCAGCAGTAATCCACAATCTTACCTTGCCTGAAGGTTGGACCTCAATGATTATGGAACAATGTGATAATAAAGATCTATTGTACAGAACACACATCAAAGGCTATAAAGAGTACAATCAAAGAACATAAGACAGAAATTACCCTAACAAAAAGCAAAATGGTCAGCTGGAATGATGCCAGAATGGGGAGTCTACTGGAAGGAAACTCATTCCTTCATAAACTAGCCAAAGTAGCTCTAATTAGACATTGCATCTCCTGTATCAAGGACAAGGACTCCCCCAGTGCTTTTTTTTTAACCTGTAACTGGAACAACAAAACCCCAGAATCAGATGGTGTATCTGACACGAGCAGACGGCCCAGTAACAATAGAGAGCCAAGAGAGATAAGGAAAGCAGGCAAAGACCTCTACACACAGCTGTAGAGTGCAGAGCCTTACGACCTATCGTGCATTGAGAAGTTCCAGTACTTGGGAAGCTTCCCAAACTGTCATCAGAACAGAGCAGCATGCTGGATGGGGACCTCAAGATCCAGGAGGTGGCTGATGCTCTATCAAGACATGCACCAGGAATAGATGGCCTGTTAAGTGAATCTTATAAACACTTTGGCAAACTCATAGGATCTGACCTATTTAAAGAGTTCTTTTAACAGTCGGCAGCTACTGGTGAACTGCAGAAGAGACTTGGGACTTTTGAAGAACTTAAGACCAGTGTGTTAATTATGCAGATATTATAATGTTCCCAGGCGGCAAGGTGGTGTAGTGGTTAGCTCTGTCGCCTTGCACCTCCAGGATCTGGGTTCGATTCCCAGCCAGGCTCGATTCCCGTCTCTGTGTGCATGAAGTTTGCATGTTCTCCCCATGCTTGGTGAGTTTCCTCCGGATACTCCGGTTTCCTCCTACATTCCAAAGACATTAAGGTTAATTGACATTCCCAAATTGCCCGTAGTGTGTGAGTATGTGTATGTGCCTTGCAATAGATTGGCACCTTGTCCAGGGTGTACCCGGCCTCGTGCCCTAAGTCTCCTGGGATAGGCTCCAGGTCCCCTCGACCCTGAATACAGGATAAAGTGGAATAGAATATGAGTGAGTGAGTAAGAATAACGTTCTCTCTAAATGCCTTCCAAACAGATTGAAACCCTTAGTAGTCCACAAACGTCAGACTTGCTGCATATCACACTGCACCATAATGGAGAGATCTAACAGATTTATGCAAAATATTAATTAAAATAATAATAATAATAATAATATTATACCACAGCTATATTTATTTATTTATCAAGTAAAGATCCTTTGACAGGGTTGATCATGGTTATCTATTCCAGGCACTTGAATCTTTCAGTATATGGGATTTTTTTTTTTTTTTTTTTTACTGTAGTTGAAATTATCACATTTTGGGTGTTTCATGTTTAAATTTGCATGTGGGAGTTTTTTAATACAGAATATGGAAGAAGATAAAGGTCCTCCAATCTTCCAGGTGGTCTTCAATTGGGTGTTTGCCTCAAGTATCTTGGAGTGTTTTAAGGAACAGAAGAATTCCAAATCAAAAATAGCTCTGGGTAGTTCGACAGCTGTTTTACAGAGGGACAGTGCTGGTCATTAATAACCTGATCGCCTCCATGCTCTGGCATTGCCTCACTTTCCTTGAACCCCCTGAGGTACTAATTAGGGAACTTCTAAAGAGGATGGTGAACTTTTTCTGGACTGGACAGTACTGGATTTGAGCCTCTGTGCTATATCTACCTTTACAGGAGGACAACCAGGGCTTGATTGACCTGTCCTGTCTAGTTAAAACCTTCCAACTGTAGGCAGCATAGAGGCGACTGTAAGAAGAAGGGTTGGAGCACTGAAAAGGAACCAAAATTTCATAACCTATTTCCAGTCCAGAATCTTTTCGTCAACATATATCTGGCAATATTTCAGCAAGCAGAAATAACAAAAATGATTGAAACGATCTGTTGCCTGACAACACATAGAAGACAGCAGGTAAACTGTTCACCAAAACAGAGGTGAAGACAGAGAGACTTGTGGGTGAGTTGGTCTCAGTTCAAGCCCTTCCATCTCAGGGAAGCCCAGCTCAGGTATGGCCCTAGAGAAAACCATCAGACTCTTCCACCTTTACCCATACTTCTAGCAGTAGAGGATCAAAAGCAATAGGATCCTCTTTCTAGTCCTTTAAAACACCTTTTTTTAACAACCTTTGAGGATACCTCCAAGAAAAAGCTATATGGGATGTGTGTCAAGGTTGTGCACAAGAGGCTCTCTGGATGGAGTAAAGGACTCACGGGGGTTAGAGAGTCTTTCTCACGGGGAAGAAGTTGACCATAGAAATGTATATACAGTAGATAATCTACAGTGCAAACAGTACACAGGACCACCAACAAACACCTAACACATCGACCCACTTCAGGGGTAGAGAGTGTCCATTCTGTGGAAGGGTGAAAACAATATACCACCTGTTTTTAAGAAGCAGGAGATTAGAAAAGCTATTATCACTGCCTACAGCTTGGTGTAATAACTTAGGAGTGATACTGTATGGGCCAAAAGAAAAACCTGTCACTATTAATTTCATTATAGGTCAGGCTCAATTCACTATTTGGCTCACAAGAAAAAAAAATAAATGCAGGGAGGGTGACACACATATTGCTGACAGACTAGTCGTGGCACTGTTCGAAGATGAAATAAAAGCTTCACCTTTCTAAAGATGACCCACAGACTGGTAAAGTTTTGTCAGATGTGATACAAGGGAAGGTTTTATGATCTGTAGATCATAACATTTATGTTTAGGATGTTCAGGTGTGTCAATATCTTATCTACCTTTTTGTTTAACCTCGTCTACCTACGCATTTATACTACTTGTCACCCATTATAAACATTGCCTTTGTCTTTTTTATCCACTTTTTCATTAAAACATTTATTTAGGATTTTTTTTTAAAGAAATTTGCTCATTAAACAACTGCTAAGGTTCTTACACACAAGAGTTCAGTATTGTGCATTAATCACCATATTGTCACATCATTAATAATACTAATACAATAATACTATAATATTATCACTAATATTATTATTCATTATATTTTACATTTACTCATAGTTACTCATTTATTGATTGATTAAATTTTCCCTCTCTCTCTCTCTCTCTCTCTCTCTCTCTCTATTTCTCTGTGTGATGTTCGAAGCAAAAATAGTACAGAGGCCACAGCAATGCCCCCCACACACACGCAAGAAAGAAATAGGCCAGTTTATTGTGTGGCCTGTCATGGAAAGCATAGCCGACACATAGGAATTACAATGCGCCGCCTCGCCTTGGCATCATCATCGTCTGTCGTCTGTCATTACACTTTTTCTCTATCCACAACTCCACCCAAACCATTCATGTGAATTTGATCAAACTTTCACAGAACCTTTATTATTAAGCGCTAGCCACTCAATTTGTAGAAGTAGCACGTTTACTGGGCAGACGACACATGTTCCAATTTTTTTTTATTTTCTCTTTCATTTTTGGTCCCAGGGTGTCCACCCATTGGCACATCACTGCACAATCTTGGCGAAGGTTCATCATCATGAATGAGGCACCAGTGAGAGGAGCTCCTAATTCCTCCGTCCTAATTTCCTCCATGCGTGATGGTCAGCCATCTGCTCCAGTGGCCTCTCCGAAAACACACCATTACGTCTAACCTGGCACCTCCACTGCACAATGTATGGTTTTTGGAAATCCTGCTTGTAGGAAAGTTTAGGATTACGGTAAGGCATAACAACTTTAGTCAGTGGTAACCATAAACAAGTTAAACAAGTTGCTTTTAAAATGTGTAATTTAGGAAGATTTGTGAAATTAAAAACTAAAAAAAAAAAATACTTTTTTATTTGCCAAACACGTAATGCTTGCAGGGGTTCTTCTTCTCCATGGGTTCTGTAGGGCACTAATTAAGCAGCAGATGGCAGCAGTGTATAGATGATCTATTAGACAACTGTACTGTATAGACTGACATATTTTATAACGTCTTTACATATTGTATATAAGATAATTTGGTTTATAACATAACTAATAGAATGGTTTAACCTTAATCACAGTTTTTTAATTGAATTTCTCTTCATACTACATACATACTGTACTAAATAGCTGAGAATACTGTATTGTATAATGTACATAATCCAGCGATAATTAATAGGAATTACATTAAACAAGCATCAACAGTGAGAATTGTGATGCTAAATAATCCAGTGGCCTGGACATGCAGATCTCTTGTTTGGTTTGGACCTAAAAGCCTTGCAGAATGTCAAAAAAAAGAAGATGACCAATATGTCTAGTACAAGATCACCCTGGTGACGGTCTCACATAAGGTGAGATTTGCACCATGCTGACCTGAGACATCTAGCAACCTGACTAATGATATTTCCTCCCTGTTGTCTCAAAACCTGCCTTGATAACAAGAAAAACATTTATCTGAACTAACCTCTTTAAAACTGTCCATACCTGCATGTAGCATTCTTTAGCCTTGTTTAAATTGATCCTGGCAAACATATCAATCAAATCAAGAACTCTGTGCCTTTTGTGATCCTGGGCTTACAGCCCAGTTTAGCACGGCTGGTGAAACCCAACAAAGAGCAGATGGTCACCGCATTAATGGGGTACCAAGGCAGATCTAGAGCCTATATCCTGTGACTTAGTAAAAAACTATGTCACAATTTATGCAGTCAGTTATAATAGAATCTGAATTTTTTGCTCTCTAATACTCAGTTCTTCAAACATCTTTAAAGTGCTCAGTGCAGTCTACTGGTAGGTTTTAAGTACTCTTTGAACAGAAGATGCTCAAAGAGATGCTGAGCCAAATGCTGTGTTGCGCTGACATCAAACCACTCACTTCATGTCTGTTTCAGGCTACTGAAGCAGAAGATTGTTTTGTCTGCTCTGAACAGGGCAAGATTAAGACACTGAGGTTACAACTGAGTGTTTAAGCTAAACATATACAATACGTGTTTATACCACCTGACAACATAATATAGCAGGAAAATGAGTTGTAGGACATTAAACAATAGTACTATTAATGTCGATTCAATTACTTATAAGTTATTTTATATGATCTGTATATTTATATGATTTCTGTATTCATGCAATGTGGCATATCACATCATTCATTTATTCATTATCAGTAACTTTATGTTGTTACTGTATGGCATGTTCATGGTGTATGCATTTTAATAAGAATGGCAGGAAATCCACATCACCACAACCATCAGAATCTTTATCAAAACATTTTTGGTCTCATCAAACACAATAACTCTATTCCTCATTTTTGTTGAACTTTACAAAATGCATTTTGTTGAACCTTAAAACTGATATTATGTTGTATGCTATTGTTTCAACAATAGCCTAAGAAACTTAAACTAGAAACATTAGAAACAGTAGACATCATTAAATCTTTTTCTCCTTAATGTTGCTTATCTGGCAGCAGATGGAGACAGAGTCTGAAAACTGTGATTGTGTGTATGTGTGTGTAATTTATAGGAATGTGGAGATTATGTTGAATTGTTAAATAATCTGCCATATACAGTAACAATAGACATATTTAAAGTTTTTGTGATAATCATAAAATATATTTAATTGAAGATGATGACTGCAAGTGGTATTATTTTTGTGAAAACAATTAAAATTAAAAGCACAATTAAAAAGCATAATTTAATGATTTAGAAATATAATTTATGCGGCGACACAGTGGTGTATTGGTTCGCAGTGTAGTCTTGCACCTCTAGGGCCGAGGGATTGATTCCCATCTTGGGTTTGTAGAGTTTGTGTCTTCTCCCTGTGATTGGAGGGTACTCTGGTTTTCTCCCACAGTCCAAAAACATGCAGATTAAGTTAATTGGCCTTAACAAATTGTGTGTGTGTGTGTGTGTGTGTGTGTGTGTGTGTGTGTGTGTGTGTGTGTGTGTGTGTGTGTGTGTGTGTGTGTGTGTGTGTGTGCAGGGATAGGCTCCATGCCCCCCAACAACCCTGTACAGGATATGTGGTATAGAAGATGAACAGATGAATGACGATTATTTTTGCTTATGACAGAACCAGACAGCTGTGTTTTGTACATTTATTTTTAGTTTATTAGTATTATATATTTTTTTATCTGTTATAGTAATACAGATAGGTTTTTATAGTGATACAGTGAATGATTATTGCAATAAAACAATAGTATAGTCTAATAATTACAATAATACACATTTGACATGGGCTTTTAACTAATGCCTGTAGTACTTACATTACACAATATTTTAGTGAAATCAAACACAATTTTCCTTTCTTCCTAAATATACATAGTCCAACAAGTATAATGCAGATAGTGTATGTAAACACACACTGCCTCTTCTCAACCCCAGGAATAAGCGCTTGACGCTAACCTCCAGTCTGTGTGCACTGGGGTTTGCATGTTCTCCTCCTACTTTGTCAGTTTCCTTTGGGAACTCCAGTTTCCCCTACAGTCCAAAGACATGCATTGTAGGATGATTCTGAATTCCCCTTAATGTATGACTGGGAGAGTGTGTGAGTGTGTGTGTCTTATCCAGAGCTCCACATCAATATGGAAATTGGATGAATCACTAGACATAAGTATGTTAGGTTTAGGATAATCTGAAAGATTTAGCCAATCCATCTTTAATATGGTGTACAGAGGTTAAGTTCAAACTAAAATGTACAGTATATAAAACATGCAGACAGGATTTTTAAGGACATTTGTTTGTAAATGATTTGTAAACACAAAACATCATGAAAAAATGTCCTTGGCTTAAAACAAACAAACAAAAAACACAAAAGCAGGCTGTTTAAAAGAATACAGGTTGGGTAGTAATGAATAATAAAAGTTTTATTTAATATCAAAGCTTGAATGTACTGTATGTGGCATGTTTTTTTTCTCAACTTCAATAAAACCAACCAACTGAACAAACAAACAAGCAAACAAATGACGTTAATTGTCTGTACCCTTTATAATAATTAAGACTTTATTTGAATTCACTTTCATTTATTGGTAGCTTTTACATCGCACATGCTGCTGTCCATGGTCCTGAAGTCTCTCTCTCTCTCTCTCTCTCACACACACACACACACACACACACACATTTTGTGCGTGTGTATGTGTGTGTGTGTGTAGTCAAAGGATAGGAAAATCCTCAGTTTTGACCTTGTGTGGTGATTAAAATAGATAATACATTTCGACAGTGTTAGTTTTTGAGAGTAATCTCGGGGTGACATAAAACTGTATAGTATTAATTAAGTGGGTAAATAATTATAATGTTAATTATAATAGATCCTCATAACGAAAGTCAGACCTAGATGTGTCTGTGTGTTTGTGTGTGTGTGTGTGTGTGTGTCCAAAGATCCATGTGCATCATTTTCCTCCCTCCCCGTGACGTCACGGTCCGGTCTGCGTATCCTGGGCTCCTCGCGGCTTCAGACTGCTCTCGCACGCGCGTAGAGAGAGAGAGAGAGAGAGAGAGACTGACTACCCGCTGGTGGCGACTTTTCTTTATCTGACTGTCGGACTTCGGGTCGGTTATCACTGGTCCTGTGGAGAGGAAGTGAGCGGGAGAGCGCGAGCGACAGAGGTGGAGAGCGCGAGACAATCGGAACAATCTTCTTTTCTCTCGGCGCTTTGAGAAGACTGAAGAATGAAGACGCCGGCAGTTTTGGCGGCACGAGTGATCGGCCTCGCGCTCGCACTGTCGGCTGCAGGCGTCTGCAGAAAAGGTAAGCTGAAGGACGACTCACCGACTCACCTTTACGAGCGCAGAGACACAGACAGTGTGTGTGTGTGTGTGTGAGAGAGAGAGGGAGAGAGGTGGAGGAGGAGGAGGACAGGAGGTACGGAATACGAGAGCGCAGACACACGGGCTGTGTCCCAAATCCGTCCGGATCGCGTGCAAAACTCCAGTCAGTTTAATAGACTGTAGGTGAAGAGGATAATAAGACTAATCCTGCTCTAACCCTCTCTCTCTCTTCACCTTCTTAACTTTTTAATATGATTGAAGTCTGAGAGAGTCGTCTAGCACTTCTGCTCTATAGAAGGAATATTACTATTGTGTCCAAAAATGTCTCATCTACAGTAGGAGTAATCTCTGTAACTTTTTAAAAAATTAAAATCTTTCATTGATCTTCATTGTGATTCAGATGAAACTTGGCCAATTTAGATTTAAGACATAGACATAAAAGAAGTATCATTCTAAAACGCTAAGTATTTAGGATAACAATTGATAACAACATGAATTTGACATGGTTACAGACACTACAGAGTTTTTTTGGTGGAAAAGAATCCTTAATTTTTCATGAAATGCTTTGATTTAAGTAACATTTTTGGCAGGTTCTATGCTTCTAAAAGCTTACACTCATTTTAGTATCAATATCATGAAGAAACCCCGTTTGATAAGAAATATCAATAATTAGCATTTTATAATATTATTGTTTGTAGCAAGTGCAGAATTATGTTGAAAATGGACACTTTCGTGACATGTGTAAAGTAATCTCTCTAAAATGGCTAAACTTGAAATTTTTAGGGAAGCAAGATTGGTCACTTCAATGTTGCATAAACTTTAGTAGCTTCTTTTGCACACACATTTTCTGTATTATATGTACATGAAAAGAAATCAGCACCAATACTGTTTTGGCTGTGTAGGATCAGTTAATAGAATAAATATATAAATAAATAAATAAACACAGATGAACTATCTAACTGACTAAGGACCTAACAAGCATTCCACCAAAAACAAGTAAATAAATACCCAGTTGGCACAGGTGAAACTACTGACATTCTTCCGCCCTGTTAAAAAACGCTTTCACGACCCCTTACATCCCCAAAAATATTACGCCCTGGATATCTTCAGGAGCTTGTTGTTAGTCTTTCAGCTGCTTCCCTCAAGGATTATCTGGGCTTGGTACCGACACTGCATTTAGTGGGAAGGAATTGAACCCAGAGCTTCCCAAATGGCAGGCGAGAAATCTAGAGCCCCCATGCCCACACCCTGGGTATCTTCAGGAGCAATCATGTAAAATCCTTACACTGTCTTTGCTTAAAAGATGACCTAAAGATCTGGAGTTTTAAAGACCTTCTTCAGCCCACCCGAGGGCTTGTCTTCATGCCCACTGAATAAATAATGAGGCATTCACACTGTCTTTACTTAGATTCACTTCTTAGTACTTTAATCAGAACGAGCTTTTACAACCGAGACCTGAAACATCAATCCATACATTTTCAGACACATATTTTTAATAAATAATCAGTTCCAGAAGCATACATAAATAATTTCTGATATCACTATCTTCATGGGAAATAAAAGATAAAAAAAGATGAAAAAAATGCTGCCTTGACGTCAATATTTATCTCTAAATATATACATATGCTTATGAAGTTTATTCATGGATACTTGTATCTTTTTGTTGTTGCTTTTGTTCGGTCTTTACTCATATTTGAACTTTACTTCATACCTTTCTATCTATTGACAATTGTTTTTTACCATTTCAGCTAAAATCATTGTTTTTTTCCTATTTCTGGATCAAAATCTAGAATTTTTTTTTACTTAATATATCAAGTCTCCAATTTTCCAAAGTCAGTTTCTAAAGGATAAAATCTATTTCTTTCTTTTTTTCTTTTTTAGTTATTATTTTCTGTTGGAAAACTCATTTGTAAGAGTTTCAAGTAGTAACCTCAAGTATAGATAAAAAAAGCATAATAAAAAATTAACATACTTCATGTCTTCCCCCTTACATCACTGAGTTATTACTAAGACGTGGAGATAGGTGTGTAACCACATGCCACATTTAACAAACCTTATTATTCTATTACTTAGCAAACGCTGCTTTTAATACGCTTTGTTTGCAGATGATGTTTAATATAACCCTTAACTTAATACTGATTGTCTTTAAAATGCCAACCATAAGACATGTGTTCAAGTCAAACAGGGACTTTTAATGGCATTTCTCATGAATTGAGATGTAAACCAGTTTGACATCTACAAAAAATCTAGAGCACAGTACAGTGATGAAACGCAGTAAAATATTTGAATAGTGCAAACATTTTAAAGAAGTCTGTAGAAATATGAATGACGTTCTTCTCGTCAACACTTTTGGCCATTTCAACACCTGATCCTTAAAAATCGACAGATAACTTGTCACCAACTTGCAGAAGAGACATATTAGTTTGTTTTGAATTGTACACACAATCATTGACCAACACCACTTGCGAATTACAGGATCTCAGCTGGATGTTATAGCTGCGTCCCCGTACAGTCCTGACCTCCCTCCTAAGCCATGTCCATGTATTTGGGCTGTTAAAGGAGTTCCTAGGAAGCCAGCATTTCAGATGTGAAGCAGGCAGTCCGATCATGGCCTTGGCGTACTGAGAAAACTTTCTACCTTAAATGGTATTTAATCTCTAGTGAAACTTTGGGCTAAGTGCATGAGTGGAGCCGGGGATAGTTTAGAGAAATAAAGAAAGTTTTAAATTTTTGTTCTGTTATTCTGTGCAATCAAAAGTCCAAATATTTACTCCGGGTATATAAGTTAGTGGTGGGTCGTTTATGAACGATTCGTTCTTTTTGAACGAGTCTTTAACGTGACTCAGAAGAATGAGTTGTCTCAGACGGTGGTTTGTTTATTTTCTACTGGGCGCGCATGCACAAAAGCATTG